>NC_136065.1:18492790-18865290 GCF_964261635.1 Lissotriton helveticus
GAACCACCACTGTCTGGGCCATTCCGGGGCAATCAGGATCATCCGTGCCCTGGACTGGGACAGCTTGATGAGCACCGCCGGAATCAGGGGAATGGGTGGAAAAGCGTACAGAAAGCTGTTCGACCAGTTGATCCATAACGCATTCCCCAGCGTCCCCGGCTGGTAGTACCTGGAGGCGAAGTCTCGGCATTTGCTGTTTTCGGCGGTGGCGAACAGATCTACGTCTGGAGTCCCCCACCTTGTGACGACTTCTCCTAGTTCTTCATCGTTTATGACCCATCAGTCTGCTCAGTGCGTCTGCCTGAACATTCTCACACCTGGTAGATGAGTAGCCGTTATCGGCAGTCCTCTGGCCAGGAGCCAGTGCCAGATCGCCTGCGCCTCCTGCGACAGAGTGCGCGATCTCAACCCCCGCCCTGCTTGTTGAGGTAATACATCGTGGTCGTATTGTCCGTCTGAACAAGCAGAGAGTTGGTCCGGAAGGACGGGTGAAAGGCCTTCAGTGCCAAGTGAACAGCTCTGAGTTCCAGGAAATTGATGTGGTACGTGGACTCTGTCGGGGGCCACGTCCCTTGAATCTGTAAGTCTCCGGAGTGCGCCCCCCAGCCGTGGAGCGACGCATCCATCACGATAGTCTGCGTGGGAATGTCCTTGTGGAAGGGAACCCCTCTGATGAGATTCTCCGCTGAACACACCGTCCTCACTGTTGTAGATGGAGCAGTCATAAGAGCCTGAGCCTTCCGAAGGAGTGATAATCGTCTCTCCTCCGAAGGAGACACGCTTGCCGACAGCGTATTGATGGAGGCTCCCAAGTACTGTATGCACTGGACCGGAGTCGGGACAGACTTGGACATGTTGATGTGCAACCCCAGCTTGTTCAAGAGAACGCACGTCTTCCGGAAGTGCGCTTGAGCTTCCGAGAAGGAGGAGGCCTTGATCAACCAATCGTCTAGGTACGGGTAGACAAACACCTTGTTCTTCCTTAGGTGTGCAGCTACCACTGCCATGCAATTCGAG
This sequence comes from Lissotriton helveticus, assembly GCF_964261635.1. Lineage (NCBI taxonomy): Eukaryota > Metazoa > Chordata > Amphibia > Caudata > Salamandridae > Lissotriton > Lissotriton helveticus. Next base: position 18,493,808 of record NC_136065.1, read on the forward strand.
AATGTTCTGGGCGCAGACTTCAGCCCGAATGGCAGTACTGTGTACTGATAATGATTGGCGCCGACTTGGAATCGCAGGAACTTCCTGTGTTTGTGTGCAATGGGTACATGGAAGTACGCATCCTGTAGGTCTATAGGACATAGCCAGTCTCCCTGTTGCAGCGGAGGATCAATCTGAGGCAACGACAGCATGCGAAACTTCTCTCTGCGAATCCACTGGTTTGCTTGTCGCAAATCCAGAATGGGCCTGAACTCGTTCCTGTCCTTCTTGGGAACCAGAAAGAACCAGGAGTACAGATCTCTTCCTCTTTGAGACAGAGGTACGTCTTCTATCGCCCTTTTCCTTAACAGGATATCTGCCTCCGCCTGGAGCTCGCACAGTTGAAACTGCGAGCTCACCGGTGGAATCGATGGAGGCGGGCTGGTGAACCGAAGACTGTATCCATTGCAAACAATATTCAGCACCCACTTGTCCTGAGTAATTTTTCTCCACTCTGCCAGAAAAAATTGAACGCTTCCCCCCACCGGAGAGGGTAACTGATGTAGGGAAAGTAACTGCTCAGGGTCGAGACCTAGCTGCGCCTTTGTTCGCTGTAGAGGACTGCTGGCCTCCTCTACTCTTCTGGCGCTTCTGGAAGGGGCTCCGGAACTGCTGCTGTTGTTGCTGCTGTTGCTGTTGCTGCTGTTGCTGCTGTTGCTGTTGCTGCTGTCCCGAAGCTCGCCCTCGCCCTCTGCCCTGTGCCCCGAACCGCCTCTGGCCTTCTTCTGGCCTTCTTTTCTTTGGGCTTCTCCAACCCAACCGCTGTCAGGGTCTCGGCCTCTGCTTTCATGCGGGCCATCTCATCGTCCGCATGCTTGCCCAACAGGGTTTCCCCCGAGAAGGGCAGATTGGCCACCCTCTGCTGAGCCTCCAGCTTGAGTGATGTGAGCCTAAGCCAAGCATAGCGCCGTTGGTTGATCCCATGACAGTATCCATGGGCCGCCAAAAGAGAAACCTCAGCAGCCGCACTGATGAGCTGGTTCGATACCAGCATCCCCTCCTTCAGGATCTCCTGAAAATCCTCCTTTTCCCGTGGAAGGAGTTCCGTGAACTGCTGGAGGGATTCCCACAGGGCACGATCATACCGCCCTAGCAGAGCAGCATCGCTAGACGCCTTCATGGCCGTAGATGCCGTCCCACAGGCCTTCCTGCCAGCGGAATCAATCCATCGGCTCTCCTTATCAGGAGGCACGGAAGACGGGGAGGTAGAATGTTGTTTCTTGGCCGCCGTCACTATAACAGAATCCGGAATCAGATCCATCCGCAGAAAAGCCGGGTCAGGATCCGGGGCCCTGTATTTCTTAAGGAGCCGGGAGGGAGCGGCCTTCGTCGCTGTTGGTGTGAGGAACAGCTCCTGCGCAGGCTCCACCAATCCTGGTACCAGCGGTAGTAAAGGGCAAGACAAATGTTTCTTATGAAGCAACTCAAAAATCACGGACGTCGTGGGTGTCGGAGCCGTCACCGTGATTCAGAATTTTGCTGTACCCCTCAGGAGAACATCCTGGTACGTGCTGATGTCATCCACAGGAGACACCCTCGTCCCCGGGGATTCCGACAAAGTCGGTGAATAGGTCCTGGTCCTGGAAGAGTCCGTGCGGGACCGTGATCGTCGCCTCCCATGGCGCCGTCTTGACCTAGTGGAGGATTTGTGACGACGACTCGATCTCCCCCTCCGTCCGGAGCGTGATCGCGATCTCCTTGGCTTCGGTCGATCCGCCGGTTCCACCGGGGCGGGCGACTTTGGCTTGGCAGGGGAGGAGTCGGATATCGTGGCAGTAAGACCGACCTCGGAGGAATCGGAGACGGCTTGTCTGCCGGTAGCTGAGGTTGAGGTAGAGGACGCGGTGGAAGTGGTGGAGGCGGAGTGGGAGCTCGCGGAGGAAGCCCCCTTGGCAAGGGAAGAGGCGTAACCGACTTCTGCCCAGAAGGGGTATACACCACTGAGTACACCGAACCCGGTGATCCGCCTTCCTATGTAGGCTGTGCCGTTGGTGAGTCTTCCTTAGGCACCTGGCACCTGCTAGACTGACTCCTGGCACCAGAACTCCTTCCGCGCCTTCTGGGCGTCGAAGAACGGCGACGGACGACGAGCGTCGGCCCCTTGACGACGAGCGTCTTGTTCTCGACGGCGACCGTCTCTCCCTCGACGGCAACCTCCTTCACCAAGACGGCGACCTCCTTCGCCTCGACGGCGACCTCCTCGACGTCAAGGATCCCCTCGACGACGACCTTCTCCTCTCCGCCGACGGCGGTGTCGCCTCGACAGCGAGCGCCGACTCCGGGCCTCTCGACGTCGATGACTCGACGACGACTCCGACGAGGACGAAATTGTCACCGGAGATCTCGACGGCGGTCTGTTCAGTTCCCTCGACGCCGCTTCGACCCGGAGCTCCGGGGAGATGGGAAACAGGCTGCAGTCATTCCGTAGTTGGTGCAATCGACACAGACGGAGAATGGGGACGCTTGCTGGTCTTCCTGCCCCTGAGGAGCCCCCCTGAGGCCTCAGCATGGGCAGAGGAAGCCCCTCCAGACCCACCTTGCGCCTTCAGCCTTCTGTCCTCCAGGCCCTGAAGTCTGATCTTCATTCTATCCCTCAGGGTCCTGCCAGAAAAGCCCTGACAAATGTCACACTCCTCTGGGACATGTGAAGAGGGAAGGCAGATGATACACACCTCGTGTGGGTCCGATTTGGCCTTCTTCCTGGAGCACTCTGGACATTTGTCGAATAGTGCAGGCATATTGACAATCAAAGAGTGCACCAAAAGACAAACAGGAAGAAAAACCACCAAAGTACTTCAGAAAAGTACTCAAAGAACTTGAAAAAAGTGAAAAAATCACCAATAAACCCTTGAAAAGGGAGAGCTCAATGCTTCAGGGTCCTGCTTGCAGGAGCCGGAAAAAAGAACTGAAAGTAAAAGGGACCTGCTGTGCATTCTGGGATACTGTGAAGTTCTGGAAAGTTCTCTTAAAGGCACAGTATCCTGTTCTGAGCCACATAATGGCAGCCTATGGGGCTTGTCTGTCCATTTCTTCCTCTCTATCATTCCAGAGGGTTTTTGCTGTTAAAACAAGAAAAATCTGGACAGGTTGTGCTGTTTGTGGATTTTTGGTGGAATTTCTAGTTGAAGTACTGGACAGTGTAGCCTGTGGATATAGGCTGCATTATCCGTCTTTAATTCTCTCTTAAGTGTCTGTGCATTTCTGCATTTTTCGACACCTTAAGAGATTATTTTTGATTGCTCCGGGGTCCATGCACATGGGCGGGACTATTCACTAGATTATGACTATACACAGAGATCCCCTACTACAGAACTGGTAGTCCAGGGTACTTGCTGTGGGTGTCGACTACATCTAGCATCCAGCCCCTCCTGCGGTAACACCGCAGTAGTTGTGTTCCCAACTTCCCTCAATCTCCAGTTTGCACCAATTTTAGGGTAGCCAGGTTAAACTGGACAGCGAAAGTACTGTTAAGGGCTTATCTTTGACATTCTATTTTGAACTTTGTCAGATCTTTGTTCAAATTTCGGTAAAAAGTTTGCACATTTCTTTTAAGGATCTGTGTGGGTAACTCCAGTAAAGAGGTTCAAATTCCGAGAGCCCTCACCTTTCTACCAGGCTACCAAAAAACCTTAGGCTGATTTATATCCAACTTTGACGCTTTGCATTTCTTTGTCTGGCAACTCTTTCCCACTGATGGACTGGGTATGAACACAAGAAATACTGACAGGCCCAGGGCACAAAGAACTGGATTCACTGTGGTTTAGTTAACCCTTTGGCTGCGGGGGTTATTCCCCCGCTGTGCTGGGGGGCGGGGGGCGCGCACAGCGCCCCGGTGCTGATGATGAGCTCAGGTCAGTTCGTCATGCAACACAGTGCTCGTGTGCTGATGACTAGCTGAGCTTGTCACGGCCACACCCGTTTTCTTAGAACACTCAGCACAGCAGGGGAATTATCCCCGCGTGTGAGCGTTCTAACGACCATGACGAGCTCAGCTCGTCATCAGCACACGAGCACCGTGGCTGATGACGAGCTCAACATGGGAGGGGTTAAACAACATCACCGTCACATCGAATACAATACTTCCTGCTTACATTGGATTCTGTAGCAGCAATGAAAGGTCATGCCAGAAGGCAGTTTCAGTGCTAGATCCGCTCTTTAATGTTCAGAAAGCAACTCGAAGGGTTAAAACAAGAGAGAGAAACGGAATCATGCAGCAGCAGCAGAATTGCACAAATCAAAACCAGATCATCTTTTGTTTCATACAATCAAAATACAATGTGTAAAACCTAGAGGCAGGCGAATGTGGGGAGATGGTTACATCCCTAAAAAGTGTGGGACATACACCACAGTGGTACTCTGGAATTGAAAAGTAAAGGGCTACAGGCCCTCCCACCATATCCCTCCCCTCCCTCAATTCTTATGGAACCCAGAGGGCAATCCCAGACTATCACAACCACCTGCCTAGTAAAGGATCAAAAATATAGAAAGATTTCTTTTAACGGTGATGTCAATGCATCATAAAATACTCTGAAGAACTTCCACCAATCTGCTAGACACCTGCGCTCCTCTTTACTCACCCTCGCACACTCCCCGCAGATGCAGCGGGGACCGCTCCTTCTCCTACATCGCTGCCAAGACCTGGAACAACCTTCCCCTCCAGCTCCGTACAGCCTCCTCGCAGACTTAAAGACTCAAGACTCGGCTCTTCGACAGACAGCACCCAGATACCCCCAGGGACGACAGTGCTGCGCTATACAACTGCTGTTTGAGTGATTCCATTATTCAAGCCCAGAACCAACTCCATTTCTCCACCTATCACGCTATACAAAAAGTATAAGCAGACCGGCTGGCTGCCAAGGGGATAAGTAGGGGGGAGCAGACGAGCCCCTTCTTATGGACAACACTGCTTTACTTTGCGCAAAAAGTTCAGTTCTTGTTTACCCATGTTTGGTCGTGGAAGAAGCTAGCACATCACCTACACGCACTTCCTGTAAGCAGCATAGTCTATGCTGACATGACGCACAGACCATGGTGGTGTGCTTCAGCACTGGGCAGCTTTTGCAAACCACTCTTTCAGGGGCAGATTGCTTCATAGCCCAGATAGATTCACAAAAGGCAGATCTTTAAAAGTGACTAGTGACATCTGCGTGCCAAATAGATCTTTTCTTTCAATGATAACTGGAAAACCTTCAATGCCTTGAAGGAAGGAATATATAGTGATGGCTAATAATTTTTTATTTTTTTTAAACCGAACAACTGAGCAGAAGCCTAGTCCTCCTATTTCATTTGTTATGGGGGGAAATGAGTGGCAGATCTGTAAAGTGTCAACCTCAGTGGATTTTTTTCTTTTAATTGAAAAGAGGCCTCTTCTCCCCTTCCACTGATCTCACAGTAGAACATCCGTCTCTCTGGGATCCAGCCAGCAGCCGATGAGGAAGGCTCTATACAATCCAAGCCAGGGAACCAGAATACAGGTCATTCCTGTAAAAATGGAGTACGCCATGTAGCACTGAACCTTCCCTCTTAATGTAATCTCACCAACATGGAGTCTGTCTTTACTCCCAAAGTGATCCTTTCTGGGGATTTTGCGTCGCATCATTCTGTGCTATCAGATGAGCGGGCACACAGGCATGGTGCATGAAATATAGACATCCATTTTACAAGAAAGATTTTCCCTACCAGTTGAAGTAAATAACTGTTGTAACATGTGAATCCTTTTACTTTAAAACAGCTCCTTCATACCCAAACCCCTCAGCCCTCAAGCATCAAACAAACTGCTGCTGATCTATCATCTTTGCCGTTCTGGAGTCAACCGAGCTATAGACTCCTAGGTAAAGCGCCCAGGTCTTGCATGATGGTACACAGTCCATGGTAGCTCCATCTTGCATCACAGCTGATCCCTGTATGACTAAAAAGAAAATCAATGGAAAACAGTGGGTGGTGAGCCAAGTGTCAGAACCCAACCTTCGAAGCCAGAGCACCCGGCCATCCTCTGCTCCTGAAACGGAACCAGCAACTTCCAACTTCGGAGACGAATAGTAGGCCTACACGAGTACCTCTTTTGGCAAACAAAGCACAGGGAAGCTAAACCCACCTCTCATACACTCTCATTAGGGCCCCCACCCCCCGAGTCAAGATTAAAAGTAGTAAAAAGCTGGCACTAAGGTAACCCATCAGCAGCATTTTAAGGGGCCTAGATACGAAAAGACTTCATTCTGATCCCAGTGCATCTCCAACAAGACTGGCTATCAAGGGACTGCTGAGAGAACGCTTCAAATGTTTAAAAAACATCCTGATCAATGAGCAAACTGAATTTTAAAAAAAAAACTATTAAAATGTTTAATTCCCAGCGCCCCCTCTACAGGTCCACCTGGGTGTTTTTGAGGCTCTCAGGAAGACCAACGCCTATCCAAACATTGAACTTCAGGTCTGTGACAAGGTATCAATTTTGAAAAGGAAATAGATCAGACGAAGGAAATAGAGAATGACTTTAAACTGGTACTTGAGGGAGGGTCCTTTACATCCTCTGCATCACTGTACCTTCAGGACCCGAACACAGCCTAAGCGAAAGCAGAGAGTGTCGCTAGATGAACCTCTGGAGAGGATACTGAAGGTATATAAAAGGAAGAGGACCAGGTACAAGAAGTATAAAAGCACTGACAAAATCATGAGGAACACGAACCATGGGATCAGCGAGTGGGGAAGGTTATTAAGGGGGATAAAAGATTTGAGGAAGGGTTCATGGGCCCTGGGGTAAGGGTGAAGTGTTCATGGAGCTAAAATGCAATGTAAATCTGATAAAAAGATGTGAATGAGAAAAAAAACTAAGTATTTGTAAAAATGTGACAGGGATGACAACTGACAAGGGAGGAGTGGGGTTAAAGAAACATGTTAAGTTATGGCTATGGGGAAGATGGGACAAATTACACGTTTAAGCTAGGGTGACAGGAAAGTATTGTAAGATTTAGGGTGTTAGGCAGAGGATATACTTGATGAACTGAAAAAGTGCAATACAAATAGGTGTTGTGAGGAGATGCCATAGGGTTATGGTCAAGGACAAGTGCTGGGTTGACGAGATGCCCCTTGCTCGGAAGAGGCGAGGCTGGGTTCAGATAAACATGGTAGGGCTGGCATGATGAACGGCAGCTACTGTTGATGACGAGAAGAGACCCAGACGTCAAGGGTGAGACGGGGCAGGTATAATGGGGGGTGAAAAAAACCAAGGGAGTCCCATCAAGCAACCATTTCTCCTTTTAAACACTCCACTCAAAGCAGACTAGAACTCCTTTACGTATTTGCTGTCTGAATGCTCAGCTCAGCAACGCCTTCTAAATTCCTCTTCGTGTAAACAATAACCAATATTTCGATAGAATGGACTCGTTTAGAGTCTGCGCTCACTGTTCTATCTGGCCATGAGGCTCGATGCGCTTCCTCTGTTTGAGCCTCCTTGCAGTAGCCCACTGAGCTTTTATTTGCTCCATGACCTCCATGGAGATTCCGTCTGACTCCCTCCCCCTTGTTTCTTTCGCCCCATAAGCCTCCCTCTGAGACCTTCCTGCAAACTTTGCAGGTCCCCTACATAACCTTCCGAGTGAGCATCATCTTTAACGCATTCCTCCCTGCCTCAGAAGCGGGCTAACATGTATGGACGCCTCTAGAAGGTGCTTCTCGTCCATCAGTCCAAGCGTGGACTCTGCGAAGACCTCTGTGCGGCTCTTTAGCCCAACTCCTGCAGAAGTCAGCCTACTTTGGATGTATGAAGGTCTGCAGAAATAAAGACTACCCATGGGTGCGCTGCATGCAGCCTTACAAGCACATATATGAATTATGTGTAGCTATTAGGCCGATGGATCTATTTTCCAAGTCTCTGCAGTCGCCGATCCATATGTACTACCTAGGACCCCAAAACCCATTAGTTCGTATCACAAGCTATAGACTAGCTGAAGCCATTAATCCCCATTGTCTACGTGTGGATCGCTCGAAGCCATCAGCTCATATCTTCTGTAGATACAGGCCCAGCTGCCCCCAGCTGCCGTGGTCCACCTTCTCTGCTGATGCAACTCCTGCTGCCATTAGTCCTCACCTAAACGGTGCACAGGGAGGGAAAGAGAAAGGTAAATGTGGCACAGTTGAGATACACCATTTTGCATCCTCCTCATCGTCTTGGCATGGCTAGTTGTGGCTCTCCGCCCAGATCGCTAAAGAAAGTCCTTCGATCAGTTAACAAATTCAGCGGTTTAGTCACCCAGAGTGTTAGATCCTTCACCCACGACGATGTGGTAAGCTATGTCGCGAGAGTGCCCTTTCCAAGAGTAATGGTGAAAGGCCGTAGCCTGTAAGTAGTATGCATTGAAGCCTCAGTGATGCACGCCTGCCTGTCAGTAAGACAAGTCTTAGTCTGTGGGAGCCAACTGTTAAAGAACTTCTACAGGTCCTTTACGTAGCCCTCGGAGCATCACTGAGATGGATTTTCCATTTTGTAACCGGAGTGTGTGCACTGCATGCAGAGAAAAGGCTTTCCTCTTCAAAAAGGGGTTACATGGCAGGGGACATGGGAGATATCTTCTGTTCGCGACTCCTTGCTGTGGCAAAGTCCACCCTTCTATTTTCAGGAGAGCTGGTGAGGTGCCTCAAGCATTTCCATCAAGAAGGTGTCAATTGGGGTGTCTCCGATTAGCTTGAAGAAGAACAGATGCTCCAGGCACTTCAACCCAATGGAACGGAGAGCCGGAAGACGGAGCAGTAGCTTCGCAAACCTAGAGCAAGAGAGACAGAAGAGATCAGCGACCACAATAATGGACGAAGCAGCTACCCTGAACAGTAGCCAACACCCTCAATACCAATGCTGGACCCCCCCACCCCCTCAATCAAGGCCCTCCAAGGACATGTTCAACAAACAGACTGAATTATGAGGAGTAGAGGAGCACACCTAACTTAAACGTTTCTTATAACTATTACTTGGTTTACATAAACCTTTTCTTTATGGCTGCATCACTGCTGCAACGTGTTGACAGCACGTGCGAAACATTAACTGATAATCTAACAGGATGAAAATCCTGAGTGCAGTGAGCACTATTCCCTTAGAACTAACCCTTCTGTTTTTCTCAATTGAATCCTACAACAACCAATGTAGTCAATAAAAACACTCCATTGTTTTGTATCTTATGCAAATTGTTATTCATTGATAAATCATATCGAATACATCTTGTGTGTTGTATTTGATACTTAACAAAAAGAACATACGAATTACTGTTGTATTTTTACAATGCAACAAAAGTGTGTACATGGAATTGCAGTCTTTACATCAACAGGTTGTCATAATTTTAATAAGAAGCCCGATGCATTTCGGGACTCTGGGGTCCCTTCCTCAGGGGCATGTTCTGTATTTGAATTGTAAAACTGTATCCTCAACAGTATCAGTGCGATCCTCAATACGGGAGAAAGATAATATAGCTACGAGAAAGCTTGTGATCCAAATGCCGAGAAGGCGGTTCCGAACATGCCTATTCTGCTCGATCTTCACAGCTGCCGACGAACGAGAAACTTGCTCTCCTTACCAGTCTCGTTTGAAGATCGAGCAGAATAGGCACATTCTGAACCGGAGTGCGTCCATCAGAGAGCATCCAACAGAGAGCAGCTCAGCTCACATTAAACACAACGTCTCGCCATCCTCACAGAATGAACCACTGGCTCTCAAAACACACAACTCAGACATAGTAGAAGCGAAAAGGATCCAGATGCTGAATTTTACTAGGAGAAAGCTGGTAGCCAACCCCTCCTAATGGGTACAGGTACCTCGGAGTATAGGTTAATGCTGCCACCACTGTCAGTCTACCGCTGGCTAGTTAGCGTGGACAGCAGCCACGGTCTGTAAAAGAGGCGTGCAGCATGAAAGCGCACTCAAACTCAGGACCAAGCTCTAAGGTCTCAATCCATGTAAACAGAGAGTCCTTCAGTGAAAATATGACTCATGTTCACTACAGAGATTAAAATACCTACAGTATCTATCCACTGACTTGCGAGGTCAACTTAGTGCAGGGAAGCACGTTCTCCAGAGCCATGCAGAAGACTTCCTGTTTGAACAGATGTACCTCAAGAAGTAGCACAATGAATACAATTATCACAAATGATGAATTCTAAAGCTCCTGCAGATTTTCTCACAAAGAACACGCAGTCTTAAAATCTGACAGCTGGTGCGACAGAGGAGTTGAGCTGGGTCACTCCGCCTTACTGGCCAGTGTTAATGCAGCACTGTATTTTAGACTCAGACCCCTAGGGGCGGCGGGGAAGGCATACATGCACGTACAGAGTTATGATGAAAGGCTCCACTCTGAAACGTATAAGGAAAAATGACCAGATGTTGAAGCTCAAACACGTGACTTCAGTAAGAAATATACTGCCCTCCCCTCTGCTGCAGGAAAGTGTCCCAAAAGAAATGTAACCCAAGTACCCACTTTATGCCGCAGGAAGAATATGCAACATCCCATGGTTAATGGAAATACTGCGTACACCGGCGAGAGCGGGTCACCTACTAGCTTTGGAGAAGCTGGAACCCTGGGCCCTACTTGTGATCAGAAACTACCAGGGTGAACTGTTAGCGAACCTGACTGACATCTCTAAGGAATTTGCAGTATACTTCCACAAGTTTTATGGTCCGTCACATCAGGACCCAAACGCCAGCAGAGATATTGTTAGGGAAACAATTGACCACACAGTTGGGTAAGGCTAGCAACATTTTTGAAGGTAGCCTTTCAGGTAATGAGCTTCAACATGCCATAACCGATATATCCACAGGGAAATCACCAGGGGAAGACAGCTTCCAGAGTTCTACCAAATGAATACATCAAAAGTGGTGTCACGGTTCGCTGCAAACTGTGAGGATAAGGGAGCTCTTAGATCAGAATTTAGGCAAGAAGCAATATCCCAATGTCGCGGCTCGCGGCGTTGCCGCGGCCGGCCATTCCGCTGACACACACGGGAGGCCGGGATACTCACTTCCGGCGGAAGACGAGTACCCGGTCTAGCCCTGGGAAGCGAGGCACAGAAGCGCTTCCGGGGGAAAACGCATATACTGCGCTTTTCCCGCCGGCTGAGCGCTTCGGATTCTGGATTCTGGCTGAACCTGAGACCTGCATGCCTGGAGAGAGCCGCGCTGAGGTGCAACTTTGTTTCTCCGGCATTCTCGGAGAGCCGCGCTGACCTGCAACATTGTATCTGCGGCATTCTCGGAGAGCCGCTCAGACTTGCAACATTGTATCTACGGCTTTCTCGGAGAGCCGCTCAGACTTGCAACATTGTATCTACGGCTTTCTCGGAGAGCCGCTCAGACTTGCAACATTGTATCTGCGGCATTCTCGGAGAGCCGCTCAGACTTGCAACATTGTGTCTGCGGCATTCTCGGAGAGCCGCTTGGACTTGCTACTTGTTTTCTTCTGCTTCTGGGAGGCAAGCCGCGCTGAAGCGCTTCCTGGTCTTAGACAGCGCCTACCAGGAGCGCTGGGGTATTTCATCAACTGGGAGTTCCAGGAAAGCCCTTGTTTGTTTTTCTTGACCCTTGGTGCGCAGGAGCGCCCTAAGGGTGTACATTGAACCAAATTGTGTTTTGGGGGTTTTTTACTTTGTTTTTTCCCACCGCGCAGGAGCGCTATAGGGAATACCTCAGCCTGCAGACCCTGTCCCCTTACAAGGAATGCCACAAGCTGGGTGGTTGATTCCCATTTCCAGTTACCCGCGCAGGAGCGCTTTCCTTTTTGTTATAGCTTGGGTGAACGCGCAGGAGCGCTTTCTTTAGTTTGTACTTGGCGATAACGCGCAGGAGCGCCGTCCTCGCTATTCACAACAGGAGCTGCATTCATGTGGGAACCTTCGTTTCGGAAGCCTTGGTAAGTCCTCACGGGGTACCTGGTCCTGTGTGTGTAAGTGGGGTGGTTCCTTTCGGGTCTGCTTCACTTTCTGATCTTTCTTATTCTGGTTTCCAGTGACACCGGGACGCCCCACCAGCTCCACGCCATCCTTAACCCTACACCCTGGCTCCCATCCCTGCGTCCATCTCATCCCTGCTGGGTTTTGTCGTCCACGAGGGTTAGGTGGGTACAGGGACGGGTGCTCTTGTCGTCTCTGCGGAATCGCGCCACAAGCAAAGGTGAGTCTTGTGGGGCAAACCTGACACCCAAATACTGAAACCTGGGAAGAACCAGCTGTGTTGTGCTAGTTACCATCTGACGATCGTGTTGAATGTAGGTAAGGAATATGCTACTTACCAGTATGCATCTGTTCTTGGCATAGAGGGCTGCAGAGTGGTACATTTATGAATAGATCGCCATCTGGTGTTGGGCTCGGATGATTGCACTGGTTTTTCTCTTGGAGAAGTCTTTGTGGTCACAGGACCGAGGACTCCTCCTTTGGGTGTTAGTGCGCATGGGCATCAGCTCCATCCTTAGATTGTTTTGCCATAGTAGGGTTAGATGGAGTAGTGTAGTATAATACATAAAGATATGCCCATGTAAATGTATCTAAATAAGACAATGTTGGGACAGACACTGGTTTCCGGGGAGGCAGGGAGGGCATGTACCACTCTGCAGCCCTCTATTCCAAGAACAGATGCATACTGGTAAGTAGCATATTCCGTTCGAGGCATATGGGCTGCAGATGGTACATTTATGAATAGATTATACAGCAGTTACCTCCCTAGCTGTGGTCACCCGTGTCTGTCGCAACTGTTTGAAATAGAGTTTTTAATACAGCTTGGCCCACTCTGGCTTGTTGTGTAGCCTGCACATCAACACAGTAGTGCTTTGTAAAGGTATGTGGTGTAGACCAAGTTGCTGCTCTGCATATGTCATCTAGAGGAATGTTTCCTAAGAATGCCATAGATGCTCCTAGCTTACGTGTAGAATGAGCTCTAGGAGGAACAGTTAATGTTCTCTTTGCTTTTATGTAACATATTTGTATACATCTTATAATCCATCTAGCGATGCCTGCTTTAGAGATAGGATTGCCCTTATGTGTTGGGGAAAATGCTACAAATAGTTGTTTAGTTTTCCTGAAATTGTGTGTCCTTTCTATGTAGTACAAAATGGCCCTTTTGACATCTAGTGCATGTAGGGCCCTTTCTGCTACCGTCTGTGGCTTTGGGAAAAAAGACTGGTAGTTCCACCGGTTGATTGATGTGAAATGCTGAAATTACTTTAGGCAAGAACTTTGGGTTTGTTCTAAGAACCACTTTATTCTGATGTAATTGTAGGAATGGTTCTTGTATTGTCAATGCCTGTAATTCACTTACTCTCCTGAGTGAGTTAATGGCTATAAGAAAGGCCACCTTCCATGTAAGGAATTGTATTTCACACCTATGCATAGGTTCGAAAGGTGGTCCCATTAGTCTGGTGAGTACTATGTTGAGGTTCCAGACTGGGGAAGGTGGTAATCTCGGTGGAATTACTCTCTTAAGGCCTTCCATGAAGGCTTTTATCGCTGGCACTCTAAACAGGGATATGTGCTGCCTGTTTTGTAGGTACGCTGCTATAGCTGCTAGATGTACTCTGATAGATGTGTACGCGAGATTACATTGCTGTAAGTGTAGTAAGTAGCAAATAATCTCCTTTGTTGATACGTCCAGAGGGTTGATATTATTAGTGGTACAGTATATAGCAAACCTCTTCCACTTAGCTGCGTAGCATGCTCTGGTGGTGGGACGTCGCGCTTGCTTAATTATCTCCATGCAATTTGGGGGTAGATCCAAGTACCCAAATTCTAGGATTTCAGGAGCCAGATCGCTAAGTTCAGTTGTGTGGGATCTGGGTGCATTATTTCTCCATGGTTCTGTGTAAGTTGCATGGGTAGAATTCTTAGCTTTTGGTGTGGCACTTGTGAGAGTTGCAAGAGCGTGGTGAACCACGGTTGTCGTGCCCACGTGGGTGCTACTAGTATCATGGTCATTGAGTGTTGTTGCAGCTTTCTGACCACTAATGGGATTAGTGGGAGAGGGGGAAAAGCGTATGCAAATTTGTTGGACCAATTTATCCATAACGCATTGCCCTGCGACAGGTGGTGTGGGTACCTGGACGCGAAGCTTTGGCATTTTGCGTTCTGATGAGTGGCAAAGAGGTCTATCTCTGGTTGTCCCCATCTTTGGAAGAATGGTTGCAGTATTTGTTGGTGCAGTTCCCATTCGTGTATTTGTTCGGACTGTCTGCTTAAGATGTCTGCCATCTGGTTTTGAACTCCTGGTAGGTGTTCTGCTAACAGATAGATGTTTTGAGGAATGGCCCATCTCCAAATTTCCTGCGCTAGTCTGGATAGTTGGAGAGAGTGCGTCCCCCCCTGTTTTTGAATATAATACATTGCTGTCATGTTGTCTGTTCTGATCAGGACTGCTTTGTTGGTAACATGCATTTGAAAGGCTTTCAATGCTAGAAACACTGCTAGTAGTTCTAGATGATTGATGTGCAGCCTTCTTTCCTGCACACTCCATCTTCCTTGTACTGTATATTTCTCCATATGCGCTCCCCATCCCGTGAGCGATGCGTCCGCTGTTATTGTCACCTGTGGAATTGGTTCTAGGAACGACCGCCCCTTGGCAATGTTTGTTGTGTTCCACCACTTCAGAGAGCGGTGTGTGCGGTCGTCTACCAACACCAGATCTGTAATCTGTCCTTGAGCCTGATTCCACTGTGTCGCTAAACATTCTTGTAGCGGACGCATTTGTAGTTTGGCATATGGTATTAGCAGTATGCAGGATGACATCATCCCTAATAGCTGCATGAACACTCTTGCTGTCAATGAGTGTTGTGGCTGAAATTTTTGAATGATTGTAAGCATTGTCTGGATCCTGACTGGATTGGGGTATACTTTGGCTTTTTCTGTGTCTATAGTAGCCCCTAAATATTGTTGAACCTTGCTTGGTTGCAGGTGTGACTTTGTGTAGTTCACAGTGAACCCTAGTTGGTGCAGCATGTGAATTGTCTTCTGTGTGTTCTGAAGACATTCTTTTTGTGACTTGGCCTTTATTAGCCAGTCGTCCAAGTATGGGAAGACATGTATTTGTTGTCTTCTTAGGTGGGCTGCAACCACCGCTAGGCATTTTGTGAACACCCTTGGCGCCGTCGTGACACCAAACAGAAGGACTTTGAACTGATAATGTTGTCCTTCTACCACAAACCTTAGATATTTCCTGTGGGCTTTGTGAATCGGGATATGAAAGTAAGCGTCTTTTAGATCCAGTGTAGAAAGAAAGTCCCCTTTCTTCAGTAAAGGAAGTACTTGTTGGAGCGTGACCATGTGGAAATGTTCCGAATTTATGTATGCGTTGAGAGGTCTTAGGTCTAGTATTGGCCTTAGAGACCCATCCTTTTTTGGAATTAGGAAGTATAGGGAGTATACTCCTGTTCCTTGTTGTTGCTTTGGAACCTTCTCTACGGCATGCTTTTGTAGCAGAGATAGTACTTCTTGTTTTAACAGTGTTAAGTGATCTTGTTTCATTGGACGCTGTTTGGGGGGGATGTTTGGTGGGGTAGATGTGAGTTCCAGGCAATAACCATGTTGGATAATTTGTCTCACCCACCTGTCTGATGTGATGTTTTCCCAGACAGGTAGAAACTGTGATAGGCGTCCCCCGACCGGTGTTATATGGTCTGGGGGGAGCTGTATGAAGTCACTGCTTTGGGGTTGGAGAGTTGCGGTTGTTGTTGTTTCCGCGTCCTCTACCCTTGCTGTTACCTCTGTAACTACCTCTAGAATTACCTCTGGGTGATGTCGGTGTAAAAGAGGTTTGTTGCTGGCTTGTACCTGTATTTTTGGATCCTCCTCTATAGGCGGACCTACGAAAGGAACCTCTTTGGGTCGGCTGTTGCAATGCTCCCATTGATTTAGCCGTTTCCGTATCCTTTTTCATCTTTTCTAAGGCCTCATCTGTCCCTGTGCCGAAAAGTGTTTGCTCATCAAAAGGTTGGTTCAGTAACGATGTTTGTACCTCTTGTTTGAACCCTGATACCCTGAGCCATGCATGTCTCCTTAACATGATGCTTGTGTTTATGGACCTTGCTGCAGTGTCTGCCGCATCTAGGGCGCACTTGATTGAAGTGTTAGTAATTAACTTCCCTTCCTGTATGAGTTGATCTGCCCTCTTTTGATGTTCTTTAGGGAGATGTGTGATGAGTTTCTCTAACTCATCATAATGCGCTCTGTCATACCTTGCAAGTAGTGCTTGTGTATTAGCTATGCGCCAGCTGTTTGCCGCTTGAGATGCAACTCTCTTGCCAGAGGCATCTATTAGCTTAGACTCTTTGTCAGGAGGTGGGGCTTCTCCTGTAGATAAAGAGTTTGCTCTCTTACGAGCGTTTGTGACCACTAGTGAGTCTAGAGGAATTTGTCCCTTGATGAATATTGGGTCTTTTGGAGCTGCTCTATATTTCTTATCAATTCTTGGGTTCAGTACCCTAGCCCTCACCGGGTCTTTGAATATCTCTGATGTGTGATTGAGAAGGCCCTTAAGCATTGGTAGTGTTCCTGATGTTTTTTGTGCAGCCGGTAGTGTTTCTAATAGGAAATCCTCTATTTGAGGTTCTGCATGTAGTTCTACCTTGTGGTATTTTGCTGCACTATCAATGAGTTGTGCAAACCCAGTATTATCATCAGGAGGTGAAGGTTTTGACGGGATACAATTCAGGGTCGTTATCGTTATCTGACCCTACATTGTACTGTTCCCATGGGTCTGCGTCCTCTGGGATTGTGTCTTCATCATCCCCAGGATGCTCTCCCTCCCCTGTGTCACTTTCTACATCTGTTGTAGGTGTAGATGGTCGTGTGGGAGTAATAGCTGGCCTATTGTGAGGAATAGGAGAAGAGGGTGTGTCGCTAGGATGTGGGGAAGGGGGAGGAGTTGTATTTGTCCCCATTGTTCTCTTCTTCGGAGGAGTTTTGTCGTCCGATTGTTCATTTTTCCTCTTTTTAGGTAGTTCTGTGACTACCTTGCCAGTTTGTGGATCAATAAACAGAGTCTTTTGTTTAGGATCGGTTTTATATTCCTGTGTCGGTACCGGAGTTTTCGGGTCCGAAAGGTGTTTTTTCTTCTGACTGTCCATTTGTATTTTCGGTACCGAGATTTTATTCGGGTCCGATGTCTTCGGTGTCGAGGGTGTCTTCGGTGTCGATATTGTTTTCGACGTCGAAGCGTGTTTCTGTGTCGACATGGACTGTTTCGACTTCGAGCTTTCCTTGATATGGAGCTTCGGTGTCGATGTCGGGGTGGGTCGTTTATCGGAACCACCATGATGGGAGACCGAGTGTTTCGGTTTCGGTGCCGGGCCCGAAGGCGGGGCGTCGGAAACTTTTTTCGGTTGTCTGACCGGGCTCGAGGGCGGGGTCGACACCGTGCGGGGTCTGTTCTTTGGTAAAGGGACGTCGTCACTCACGGTTTGTTGGACGTCGATTTCCTCCGCTTCAGACCCCGCCTCGTCGGCCTCTTCTTCCTCCTCTTCTGGCTGCTGGTCCTCGAACAGCTCCGGGATTGCTTGTGACTGCATTCTCGATACCTCGTGTCTTCGGGCTCGACGGTTTCTAATCGTCGATTTTGAGGAAAATGCTGCACAGGCCTCACAGTCCCTGGATTCGTGTTCAGGGGACAAGCAGAGGTTGCACACCTCGTGTAGGTCCTTGTGTGGGAACTTAGCACCACACGCTGGACATTTTTTGAATGGAGTCCTTTCCATGGACTCCGGGCTGGACTACGTCGAGCTGGTCTTCCCGTAGTCGTCGTTCTTCGAAACGCGTCGAGATGGAAGTGTAGTCGCGTTCGATAACAATACCGTCGAATTGGAAATGGTTACGCGCCGAATATCACTTTCTTTATCAAAGTCGATCCGGAGCGCTTCGATCCTCATCCGAACCCGATGGCGGAAAAAACAATTTAAGGATGGAGCCGATGCCCATGCGCACTAGCACCTAGAGGAGGAGTCATCGATGACGACAAAGACTTCTCCAGAAGAAAAACAAGTGCAATCATCCGAGCCCAACACCAGATGGCGATCTATTCATAAATGTACCATCTGCAGCCCATATGCCTCGAACAAAGATGTTATTCAAGGTCTTGACCAAATGTGTCTCACCATCTCCTTCCACAAAGGCTTTGTCTAGAGCTGTTCATCAAGGAACAATATGAAAATGCTAGTGCATCTTCTGGACGGATTAAGAGGAAACATCCTACACACTGAATGGATTTACTTTCAAGATTAATATCACACAGCTTCAATTATGCTTTTGGGGTGCTTGAACTGGTGATACCAAGAACTCCCATTAGAGAGACTAACGTGAACATTAAAACTATTATACGGGAGATGAAGTCTTAAAATGTCCAGGTTACATTTAGGTACTATCTCAGGCAGTCTGACTGCCACACATTTAATTGTGTAGAGCATAATCTTGCCCACTCCGCTCACCTCTTCCGAGACAGTGGTATGATCCCCACATAGTTAAGGCTAAAAGAAAAGTCTATTAGATGCCATAAGGAAGTTAGAGATTATATACAATGTCCCCAAGATACCACTGTGGACGACAAATCAGTACTAAGCTCGAACATAAGCGCTTGTAAACCTGCACAGACATTTTAACACCCAAGTACCTATGCAATGAACACGATACTTAACTTCCATTGCCCCGTCTGGTGGATACCCCAATTGCTGATTCCTCATCTTGTGAATATTCCCCAGTCAAAGTGGAGCTGTAAAATTAAAAGCAATACCCCAGTGCAAAGGTAGGTGGCTTGAAGCAGACCCGCAGCAGAAATGACGAGCAGAGCATCATATAAGCGCACGTGCCATCAGTTGCTCTTTTAGGCTTGTCCCCGTCATCACTTCCAGAGCAGAACCACATCGGCGCAGTCACACAATGCCACCCAATGACGCGCGAGAGTACTGCCTTGAAGTTTCTAGATCCAATCAGAGGCCTGGGCACTATCGCAAGGAAAGGGATCCACAGTTAGAAGCATTCATCAGAATCTTCTCTACCAATTCTCAGGTTAGTCTTAAGCAGTAAAGGTGTCTTGCGCTGGATAAAAAGAGTAGGTAAAGTACATGGTCATTTTAAGGCATTTTGGGAGCTGGGAATTCAGTATGGGTTGCATTGCTTTCAAAAATGCATGTAAACACAATTGACCCACAGACTATGTACTGGTTGGGGGTCTCCCTCTGATTTCTAACAGCACTCATTTGGGAATATTTGTTGACAAAGTGTAAACAGCACGGCTGTAGGATCCCGAAGGGGGGCAGAGGTGAAGGGAGATATATCCATCTATATATGGATATATAGTATTGCAGTTTGTCAAACCACTTTAATTCATGTAGTATCACTGTAATAAGAATGAATTGTTACAAGATGGCAACCAGCGCCAACGCTCATGATAGTCCTTTATTACTGGTGATGTCACAGTATTTAAATATCTCTGAATCAAAATAGTGTGTATTTCATGGAAAGAGTAGTGAACCACACCTCCAAGTTTCCTTACATATACACAGTCTTGCAGCCTTCCCCAAACATTATCTACCTACTGTGACATTGCACCATTATTCTCCCCCCCCCTCCACACCAGCCTCCCCAGGGCACCTGCTCACAATTTGTAATGTGGGTGCTGCTATCCTGGTGTGACAGAAAGCGCTGAACGGTAGGTACAGTGATGGGAAGGATATTGGGCAAAAGTGCTTAGATGGTTGCAGTTTTGTCTTTGTGCTTGGGGTCGGGGTTAGTGTGTAAAGGATATTTTATCTCATTCCTTGTCCTTTCCCCTATAACTTCCCACTCTGTGCCTATACTCCGGTCTCTTTGAGCAGATTGTGCAATAACCGTACCCAGTTTGAGGTGGGGCGCAGAGCGCGGCACAGTTAACCGATTATGGCGGTTACAAGGATTGGGTTCTATTGTGAACCGAATAATTTAGACCTTTTACTAACCGGTTTCTATTATGGTACCATGTTGTGTGTGGACCAGTACTTGCAATCACATTGCCTTTGCATACTTGTAATATGGTCCTTGAATCGTCAGTGCCTATAATTCAGTCACTCTGCATACTAAAGTAGTAGCGAGTGCAACACTCTTTCACCTTTAATACTTTACTGTGGGTGCATCCATTTGTTTTAAAGGTGTTTTCATCAGATGTAATAAAAGTGGATTCAAGCTTCACTAGGTGGAGATCTAGGCATGGATGACAAATTCTCTAGGTTACTTGTAAGAATCTTTTATCACTTCCATTTAAAATATATTCTTGTTTTCTATAACTCTTTTGTAGACCAGTACTGCTGATAAATGTGCTCTTAGTCACATGTAGGACAATTTCTTTATCCAATAAGTACATACTCAACAATGCGGGTCGGATGGGTTCACTGTTGAAAGTCTTGAAATGAAAACCACTTGAGAAACCTCATCCACTTAGGAGCGTAACACTCAAACTGGTTGGTCTTCTCACTTTGCTCAAACTTCCAAACATTTGGTGGTTAAATTTAAATGTTCAAATTGTATGACTTCAGGGGACAGACTGCTAGATTAGGAAGACCATTTTACATTTTTATGGCAGTCTTGCTCTAATATTCATGCTTGCGTACCATGACTGGGTGGCCATCAAGGTGTCACTAATATTAGCATCACATAAGTGTTTGTACTGGTGGATGACTAGAGGTATCAGTCGTATTAGTGAAAGTGCATATACAAATGCTCCAAACCAAGATCAAGTGCTCATTCTTCGGAGGCACGTTCTGTGGATAGGCGGAAAGCAGAGCTTAAGTGCTTTGTCTGGTGTGGTAAAAGGGTTTCTGTTGGTTTGTCCAATGTCTAAAAGATTAGGTCTACTGCCTCCTGATCTAGCTCCCATTTGTGTGATATATATACTTACATGTCTGCTGAGTCTGTGTGGTTATGTACTTTGTTCTTGTAAGTGAACTGCCGGTCCAGTGTATGTTTTAGTAGACACATTAACCCAAACGTATGTAGGTGACCATGGGTACAGTTATAGAACAGATAGTCTCTACCAACAGAATATGTTGAAGCAATCCACACAAGTCAAAATAATTTCAATGGCAACAGAATTCAAATGAAATAAAAAAAAAAAATGTTTTATAAATGTTGAAAAAAGAAACACAAGAGTGGGAAACATACAGGACAAAAAATAAAAACAGGTAAAAAAAGCTCAGACATTAACAGTGACTGCACAAATAAACAATTGGTGGCACATATACTATAAGGTACCAATGCTATTCTTAACAAAATAAAGAGCAATTGCAATAGTCATGGTACTCTGTGTCCTGTTCTGTGTGCTCCGGAGACAAGCCCACGTTGCACACTTCGTGTGAGTCGGTGCGCAGAAACTTCGCGTGGCACTGAGAGCAGAATTTGAATGGAGTTCGTTCCATCAACTGCGAGGCAGGCCGACGCGGGTAGGCCTGACAGCCATCCACAAGCTTCCTGAGCGAAAGAGGGTGTTTTAGAAGCAAATATGATACGCAGAGAATGGGATACGCTGATCAAAAATAATACAGTTGAGGGTGCGTCTTGCGCACCAAGTTAAACCGAATAAACTGTGTCGAACCGGAGCGCAGCAATTCATGTCTGAACCCGATGGAGGAAAAAAACAATCTAACAATGGAGTCGATGCCCCTGCGCACTATCACCGAAAGGAGGAGTCACCTACCTCGTGACTGGAAAAGACTTCTTCGAAGAAAAACAAACTGCAAACATCCGAATATAACACTAGATGGCAGGAGTATGCAAAGCATGTGATCTACTGCTCACATGCCTCAAACATTGTATTTCATTTGAATTCTGTTGCCGTAGAAATTACTTTGACTTCTATGTGGAGGTGGATTACTGTAAATTATTCTGTAGTTAGGGACCACCTGTTTCTCTATAAATAAGGTCCAGTGTATGGCAGATTCCCCAAAGAGTTTTGCCAGTATAGAATGCAGCAACGGCTCAGTGCTATCATAAATAAAATCATGATTTGAGAGATTTTGCAAGTTAAATCAGTCTACACAAAAAACAAATAAAACAGAACACTTTTTATTAACCCAGATTAATGGAGTGCATGAGTGATCACACAGATGCACGCTGAAGTAAAATAAATGTGCATGTACCAAGAGGCTTTGAAGTTAAAGGAATAAACCATGAAAAATGTATCGGATGCAGCTCTGTCCACAAGCATGAATTGTGAGCCAACATTATCCTAAAAAAAAAACATACGTCGACGACATTTCAATTCCATGCATACGATTCCTTAGCTCACTGTCAGGACTATCAAGCTTACAGAGACCCAGCACCTTAGTTCAGATGAAGAAAAATTGCACCTGGGGGGGCGTGGCTAGTGACCAACGGGAATGGTCGCTCTCGAAGGCGGCTCTGCAGCCCTCGCCAAAATATTCGCATATTTCTCCGCTTTTCGCTATGTAGGTTTCCCAAACACATTGGGAATCCCTTCCTTACCCCAATCCAGCACGAAAGCATCGCTTGAAAATGTATCCCGCCTGATTTTAAGCCAGTGAGAGCTGCCGACTTGAGACGCTCCAAGAACATCAAAATGGCAGCCTGTAAAGGGGAAGAGAGCTAAGGACGGAACCTATGGAGCATAGAAGCACTGCTCTTGCTTACAGGATCGGCGTTGCCTGGGCCTGCTATACCCCCTGGGGCCCACCGAAGAGCGGCATTGGTGAGGTGACGATCGGGTGCCGCTGTGGACAGCAGCGTAAAGAAGACGTGTCTGTGGCCCGCGGGAAGTTGAGATCGGAACGGGTGGGCAGGCATATTGAGGCCTCCAGCTTTGGGGCCTACCCACGAGGCAGCTGAGACGCATCGTGAGCTGCTGCATCTCCCGAGAGCCACCAAGTTACACTGTTATCATGTACCGCTGTTCAAACTTGGGTTCAACATGCATGCCACCAACAGTCGCACTGCGTTCCCCTTTAGCTCTTCTTAATTACCAGACATGGCAGACTCAAGGGATGTGAGGCTGTCAATACTGTCGTGGAATGTTAATGGCCTAGGTAGTAAAATAAAAAGGGGAGTTGTCCTGCAGTACCTTAAGAGACAATCGCCAGATTTGATACTATTGCAAGAAACTCACCTGATGGGTAACAGTTGTAAGGTTCTCCACAGGCGGCGATACAAGCTTGTGGTCCATGCATGGTTTAAGTCTGGGTCTTGAGGCACAGGTATCCCCTCATTCGTAAAAATCTAGCCCTTACTCCTACCCGTTTATGGGCCAACCCACAGGGCAGTTTGCTGTTTTGGAAGCGCTCTGGGAGGGTAAGCCATTGAATGTAATATCGGTCTATCTTCCACCTGCGTTGGGAAAGACAGCATTACAAGACCTGGGCAAGATACTAATAGATCTCCCCCCTGGTATTCTTACATTAGGAGGGGACTTTAACAGGATAATGGACAAAACGCTTGACAGACACACCCAGAAATTGTCTCCCCGACGTAGCACATACATGGCTAACTTCACCCAAGCAATGGGACATGCTGACATTTGACGTACGCTGATTCCCGCTATAGTTCACTGCACACTATTCCAATGCAAATAAAAGTATGTCCCGCATTGACTATTTTCTTACGTCCCTTGCAGACATAGGTCACTTCCAACATCCCCAGGGCCTCCCAAGAGGTATCTCCGACCATTCCCCCCTCAGGGTTTAACTTACCTTTCACCAGCACTATACCCGAGGCCCCATAATCATTAACCCATGGCTCTTTACAATCCGGGATATCAAAGACGACCTTGCTGAGCACACAGACCATTTTTTCACTGAAAATATCGGCTCAGTCGATTCGCCAAACACTATGTGGGAGGCCTATAAGGCAGTAATTAAGGGGCATGCCCTAGCATTGAATGTCGGGTATATCCGAAACCAAAACCAACAGTTGACTCAACTTGAAAGTGACTTGCTTCTATTAGAGACGGAAGATAATACCTCTCCCACTGAAGCCAGAGCCCATAAACTAGAATACAAAGCCCAAGCACCTGAAATAACCCAAGCGAGACTCCTTCATACACGCCATAGAGTGTATGAGCTTGGAGAACGAGCCGACAAAATGCTGGCATGGCTAGAACGGCGGGATCACATGGCTCGATGGGTCCCTGAAATCTTACTTGAGGATGGGAGGTGGGTAACAGACCCCTGGGAAGTAGCGGAAACATTTGCAGACTACCTGAAGGCAGTATATACCTCCAAGACCACCACCTCCTCCGATGACTCACGTCAGCTCTCGGAGGAAATGAGCCTACCTACACTCTCGGACAGTGACAAGGACGCTCTAGACGCAGACATAACGGCAGATGAGATCTGTACAGCTATCTTTGCCATTAATTCGGGGAAGGCAATGGGGCCGAACGGTATTCCGATTGAATTCCTCAAGGGGATGGCCCTTAAAGTTGCTCCACACCTAAAAAACCTGTATGACGAGAGTCTGGAGCAGGGTATCCTTCCCTTGGATCAAAGGCTAGCTTCTATAGTTGTCATACGCAAACCGGGTAAATCAGCAACTAACTGTGGCTCATATAGGCCCATCTCTTTAATTAGCTCAGAAGCCAAGGTATTAGCTAAACTTCTCGCATCTCGTCTGATCGCAGCCCTCCCATCTCTGGTTCATGAAGACCAATCAGGGTTTGTACCGGGTCGAAACACCGCTTTAAACATTTGTTGTGTCTATAATGTCCTAGGCAGGCAACCATATTTGCAGGAAGACGCGGTTATACAGTCATTAGATGCCACCATGGCGTTTGATTAGATAGAATGGCCTTACCTCTTCGAGGTATTGGCGAAGTTTGGTTTTGGTCCACGGTTTCGACAATGGGTGGCACTACTCTACATTAAGCTGCTAGGTCAAGACTGAGTAAACAATCACACGTCACGTACATTTGCTTTACAGAGCGGGACCAGGCAGGGTTGTCCCCTGCCCCCCCTACTGTTCGCGTTGACTCTCAAGCCGTTAGCACACTGGATATGGCGGGATGTTTCGATACAAGGATTGCGGTGGATTGAAGACAAAGCGGCTACAAGAAGACGTTAAACACTGGAGGTCGCTGCCCCTGTCCCTCTTAGGAAGGGCAGTCTCATTTAAAATGCTTGCACTCCCTAGATTTTTATATGTACTTCAAAACTGCCCATTCCAGCTTGCTGACAATAACTTTACCACCACTGAAGGGGAACTCCGTACCTTAATATGGGACGGGAAGGCACCTCGCATCGCCCTCCAGAAGCTAACAAAAGGGTGGTACGATGGGGCGATTGCCCTTCCGGATCTACGCCTCTTTTACTGGGCCTCAAAACTGGTGGCCATCAAAGACTGGATTTATGGCTCCCCGATCCGGTCTTTCGACCTATAACAATACCGAACGGGGTGGGAGGCGTATTTAGGTGCTCTTTACAGCAAGGTCCGAAGAGGCCGGTACCTGGGGCCTATGTCACAAACTAGTGCCATTTGGCAAAAGGCCACTAAGCGCCTAGGATCGGCAGATAAACTCACAAAAGCCACACCGTAGTGGTCCTCCTAACGGCTAGGATCGCTCTGCTACCACACAGGGTTTGATAAATGGGACACCATTGGCATAACCAACATAGGGACTTGGTCAGCAAGGAAAGACTTCTCACATTTAAGGAATTACAAACCAAATATGCTCTCGCACTAGAAGAGTTTTTTTGATATTTGTAGATCAGACACGCTCTTCTCACAAGCGTTCCAGACCTACCCTCCTTACCAGACTCTTCCCCCTCAGAGGATCGCCTGCTCTCGGAACCGCTCTTGACAAAAGCTATCTCCTGCACATACCGTAAACTCTGTAATAACTTACCTAACTCCTTCCAGACTCTCGGAGACTGCTGGCAAACAGACATAGGGCCAACAGATGACGAGGATTGGCAAACAGCATTAATCACCGCTTTCGCCTTATACAACTAAAAATACTCCACAGGTCCTATGTCTTCGGGGTACTCCTGGCTAAAATAGGTAGCCGTGCAGATGCATTGTGCCTTAGAGGCTGCGGTCAAGATCATATTCTGTGGGACTGTCCCAATATACGTCCTCTTTGGTGCAGTGCAACCAAAAAAATGACACACTGGGTAAACCCCTTCAATTATCACCGCGAATGGGGATTCAGAATATATGGGAGGCCACCGACCTGACGGACAGAGCAACAATGGGGGGCACTGGGGTACCTACTGGTGAAACGGGCTATAGCAAGGCTCTGGGGATCCAACAAAAGGCCTTGACTGCTGGATGGGTGGCAGAGATGGATAGATGCATGATTGCGGAGAAGGAGGTCTACAAACAGCAGGGCTGCCCTAAGAAGTGGGACAAGAAATGGGGAGAGTGGAATGCCTTTAGGGGGGAGATTTGTACTTCTCCAACAGAGGATATGGCGATGAGTAGAAATCGAAACAGTGACCTTCCAAATCATTAAATATATGTAGTCTGTGAATATTGATGTACTATAGTGCATGAAAATTGGAATGTAATATGGCATTGCAAGGATGACTGTTTTTAATTTTAATAAAATTGTTTTTAAAAAAACAAAAACATAACAATTTGCACCTGAAGATAAGCAGAGGAAATTTGGCTGGCAACCAAGTACATCAAAGACATCATTTAAATAAACTTTGCACACAAGAAGGTAGCCTGGAAAAAAAACTGCTTCCAAAAACAGGTACGCTCCCAGAGGGACAATCTTAAAGGAACCTGAAAAAACTTGCCAAAGGAACGGACCAGTCAAGTCAGCGAAACACAAAATGTAGGCGGGAGCCAAGAGACATTGAGAAAAGGGGTCATTGAGATGCCAAAAGAGAATCTACATCAGTGGAGAGCTGAGAGAAGTCTGGGAATTGTATTTGTTTCTGTGTACATTGCACTATGGGATTTCAAAATTAAGTCATTGGGAGCCATTGTTTTTATGTTAAATGCCCCTTTGTTAATGGACATCTCAGGTTTTTATTGTAATCTAGGTTTAACATTGCATCAGACTTTCCCTTTTGTTGTTTATGTAAAAGACTGCAATGGTGTGGTTCGCCTGAATTTGTACTACTCGCCCAGTGATGTTTTTCTGGAATGCTTTTACTGCCAGCTAGACAGACTAGAATCCCAACATGGGTATAAGTTTTACTGTCTCCTCTCGTCAATTGACCACACATCTGAAAGCTTTCCATGTTCCACCCTCAGCTGCATGTGATTCACCTGTGGTGATGATCACTGTGCCCATTCATTATCTGAACCGGAGTTCACCATTTTAACTCCCTCTGCACTTTGCTCTTGATGAGCAATGGATCTACCCAATCCGCTGTTGGATACCCTCACTAACAACATTTTCACCATCTTCACTATGAGGCTGATGTTCAGTAACTGTGAATATAACCCTGAAATGGCAATTTGTTTTCTGTATGTACTGTGTTTGCTTTGACGGTTTCTTGTTCTGCTCCCAGAACGTTCTTCTGGGATATTTTTCTGTAACAGGATGATTTTTTTCATATTGACTTATGAAGCTCAATCTGAAAATACAACGCTTGTTGCATGACCTATACCCACAGATATTGTTGAAATAAGTTCACTTCATCACCTAATCATCTAGGTTGGGATACACAAGGAAAGATGGAAACCTGACAGATGTGTTGCAATCTTTGCAAGACATTTTGCAAACACTATTGATGCCGACTTTATTCCAAATGACAGTGCTGAATTGGTGGCTATCCTCCATCTCAAACCAGAGAAAGAAAATGCTACTTACCAGTACGCATCTGTTCTTGGCATGTAGAGCTGCACAGCTGTATACTATGCATGGATTTTCATCTGGTGTTGGGCTCGGATGCTTGGACTTTTGTTGTTGTCTTAGAAGAGTGTTTAGTAGTCGCGAGATAGGCGACTCCTCCCTTGGATGATAGTGCGCATGGGCTTCGACCCTATCCTCAGATTGTTTTTCGCCATGATGGGAAATGATGGAGTCAGTAAGAAGTAAGAGATGTCCATGTGAATGTACCTAATTAAGATAATACTGAAACAGGTACAGGTTCCGGGGAGGCAGGCAAGCATGTACAACTCTGCAGCTCTACATGCCAAGAACAGATGCAAACTGGTAAGTAGCATTTTCCGTTCGAGGCATATGAGCTGCAGATTATACACTATGCATAGACTGTACAGCAGTGTCTCCCCTAGCAGTGGTCACCTGTAACTGTTGCAGTAGTTTGAAAAAGTGTTTTAAGAACAGCCTGGTCTACAGAAGCTTGTTGCTTAGCCTGCACGACAACACAATAGTGTTTGGTGAAGGTGTGTGGTGTAGACCATGTTGCTGCTTTACATATGTCATCTAACAGAATGTTTCCTAAAAATGCCCTGGAAGCCCCTAGTTTGCGTATTGAGTGCGCCCTAGGGGGAATTGTTAATGTGCGTTTAGCCTTTTGGTAGCATATTTGAATACATTTTACTATCCACCTCGCGATCCCAGCTTTGGAGATGGGGTTACCCTTATGAGGTGGGGAGAAGGCTACGAACAGTTGTTTTGACTTTCAAAAGGGCTTAGTCCTGTCTGTTTTGTAAATAAGCAGCAAGTGCCGCTAGACGCAATCGTATGGATGAATATGCTAGATTACATCTTTGTAAGTGTAGTAAATAGCAAATGATGTCCTGGATTGAAGCATCCAGCTGATCAATGTTATTGTTATTGCAGTAGATGACAAATCTTTTCCATTTTACTGCATAGCAAGCCCTAATAGCAGGTCGTCTGGCTTCTTTAATGATGTTCATACAGTCTGGCGGAAGGTTAAGATAACCGAACTTTAGGACTTCAGGAGCTAGATCGCTAGATTCAGTTGACCTGGATCAGGTGCCTGATCTCTCCACGGTTCTGCATTAGCAATGTTGGGGAGAGGCGTAGTTTTGAGAGACTGTTGTCTGAGCTTGCGTACTACTAGGGGAACCAGTGGGACTGGCAGAAAAGCGTACGCAAATCTGCCTGACCAGTTCATCCATATCGCATTGCCTTCGGACAACGGGTGTGGAAACCTGGCGGCGAAGGTTGTGCATTTTGCATTTGCGTGTGTGGCAAACAGATCGATTACCTGGTTGACCCCACATTAGGAAAAATGGTTGAAGAACTTGGGGATGAAGTTCCCATTTGTGTATCTGCTGTGTCTGTCGACTAAGCAAATCCGCAGTCTGATTGTGAACTTCTGGAAGATGTTCTGCCAGAAGGTATATGTTTTGTGGAATGGCCTATCTCCAAATGTTTTGTGTAGCTGGGACAGCTGCAAAGAATGCATGCTTCCTAGTTTCTGATTGTAATACATGGCTGTCATGTTGTCCGCCCAGACTAGGACAGTCTTGTGCTGTAGATTTACTTGGAATGACTTTAATGCTAGAAATGTTGCTAGTAATTCTAGGTGATTGATGTGGAGCACTTTGTTGAGTGGTCCATTTGCCTTGAATTGTGTGGTTTAGGAGATGGGCTCCCCAGCCGGTGAGTGATGCGTCTGCTGTTCGCACTACTTGTGGAACCGTCTCTAGGATCGGCCGCCCTTTGGACAGGTTTTGTGTGTTCCACCACTGCAGAGATTGATGTGTGCGGCTGCCCACCAACACCAGATCTGCAAGTCGTCCTTGAGTCTGGTTCCATGGACGTGCTAGGCATTCCTGTAAGGGGCGCATCTGAAGTATTGCGGGAGGTACGATAAAGATGCAAGAGGCCATCATTCCTATGAGCTACATGAATACCCTTACTGGGAGGGAATGCTGCGGTTGAAATCTACTGATTGGAGTTTGCATACTGGCTATCCCGCTGGATTGGGATATGCCAGAGCTCTGGAGGCATCTACTGTGGCTCCTAGATACTGATCTATGTGGGAGGGCTGAAGATTTGACTTTGGGTAGTTCAGTGTGAATCAAAAGTTGTGTAGCAGCTGGATGGTTTGAGGAGTGTGATGAACACACTGGTTGAGTGACTTGGCTTTTATAAGCCAGTCGTTGAGATATGGAAAGACATGGATTTGTTGTCTTCTGAAGTGTGCTGCTACCACCGCAAGGCACTTTGTGAACACTTGGTGGGGTTGTCACCCCGAATGGAAGGACTTTGAACTGATGGTGTTGTCCATCCACTATGAACCTTCGATACCTCCTGTGAGCAGGGTGTATGGGAATGTGGAAGTAGGCGTCCTTGAGATCTAGTGTGGCAAGGAAGTTGCCATGTTGCAGGAGTGGTAGGACATGTTGGAGAGTGATCATATGAAAATGATCTGACTGTATATAGAGATTGAGGGGTCTAAGGTAGAGTATTGGCCTTAGGGTGCCGTCCTTTTTGGGGATTAGGAAATACAGCGAATAAACCCCTGTTCCTTGATGCTGTAAGGGAACTGGTTCTATTGCATGCTTTTGAAGCAGTGAGAGAACCTCTACTTTTAAGAGCGTGAGGTGTTCTGTGGACATTGGGCGCTGTTTGGGTGGTATGGTGGGTGGGGTTGCTTTAAATTCCAGGCAGTGACCATACTGGATAATTTGTCTTACCCACTTGTCTGTTGTGATGGAACTCCAGACAGGTAGGAACTGTGAGTCTTCCCCCGACCGGAGTGGAATGGAATGGTCTGGAGGGAGGGGGGGAAGTCACTGTTTATTAATTAGTGGGGGAGGCACGAGTGTTGTTACCTCGGCCTCTCCCTTTGTTGTTATGTCCCCTGTATCCTCCTCTAAAATATCCTCTGTAGGGGCAGGTTTGTGTGGTGTTTTGTAGGAAGAGGAGGCGGTGTCTGTTCCAATGTTTTAGGTGCTCCTCTGTAGAAGGAGCGATGAAAGGACCCACGTGTGGATGGAGACTGTAATGCTCCCATGGATTTAGCAGTGTCGTTGTCCTTTTTCATTTTTTCCAGAGTGTCGTCTACAGCCGGTCCAAAAAGTGTTCCTGATTTAACGGCTGGTTGAAGATAGTTGTTTGTACCTCCTGTTTAAAGCCTGAGATACGTAACCAGGCATGTCTTCTGAGCAGCACACTAGTGTTAATGGACCTAGAGGGTGTGTCGGCTGCACAAAGGGCACACTGGATTGATGCGTTGGTTATTAATTTACCCTCTTGGATGAGATCATTGGCCTTGGTCTTGTACTGATCTGGTAAATGTTGTAATGGGGTTTCTAGTCGGTCATAGTGAGCCCTATCATACCTAGCAAGTAATGCTTCGGTGTTGGCTATGCGCCAGCGATTAGCTGCTTGGGCAGCAACTCTTTTGCCAGAGGAATCTAACAACTTAAGATTCCTTATCCGGAGGTGGTGCGTCACCGGAGGTTTGAGAGTTGGCGCGTTTCCTAGTGTTAGTTACCACTAGTGAGTCTAAGGGTAGCTGTTCTTTGATGTAGGTGGCAGGTTTATATTTTGTCAATCCTGGGATTGAGGACTCTAGCTCTCACCCGGTCTTTGAATGTGTCGGGGGCATTTTTAGTGACCCCTTTTAGCATTGGCAGGGTTTGGACAGTTTTCTGTGACTGTTCGAAGGAGTCTAGAAGGAAATCCTCATCTGCAGGGTCTGAATGCATGTGAACACCATGGTAAACAGCCGCTCTATTTACAAGCTGACCAAAAATATTGTCATCTGGGGGAGATGGTTTTGTTGGATATGGCTTGGGATCAGGGAGGTCTGAGGGATCTATTGGTCATCATAATCATCCCAATAGTTATGTGGTGTGTCCGTGTCATCATCAGGTACAGTGAAAGGGTCATAGTTGCATCCCCCGCCCCCTAAATTATCATCATCATCATGTGGTGGTGGTGAATGAGGTGGGGGTTTTGGAGGCTGTGGAGGAGAGACAGGCTTAGAAGGAAGAACAGTCTGAGGAGGAATAACCGGAGAAGAGGGTCTTATAGGCGAAGTGGCAGAGTTTTTTTTCTTTACAGGCATTGCATGAGTGTCTGGTGACTCCAGCTTCCTTTTGTTGTGTGGAATAGTACCCACATGTCCTGTTTTGGGGTCCATATGGAGTTTTTTCTTCTTGGGATCGACAGGATCCGGTCGAAAAAGTTCTTCCTCTTCAGTGACCGCTTTCAGTACAGACTTTTTCGGATCCGAGCGGGGTTTGTATTTCTGCTCCGAGGCCTTAGGAGGTGGTTTTGGGTCCTTTGGCTTGGCTGTGGAGTCGGAAATCTTTTTCAGTTCCGCAGATTTTGGTTTCGGATCAGAGTGTTTCGGCGTGGAGGTGGTTGATACAGACTTCTTTTTGGGAGAAGGTTGCTCTCCAGTCTTCGGTGCCGACCATGAGCTGTAGGCCCGAACGGCGGCGATAGGCCCAGCGGCCCGCGCCGACGGCCGGAATAGAGTAGTTGAGATGTGCGTCGAAGATCACGCGATCGAAAACAATACAGTTGAGTTGTAGATAGTTTTTGGCATCAAAAAGGTTTGGAAATCCAGCACCGAACCAGAACGCAAAAGTTACATCCAAACCCGATGGCGGAAAAAAACAACCTGAGGATGGAGTCGATGCCCATGCGCACTAACACCAAGGGAGGAGTCACCTATCTTGTGACTACAAAAGACTCTTCCAAGACAACAACAAAGTGCAAGCATCCGAGCCCAACACCAGATGCGATCTATGCATAGTGTACAATCTACAGCTCATATTCCTCGAACACAAACTCCATATTCACTGGGGAACTAGGTATCCTTGACATCTATTTCGCACTAGGAATGTCCCTCTTACAACACGGGTATCACCTATTTCAATGTAGCCCGCCTTGAAACCTTTGAGTCTTTGCAAAACAATTATAATTCTTCAGTCCAAAATGAGTCCCAAGCTGAAGTCTTGCTTGAGCACGAGGCAGTAGACTGACTCCAGTCTCTCATTCCACTCCTGCTTTGGTACCATTTACCCCAACAGTAAAAGATTTCTACTGCCGATTGTAACTAAGCCGAGTGATCTTAGTACATTTGTTTTTAGAGGGGTTACCGGTGCTTTGCTGTCCAATTCAATGCTTTATTATGTTTATATGCAATTTGTCTAAGGCACTTTGCTGCTGCTGTTGGTGAACCCCTTTACTCAGGCCCCTTCAGGTGTTTTGTGGTCTGGGGGAAAATGGAATGAATCACTTGCTTGACTGTGCAGACCTTCAGCGAGGGAGAGGTTTGCTGGCCCCTTTCCCTTCTTTTCCATTGAAATGGCTTTCTACAGTGAATAGATAGTTGCCACTGCATGTTGGCTGTTGAACTTCTGTAGAGTGAGAATGCTGTTGTGGAAAAGGAGGGTGTTCCTTTTGCCCTACTGAACATTCCTCTGGCTTGTAGAGGTCCCGTGGATTTTGTGGTAGGGTTGGTATCTTGTTCCAACTCAAAGATACATCCACATTCCTACCCATCAAGTTGTCTCCCAAGAACTGTATCTTAATGAGGTTTGCTTGCACTTCATAAAACCCAGATAGTCGTAACAAACTGTCTAAGACGAATGGAGGTGCTTTTTGTTCTCATGTGTTTTATTTCTCGATTTTCTCATTGTCCACGTCCTTACCTACTCCCTAAAGCTTTGGAGTTTGCTATGTTCCATTGTGCAGCTGGTCATCTGCCATTTTTTTGCCTACTGAAGCCAATCGTTTACTGCCTTTCCCTCTTCGAAGACCAGTTGATGCTGGTGCAACATCATTCTGCAAGCCGTATGCCCTACAGGCGAATCTGCTGGGATAATAGATTTTAAGTATGGGGGGGGGGACCTTGGGGAGTCCTTTTATTAATTCTACCCTTGGGGTTAGATCTCCAAATTAAACAAGACCTATGAAAGCTTCTCCGTTTTGCTATAGTGCGCTTAGCAACCCTGAAATGGGATGGTTTGTCTGTGTTCCTGCTAAGAAACAACTCCTCCTGTACCACCTCGACACTTTTAATCAGAGCATGAGGCATGGATGTTTCATCAGGAGGGGATGATTGTCCTCTCCTAGTCCACGTGACTTAAGTTAATTATCTTCATACTCTGTTTCTGCTTTTCCTGAACTGTCTGATGTTCAAGAGGTATACATTAAATCAACCCTTCTCCTGCTTTTAAAAATACTTAACTGATCTTTTTCTTTAATATGAACACTTTCAAGTCGCCCATTTTATTTTGGGCACGGAGTACTTTTTTACTGCCTCTACACTGACGGGTGGGGGATCCTTTTTCTAAGAAAGGAGAAGAGATTCCTTGCCATGGCCATTCTCTGGTTTCCATATTTTCAAAGCAATGTCAGGGAGTTTAGGCATGTTCGCACTAGGCTCTACTTCTTGCAACAGAGAGGGTTCAATTACATGTGCGCTTTCTCCGACTGCCACACCATGGGAGTTTGATGGTCTTTCAGTCAGAAGTAGTCCGTTTCATTGAGCTACCCTCCTGATAAATTGCAGGTTTGGGATTTATTAGAACTGAATTAAATTATTCAGCACTATTTCCACTACATCCAAGTCAGACTTCTCATCCTCTGAAAAGCCCAGTTATGGCAGCCTTTTTTTTGGTCTCTATCGTGGTGTAAAGCATTGTTTTTCATAAACCTTGTGGGGTCTGGGTTTAAATTTAGAATGTCTTACAGTCTTTGGACTTCGGGTATTTAGACTGGCACAGAACGCAGACCTTGGGGGTGTCGTCTTATGCCTATTTATGCTGCCATTACAGGTAGACTCTAAACTGAGTACTTTCCATTATATTCACCTGTTGAAAATAAGCCTAAATGTGCCAACTGTCACTGAAAAATGGCTTCTACAAACTTCAGTGATCCAAGAAAAATCTGTCTCCCTTGTTTTGTTCATGTCATGAATCAATTCCTTGTTCACTGCTAACCAATGTGGTTACTTGTATACTTTAACAACTAATTTCTCCTGTTTGCGTTTTCGAACTCAACTGAGGAAAAACAATTCTGAAGATGGCACCAATGAACTGAGGCATTCTAGGCTTATGCTCATCATAGTGAGTCATGACGACTCTTCTTATGGCAGATGTATAAAATGAGAAACTTATGATTCTAAATACTAAAAAGCTTGCTGGGCCACATTGCTGGACACAGAATAAGTACAGCAGACACTACAGACAGGCTTGTCTAAACAATCCTTCATTCATCCACAACTGAACTGTTGTGTTATGCCAAAACTTACTTCACTTCACACCTACATTAGCAGAGCTTGCGCCTTATCAGTCAACGTCCACTTGCAGACCATTTCCTGCTTTGCCTTGTCAAGCTATAAGCTCCTATATCTATGCTGCAGGGGTTTCAGGACACTACCACTTTTGGAACAATCCACCTCTAGCTGGCTGCTACAGACGAATGTCAACAATAAATTGACTCATGCCAATACAGCTTTCTACAAACCTGTCCTGCTGATCTGCACGCACGCAGCTTTCGACACACCCTGCTGAATAGGATACAGGCAGAGCTTACTCGAGATGTTCCTTTTTGATCAGGGCAGATGCATTAGTGTCCACCATTCCTCCCTACTGATCCAGGTAAGCACAGCTTCCTACCCACCTGCACTGCTGAGCTGGACAAAACTAGGCTTGCTACACACCTGCTTCTATGGCCCAGACACATCTACAAGCTACTACACCTCTGCCCTGCTGGTCATTGAAGCATGCAGCTTCCTCTGCACCTCCCCTACCGATCTGCACAGACACTCATGTTACAACACACCTGCCCTGTTGATCCGGGTACTTTTGCTTGCAGTAAGACTCCAGTGATGCATATACTTTTTCTCGTAACAGCTCCACTTCCCCAGGATTCGAGAGCCCCTTGGCATCTGAGATGAGGAAGAATCAGAGCATCAGGTTACTGTCCCTTTCACTCAATGTCACTCAATGTCACTCAATGTCCCTTTAACATTAGTCGCTTTTGATAAAAAGATAAGCAGTGAGCTCTGCAGGGCCCATTAACAATGTATCGTGCAGGGAGGGAGCCGGCAGGGGGGACCCCACAGGGCCAGAGGGAGTACGGCACAGGGAGCGCACAGGAGGGAGTTAGGCAGGGGGACCGCACAGGGAGGGAGTTAGGCAGGGGGACCGCACAGGGAGGGAGTTAGGCAGGGGGACCGCACAGGGAGGGAGTTAGGCAGGGGGACCGCACAGGGAGGGAGTTAGGCAGGGGGACCGCACAGGGAGGGAGTTAGGCAGGGGGACCGCACAGGGAGGGAGTTAGGCAGGGGGACCGCACAGGGAGGGAGTTAGGCAGGGGGACCGCACAGGGAGGGAGTTAGGCAGGGGGACCGCACAGGGAGGGAGTTAGGCAGGGGGACCGCACAGGGAGGGAGTTAGGCAGGGGGACCGCACAGGGAGGGAGTTAGGCAGGGGGACCGCACAGGGAGGGAGTTAGGCAGGGGGACCGCACAGGGAGGGAGTTAGGCAGGGGGACCGCACAGGGAGGGAGTTAGGCAGGGGGACCGCACAGGGAGGGAGTTAGGCAGGGGGACCGCACAGGGAGGGAGTTAGGCAGGGGGACCGCACAGGGAGGGAGTTAGGCAGGGGGACCGCACAGGGAGGGAGTTAGGCAGGGGGACCGCACAGGGAGGGAGTTAGGCAGGGGGACCGCACAGGGAGGGAGTTAGGCAGGGGGACCGCATAGGGAGGGAGTTAGGCAGGGGGACCGCATAGGGAGGGAGTTAGGCAGGGGGACCGCACAGGGAGGGAGTTAGGCAGGGGGACCGCACAGGGAGGGAGTTAGGCAGGGGGACCGCATAGGGAGGGAGTTAGGCAGGGGGACGGCACAGGGAGGGGGTAAAGGGAAACATTGTATACCTGGGTTGAAGAGTATGATGGCTCGTAGGCAGCCGAGCTCCGTCTTGTCCATCCGCATGTCCCTCATTTTTGAGACTAGCTCAGTCAAAACCCTGTGTAGAGAAGATTGACTTTAGGGTGACAGTATCACAGAGCACTCATTCAATCCCCTCCTGGTTTGCATCTTCACTTACTCTCAGTAATTCTTTCTCTGGTACAGACTATCAGGCTGCAGATTCCTCACGTTCGGAATATTTCCCACGAGTCAGACTGGATCTGGAAACTTTCCAACAGTACCTGTGTGTGTCAAAAGGTGGCACCTAGGGGCTCCGCGAGGACTCTGTTCTACGGAAATGACATGTGGAGCCTATCTAGGCAACACTCCTGCGCATGGACATCAATTCCTTTTGAGACTGTCCGCACCCCCAGCCGCAGAATCCCAAAAGCAAATTGGTTGACAGTAGCAGATTCCTAGATTTGGGATCTTAATAATAAATAGAATCCAATATCAGAACGAGAGGATGGGAGGGTCTGTGAGGAATCAGTGGCTAAATCTCTGTTACTAAAGTAAAATAAATTGTTCTGATAAAGACTTCTAGTCACAGATTTGTCACCTTCTGAATAGATACCAAAGCAGCACCTATTTGGAGGTGGGTTTGTGAGAAGACCCAAACCAGAAAGACCTGCCGGCCCGAGTGGGCAAAATGCGCCTCTCGGTAAACAGGACTGTCTAGACAACAGTAATTTGTAAACGTATGGCGGGACGCCCATTTAGATGCCCGGCATATGCCTAGGTCAGGGACTCGTCGTGCTAACGTGGTGGTAGCAGCTTTGGCCCTGGTCGAATGAGCTGCTTTTTTTTAGACAACTCTCAACATATCTTAATGCAGAGCGCAATCCAGAAAGAGCGGATCACCCACCTGGTGGTCTTATGCAGATGTATATAGAGACGCACAGCGCTCTCTTGGGATCCAAACAATGCAGTCTTTCTTCCTCCTTGGAGGGGTGAGGAAGAGCATAGATCGCCAGCTGGGTGACATTTTGAAGGACTAGGAACGGCAGCGCAACTTTTGGTAGGAGGGTTGCCAGAGTCCACAGCACCAGTTTGTCTGGGAAGAAGTTAGTGAAAGGTGAATTAACACAAAGAGCCTGAAGCTCACTCGTTTTCTGTGCCAAGGTGATGGCAACAAGATCACCGTCTTGACAGCTGTGAAGTGGCTCGAATAAAGTGCACATCAGATAAGTGAGGATCAGATTAAGGTCCCATTAGTGCATCACATGGGGAGCCGGGGGAAATGCATGTTATAGCCCTTTGAAAAACGGCATCTCAACTGGTGATTTAAACAGTGAGGGTTGATTCAGCTCCCCTAAGAAGGCCGAAAAGGCTGAAGGTAACCCTTACCTGTGCATAAAGTAAAGCCTTGCAGGGCAAGAGCTAGATAAACAGAACGGTTAACTTGGACTGAAGGGAGTCAATCTAGTGTAAGCTGCACAAAAACAAAAATGTGTCTAAATGGCAGGTGTAGTTTCTATAAAGGGCCACCTCTGGAGGAAGGTTGTAGGTGTTCAGCTATTGCTGCTCAATATCCAAGCATGAATGTGGAGATTGAGAAGACAGACGTGGAGAACCCTGCCCTGTTTTTGCAACAGCAAGTCCTCTCGGAGGGGCAGCCTGATCAGAGGACATATGCTCAAGCTCAGGATTTCTGGATACCATACTCTGTGCCCAATATGGAATAACTTGGATCCGATCTGTCTCAATCTTCTCGAGGCAGGAGATGTATGGGCGTAAAGGCATTCAGGAGTTCCGAGTATTACTTGAGGCAGAATGCATCTCTAAGCGAGAAAGGATTTCAAAGCACCACCACGCAGTACTGACATTGTTAGTTTTCAGGGGTGCAAAGTAATCCAGCCAAGGTTTGCCATTTGCAGAAGAGACCGTGCGCCACACCTCTGGGTTTAACCAGCGCTTGTGATCCACAAGACACCAACAGCTGAGCTCGCCCTGGCATTCAATGATCTTGCCGGGTGATTCACGACCAGGAAAATTCCTTGGTGGTCCAGCCTATTCCAGAGACGCAAGACCTCCAGGCACAGAGTCCTTGAGCCCTACCCCACCCTGTTAGTTGCCCTACCACATGACGATGTTGTTGTCCATGAGCCCCCATACCAGTCACTCCTTTGCTGGACAGCAGATAGGCTTTCAGCGCCAAGCTGCTGACACTCAGGTCAAGGTTGGCGTGGAGCCGGGACTCCACCAGAGACCAGAAGCCTAAGAGTTCTACCTCTCCCAGATGGACGCTCCAACCCAGAAGTAATGTACAAGTCACCACTTTCAGCTCGGAGGAAGGGTAGGGTGGGGGGCGTTACTGCTGACCCAATTTCAGCCCCGTAAGTACACTGCATATCTTTTGCAGTCTCCTCCGAATTCTGAATGTGGTTGCAGAGGTCCACATGATGTTGGGCCGACTGGGTTTCAGATTCCCAGTGCAGATTCCACATATGCTACCAGGCCTGCTCGACCAACAGGACGCAGGAGGAACTCAGTGGCAGCAGCCTTAGAGTTGTCCTCACAGAAATCCAAGACAGAGACTGAAAGATCGGGATCACAGTCTGAATGTCCTTGACTTTTTCTCGGGGGAAAAACAAGCCCAGATAGCGAGCAGTAGCCCTACTACAAGCAGAACTGGTGGGGATCTGTCACAGATTGGTTTGCAACTGTTCCTACACTGCTTGGAAACAGTAGTGTTTGAGGGGGGGTGTCATCCATTGCACACTGATTTTTTTTTTTTAAGTGTCTGAGAGAGACAACGGGAGCTCCAGATCCACATCTGTTGGGGTAGAAAGAAAGGAACGGACGTCAGTGCGTGAGAGTGGCCCCTAAAGAGGCTCTGCGTGTCATTTACGGAGCGGCGTGCGGAGTCGAAGGCACCACCTTTCAGCATGCAGAGGTACTGCTGAAAAGTTTCCGGATCCAGTCTGACATCTAGGTAAGTATTCAAAAGGTGAGGAATCTGTGGCCAGATGTATCCATCACAAAATGTCAATTACTTTCACATTCTCTAAAGCAACAGTTAGTAGAAAACCTTCAAATATATATGTAAAGGCTTAATGTGCTGATTCTCATTGCTTAGATGCCAGAGTGCAGTGGCACCTTTTCTTTTCAAAACTGAACTAGTCTCAGGGTTGACAGTCTCAAAAAAAACTAATTTGTGAACACAACCACCCACAAGAACAAAGTTTTAAATGAACTGCCTCGGGTAGTAACAGAACCAGCCCTACATTATAATGATGAGATGCTGAGCTTGGGTGTGAGTGTTTAACAGTAACAGTGAAAGAAGTGGACAGTGAGCCGCTTACCTGATAAATATGGAGTCTCGAGGCAATCACCCTTACGCCACAACTCAAACCAGCCCAAATCGGGTTTATATTTCTGGTAACTCGACGGACTTCCTAAAAACGATTCACTTAAAAAAACTGCCAACTGGGGAAACATTCCTGCAATCCAGAGAGCCCTGATGACCTCTAATCTTGTTGTGTTAAAAGAGAGTGGTCAAGAACAGACAAGGGAGTGGTGCCAAGATGTCTATCCTTAAACAACAGAAGTAGATTCTTAAGAACTACAGATAAAGGCAAAGCAGAGTTTTTACAACAAAGGGGCACTCCTGCAACAAACAATCAGTAAAAGGGATGGAAGGAATAGGCCAACCTTGCAAAGTGTCCAAATGCACATTAAACTAAAGGAATGTAAATACAGAGAAAAGATACCGAACATGGATCTGGGATGAAGACAACCAGACTGCAGAGCCCTTACCTGTCGAAGATGGCCCCCACCCCTGCGCTGTGCGCACTGTTGCGGTGGACGTGGAGGCCAGTCGCCAGCAGGATCCCGTCCTTCACAGAGATGGAACGATGTGAGAAAGAGGCAATGAGGAGCTCATTCCAACCTGCAGACATGGAAGCGTGGGGTCAGTAGATGCAGGACAAAAGGGAAAGAGCCACAAAATAAGCAAACTGTTAAGAGACGACCTAAAAAGATACAGGAGAGCAACATAGATGAGGGAAGACTCATTCTTGGACGCAAAGGATAGATTGACAGGAGTTTCCAAAAGAGCACAGTCTACCAAAGTAATCCCAGTGTTACATATGGAAACCAGGGTAGCACAGTTTTACAGACGAGGGAACGCATGAACCCTGTTACAGACGTGAAATGATGGAGAACTGTGTTACCAAGGAGATCCCACAGAATGACAGACTGCCAAAAGCGAGGGCTGAAAGAAGCAAAGACTAATACTAATTGTGGGCTGGAGGGTTCAAATGCTGCCACGAGATGGGCTCTGTGGGATGAGGGTCACCTTCAGGCGGTTGAGAGGGGTCACTGACAGCCTCCAATACGTATTAGGCGATAGGAGTGAGTTACACAATATCCCTGGCGTGGTTCTCAGAGGAACATAGACTGCCACCAGCAATGGTTTGAAGGGGGCATACACTTCCACCGATAGGCTGCCAAGGAATAGGAGCACATGGAGAGAGGCTTGGATGAAGAGAGACTCACCAGCTCGCAACAAGATGACCTGGTCGTCTAGGGGAAGCTCAGAGAAATGAGGGATGCGTTTGGCCCACTCCACCAGGGTGAAGAGCTGCTTGTCGGCTGCCTGGCAGATGTTAGTCACTGGGTCATTGGGCTGAGGACAAAGATGGAAACAAGGTCAGATGCCAAACATTACACATCACCGACAGGAACACCCCTCTCTCCCCCCACATCCCCCAGCACCAAGACCAAATGAGGCAGTTACATGGGCAACTCTCAACATGTTGCTTCAACCCCTTCGCACTCTTGGTAGCATTTTAACCTCAGCTTTACCCCCACCAACCTACTTCTGGAGATTAGTCAACAGTAGAGATGAATAACGTATGTCCAGGAGGGCTGATCAATGCCAGGTTTCAGGATAACCACAGACTATAAAAAATAGATCCATTTACATTCAGTACGTCTAAATGTAGATTACATGCTTTTCCTGAAAACCTGTGCTGATCTGGCCATGCTGAATACGTTAACCCAAGTCAAAACCAGTTGACACCTCAAGCACACATTCTTCCACTAAACTCATTTGCCAGGTAAGGGGGAGGAACAATGTTTCGCCTGTGTGGAGTGCAGATGCAAGTTTGGTGGAATCTAGAACAAGACAGCCCTCAGCTCCCCCTCTAAGCATATTTGAGGGGTTGTTCACCCCCACAAAGCTGCTCTCTACTATCTGCCTTTGATGACTTATTTCTCCGCAAGTCTCACGTTCCTATACCTGAAAAGAAAAAGTTACTTTCAGTAAGGATATTTCTGGTAGATACTACTTCTTCCCACAGATTCCTCACCTTATGAATAGCCAACAGTCTCCAGATTGAATCTGAAACTGTTTTTCCGCAGCAATAAATCTCCAGTCCTGCCAGACGGCACCCTGCAAAGCCGTCCACCACAGGCTGGATTACTTTAGGTTATATATGGCAAAGAGAGGACTTACGAGAACATAGCGATAACATAAGTGAGATCATTGTATGCCTTATTATCCAAGTAAGGACTGCACCATCTCACAACTAAGAAGAAAAGGCAGTGAGAAATCTACAGGAAAAACACTATTCATCAGAAAAATTTAAATTGATGCAAGTAACGCACAAGTTACTACTTGTGTAACGATATATCTGTAAGAGACATTAGTTTGTGATAGATTCCTTACCTTAGAATATCCCCAGACGTCAGACTGGATCCGCAATTTTTTTGCGTAGCAGTACCCTTGCGAGTCGGTAGGCGTCGTCTGCGGCACCGCATCCGTCGTCGGCGCCGTGATGACGTCGGAGTACTTCGACAACGCCTCCGCGTGCTGACGTCAGTTCTTAGACACAGCTTTTCCGCACTAGAAACGCAGAGCCATGTTAAAAACCAACACTGGTGCCATTGAAACTAGGGCCCTGAAAGGGATGACCTTAACACTAGATATCGGTTCGCAGAACG
Organism: Lissotriton helveticus; assembly: GCF_964261635.1. Lineage (NCBI taxonomy): Eukaryota > Metazoa > Chordata > Amphibia > Caudata > Salamandridae > Lissotriton > Lissotriton helveticus. The sequence continues at coordinate 18,536,550 of NC_136065.1, forward strand.
GGGAGGATGGGTGGGTCTGTAAGGAATCTATCACTAACTAATGTCTCTTACAGATATATCGTTACACAAGTAGTAACTTGTGCATCTGAAAGAGACACGTTAGTGATAGATTCCTTACCATAGAATAGATACCCCAGCAATACCAACCCCGGTGGTGGGTCTGCGAACCAATAATCACACCAGAAAGTCCTGGAGGACGGAACGGCCAAAGAAGCCATCCCTCCAGACTTGGCTGTCCAGGCAGTAGTGTCTTGCAAACGTGTGCAGCGAGGCCCACATAGCTGCCTGACAAATGTCCTGCAAGGGCACTCCTCGGCCTAAGGCAGTTGTAGTCGCCGTGGCCCGAGTGGAATGAGCCCTCAGCCCAACAGGGGGTTCCTTCTTAGCCAAGGAGTAACACGCCTGGATGCACAAGATGATCCACCGAGAGATGGTCCTCTTGTGCACCGCCTGCCCCTTCTTAGCGCCCACGTAACCAACAAAGAGTTGGTCATCCACCCGGAACTGGAGTGTGCGATCCAAGTAGAATGAAAACGCACGTTTTGGGTCCAGACGGTGGAGCCGCTCTTCCTCTTTAGAGGGATGCGGTGGCGGAAAGAAGGTGGGCAAGGTTATAGACTGCCCGATATGGAAGGCCGTGACAACCTTGGGCAGGAAAGAATGCTTAGTACGCAACACAACCTTGTCCGGATGGACAGAAAGGAAAGGGGGTGTACATGAAAGAGCATGGAGCTCACTCTCCTGGCAGAGGTGATGGCAACCAGGAAAGCAGTCTTCAGAGTAAGAAGGCGGAGAGGACAGTTGTGGAGTGGCTCAAAGGGAGCGCACATCAGAAACGTAAGAACAAGGTTCAAGTCCCACTGAGGCATCACAAACGGAACAGGAGGGAATATGTGTGTGATGCCCTTCAGAAAACGAGTTACAATAGGGGACTTGAACAAAGAAGGTTGATCAGGCAGCCTTAGAAAGGCTGAAAGGGCAGAAAGGTAGCCCTTGATAGTGCCCAGAGCAGAGCCCTGCTGGGCAAGAGAAAGAAGGAAGAGAAGAACCTCAGAAAGAGGGGCAGCAAGAGGATCCACATCCTTTGCTGTGCACCATGCCACAAATTTGTTCCACCTGCAGGCGTATACCGACATTGTGGAGGGACGCCTGGCTGCCAGAATGACATTACAAACTTCAGGAGGCAAGTCAAATGGCCTCGACTGTCGCCGCTCAATCTCCAAGCATGGAGGTGGAGACTGGACAGGTTCGGGTGGAGGACCGTTCCCTGCGACAGAAGGTTCTCCTGAAGAGGCAGACGAATCGGGGGATCGACTGACATACTGAGTAGCTCTGGATACCAGTACCTTCGTGCCCAGTCCGGAGCCACATGGATGACTTGGGCCCGGTCGCGGTTGATCTTCTTCAGCAATCTGGGCAGAAGTGGTATAGGCGGAAAGGCTTACAATAGCCCGCAACTCCACTCGCGACGAAAAGCGTCTCCGAGCGAGTGCCGCCTTGGAAATTCCAACGCGCAGAACTGATGACATTGCGCGTTCTCTTCGGTGGCGAACAGATCTAACCAAGGCTCTCCCCACTGCTGAAAGAGGCCTTGCGCCACGTCCAAGTTCAGACGCCATTCGTGATCCATCATGCACCGACGGCTGAGTTCGTCCGCCCTGGCGTTCAGAGAACCTGCCAGGTGTTGAACCACCTGGGTCAAGTCCTGATGTTCCAGCCACTGCCAGAGGCGCAGAGCCTCCTGGCGAAGGGTCCACGACCCCACCTCGCCCTGTTTGTTGCATTACCACATGGCGGTGGTGTTGTCTGTGAACACCAGCACTAAACTCGACCGAACAGAGGGGAGGAATGCCTTCAGTGCTAGACGAATCACCCACAGCTCCAAAAGGTTGATATGGAGCCGGGACTCCGCCGGAGACCAGAGGCCTCTGATCTCCGCCTCTCCCATGTGGCCTCCCCAGCCCTGGAGGGACACGTCCGTCACAACCACGTGCTCCGGTTGGGGAAGGGAGAGGGATCTGCCGCTGACCCAATCGCGGTCCGTGAGCCACCACTGCAGCTGTCTCGCAGTGCCCTCCGAGATCAGTGTAGCGACACCTGGAAAGAGAAAGAATGGAGACAAGGGGGGCCCAAAGTGAGAGGGATATGATTACGCCAGGTAAGTGGCAGTAAATATACGAGAAAACTCCCAGAAAAGTGAAAAGAAATGAAAAAGTTGCTCGGTTAAGGCTCAGAAAAAATTGTGCGCTTCCTACCTGTAGTTGAGAGGTACAATGCCACAGGTCTATAGCGTTACCAGAGAGAAGGAAAAAAGGGGGAAAATGAGATGCTGGGTCTGGGGAGTAGAGATTGCCTACAATCATGTAGGGTCTTCAAAAAGAAGAACCCATGTGAAAATGTACCCGATAAGTACTAAAGTTCATGATAAGCCACTACTAATGTACTCTAGTACTTATCGGGTACATTTTCACATGGGTTCTTCTTTTTGAAGACCCTACATGATTGTAGGCAATCTCTACTCCCCAGACCCAGCATCTCATTTTCCCCCTTTTTTCCTTCTCTCTGGTAACGCTATAGACCTGTGGCATTGTACCTCTCAACTACAGGTAGGAAGCGCACAATTTTTTCTGAGCCTTAACCAAGCAACTTTTTCATTTCTTTTCACTTTTCTGGGAGTTTTCTCGTATATTTACTGCCACTTACCTGGCGTAATCATATCCCTCTCACTTTGGGCCCCCCTTGTCTCCATTCTTTCTCTTTCCAGGTGTCGCTACACTGACATTCTTATAAGTCAGGTTAACACTTTCTTTTACCGGCACTATATAAGTACTTACTGCCACACTACCACTTTTCGTGATCAGCACTCCATGGCTGGCTATCCACAACAATAAAAGAGGAGCCGTACTATCCTTCGTCTTCTTTCTTCTACAGCAAAGGATTACTGAACTTTTATATGTCCATTGAGACATCGGTTTGTACTGTTTTCATTGGTGTGCAACAGGTTTTGCTGTTATTGGTTTGGTGTGTGTTTCACACACACTATTTGAGGGGTTTAGGGTCTTTTTTCCCCTTACCTGTTTGCACCCTTATGTTATATTTTACTTTACTTATTACTAACGTGAACAGTGCGCCTGGTATTTCCCTCCTTTAGAAAAACCCTGGACTCAACTGTTGTAACCCTCCGAGATCAGGACATGGTCGGATAGGTTGCCCTGATGCTGGGCCCACTGGAACTTCAGGTCCCACTGCAGAGCCCGCATCCGCCACCGGGCGTGATGCACCAGAAGGATGCAGGAGGCCATCAGCCCCAGAAGCCGTAGAGTCAACCTGACCGAGACCCGGGACAAAGGCTGAAAGAGTGGAATCAGAGCCTGAATGTCCCGAACCCGCTGTTCGGGAGGATAAACCCGGAACTGCGCCGTGTCGAGAACCGCTCCGATAAAGAGGAGCTTTTGAGAGGGGCACAGGTGTGACTTCGGCACATTGATGGAAAACCCCAGCAAGTGCAGGAGGTCTGCCGTCGTCTGGAGGTTGCTGACGACTGTTTGGGGTGAGCCAGCCTTCAACAACCAGTAGTCGAGGTAGGGGAAGACTGAAACCCCTAACCTGCGCAGATGAGCTGTGACCACCGCCATCACCTTCGTGAACACCCGTGGGGCGCTGGTAAGGCCGAAGGGGAGCACGGTAAACTGAAAGTGCTCGTGGTCTACCATGAACCGCAGGTAACGCCGGTGGGCCTGCAGGACGGGGATGTGGAAATAAGCGTCCTGCAAGTCCAACGCTACCATCCAGTCTCCTGGGTCCAGGGCAGCTAAGACCTGAGCCAGTGTCAGCATTTTGAACTTCTCCTCCCGGAGGAAGCCGTCGACGTTCCGTAGGTCCAAGATAGGGCGTAGGCCCCCTTTGCCCTTCTTGGGTACCAGAAAGTAGTGGGAGTAGCAACCACACCCTACTTCTGGCCCAGGAACGCGCTCGATGGCCCCCTTGGCCAAGAGGGCCGTAACTTCCTCCTGCAAAAGTCGCAAATGATCCCCCGATACGCAGTGGTATTGCGGTGGCATGGCTGAAGGGGCCGCCTCGAAGAGGAGGGAGTAGCCCCTTCGGACGATTTGCAGCACCCACCTGTCCGACGTGACAGTGCGCCAGTGGAAGAGGTCATGACGAACCCTGCCCCCCACTGGCGTCACATGGGCCTGAAAGCACGGACTAGGAGGGTTTTGAGGCGGATGCTGCGGGGGAAGGTGTGGACTGACCTCGCCGTTGTCCCCGACCGCCTCCACGGCGGTTTCCACGGCCGCCACCGCGTTGGATGTTAGTCTGCGGTGCGTGGCTGGCAGCACGTGTGGGGGCGCCCCTTCCTTGGCCGCGAAAGGCACCCGTTTGCTGGCGCAGGGCCGAGAGGCCCAAGGACCCGGCCATAGCCCTGGGGTCCTTAAAGCGCTCAAGCACATGGTCTGACTTGTCGCCAAAAAGGCGACGGCCATCAAACGGCATGTCCATGAGAGTATTCTGGACATCAGCTGAGAAGTTGGCGGACCTCAACCAGGCGTGGCGACGAATCGCCACCGTCGATGCCATCGCTCTGCCCAGTGAGTCGGTGGTATCCAGCCCACACCGGATAGAATATCGTGCTGCATCCCGGCCTTCCACAAGGGCCTGGCCGAGTTTAGCCCGTACCTCCAACGGGCATTCTGGCAGCACTTCCGCGACCGTATACCACAGAGAGTGGGTGTAGCGGCCCAAGAGGCATGCGGTGTTGGAAGACCGCAGTCCCAGACTCAGGGAGGAGAATACTTTTTTGACGTATTGCTCATACCTCTTGGATTCCCTGTCAGGCAGAGCAGACGGGAATGTGGACTGGGAATCGGAGGCCTGGATCACCAGGCTCTCAGGGGTGGGGAGGGTGGACAGGAAACAAGGGTCGCCCGGGGCCGGGCGGTGGCGTCTGGCCACGTTCCTATCTACAGGCGAACCTGTTGCGGGCTTGGACCAAGTGCCCAAAAGAACGTCGGTCAAGGCCTCATTAAACGGCAGAAGAGGCTCAGCCGAGCTTGACTGCGGCGTAAGGACCTCAGTGAGGAGGTTAGTCCTCACGGCCGCAACGGTGAGTTCAAGGCCTTGGCCGCCCGCGTCAGCACCACACTGTAGGTTGCCCCCTCCTCCGTAGCCACGGTAGGAGGTGAGACAAAACCAGTGTCTGGCGAGGTGTCCAGACCACTGGCATCCCCAAGTCCACCTGTCCAGTCCTCCTGGGACTGATACTCCCGTGTCAGAGGGTCCTCAGACCCCTCCCAATTGTCCTCATCACCCATCTCCTGGTACTCAGGGGTGTCAAATGATGGGGCCGGTTCATTGAAGTAGAACTCTCCAATCGACGTCGGAACCGGATCGAGGGAGACATCGGGGACGGCGCCGCCCGAAGCCGGCGCCAGAGGTGACACCTGAGGGGCCGGTGAGGTCATTAGGTCAACCGGCGACGACCCGGATCCAGAAGCGGATCCAGCGGGGCCGAGCCCGAAGGCGCCGGCGGAGCCGAAGCACCCGACGGCGTCGGGGCCGAAGCCCCCGACCCGCTAGGGCCCCCAGACGAGTCCGCTGGGCCCGAAGGCGCCGCGGAGCCCGTCGGAGGAGTGAGAGACCTCATGGCCATGAGGAAACGTTCGATCTTTGGCGTCGCGCGTGGCCCAGGGACCGGAGGGTATGAGGCCGGAGGCGACGCCCTCGACGCAGACGGAGCCGCGTGGGCGGTGTCACCCGAGCCCCCGGCAGCGTCGCGCGAACGTTGGGGGAGTCGGAAGAGCGATGACGTCTCTTCGACTTCTTGTGCTTACCGGACGACTTTGACCCTGAGGAGTGATGTCGACTCCCGGAGCTATGGTGGCTGCGCTCCCGCGACCTCCGTCTGGACCGGGACCTTTCACGGCGCAGGGCCGACTGCCGGAGCTCGAGTCGCTTGCAGGACCGTTCCCGCATAGCTTTCGAGGTTAGGGCCCGGCAGTCGGAGCAGGTCTTGTCGTCATGATCGACGCCGAGACAGTGGAGACACTGACGGTGAGAGTCCGTGACCGACATCAGTCGTTCGCAATCCTCACAAGGCTTGAAACCTGGCATCCCTACCGGCACCGTTCGGAGTGGAAGACTCGAAAGAATGATCAAAAAGGAACAAAAAAGTTTTAGTAAAAAAAGGACTAAGGTACCACTTTTTCCGGATCTGCGCTGCTGGCGTGGACAAAAGAAGAATTGACGTCAGCACGCGGAGGCGGCGTCTAAGTAATCCGACGACATCATCACGGCGCCTACGACGCCGACGACGAACGCGGAGCCGCAGACGACACCTACCGACGCGCAGGGGTACTGCTACGCAAAAAATTTTGGATCCAGTCTGACGCCTGGGGATATTCTAAGGTAAGGAATCTATCACTAACTATCTCTTTCAGATCTTTTCTTCTGTGGATACTTTTCACTGCGGAATCCACAACTTCAGTGAATTCTGGGAGGTGGAACTGATAATTGGTTAATCGGCACTAAGCCATCCAAGGCTGCTGTGGCAAAGCATCCATAACTAGGGCCCTTAATCGCAAGAGAATAAACTTCACAGAAAAGTACGCAGAGAACACCAAATTGCTGAATACCAAATAGGAGTCACAGGAACAAATTTTTGATAAGTGCAGTGGAAGCTGATTTAAGCATGTAAAGTGTGCAGAAATGCCAGCTAGTAATGGTCACTGTAACTGAAAGCTCAAAGCACAGAATATCAGAAAGGCAAGCCTCAAGGGGGTTCAAGACCGCAGACTTGCACCACAGACTTAATTTAGGTGGGCAGCATGCCTAAACAGACTTGGTAGCATCTTTTTCTGGCAGCCAAGATGGTGACTGCTTCATCTGATGGCAAGCAGAAGGTCAACTGCTCAATCTCCAGGCATGCAGACGAAGCATCCGAGGACTGAAGTGGAACATTGACCCTTCTGCTCTGAAAGCAGATCTATTACGTTTGAAGGGGAAGTGGGATAAAAATGGCAAATCCTCCCTGCTCAATATGGGATGCTGAGAATCACTTGTGATTAATCTTCTCACACCTTTTGCAGGACCTACTAAAGGAGCGGGATCGCTGGAATGCACAGAGTAGACCTTATGAGAAGATGAGCCTGAAGGTGTCCTACATGGAACCATTCACAGCTCGCTCTACAGGACTGTTGTGAAGAGTTCCAACACAAATACTTCGCAAGCTGGAGATCCTCTAGTCAGTCACTTCGATATGACGATCCCACTCGGTCCTCTAATAAGAGGAGCTCTAGAAGCGAGAATTACCTTGAAAAAAACAAAGGAAAGGGCGGAGACCCTAGGGATAAAGCTGGAACACCCAGCAATCCCTGTTCTAACTGGTGGTGATTTTGGGGATCCACCACTACAGGAACCTGGTGGAGGGGAGGAGGAGAGAAGAATGAAGGTGGTTTTCAGGCAGCAGATCCAGTGAAAAATGGGAGAAACTGGGGCTGCTGCTGGCATCTCTTTGGTCCACTTCTCACCCAAAAAAATTGCTCTTTAAGAACTGTTGTGAGGTCCGGACTGGTTCGGACAGCTGTCACTATTATAAGGGTTGCCCAATAAAAAATGGCATTGTGTGGAAATGTTTGGCCAGTGAGATACGGTTCTGCGAATGTTCTGTAGACTGGCTGTTTTTCAATCTTTACAGGGAGGAGTCTTCTTTTTTACTGAACAGTCGGTCAGTATTCTTATAAAGGGCGACTACTCACCCGTGCGGGTCTCGGCTCTGGAAAGGCGACGGGGGGGGGTGATGGCTGTGTCTGCAGTTCAATCGAAGAGCCGGTTCTTGAGGTAGGAGAAGGATATTCTTCCAGCTTTGGTCTTGCAGATCCGTGGGATGGGTGCAAGGGCCAGTTGGGAGGAGCGGACATGTCTGGTGGGAGTGTAGAAGGAGATGTGGCGGTTGAGGGAGGTATGTAGGCCCGGCATTGTGGAGGACTTTTCTGGTGTGCGCGAGAGGCATGAAGGTGATTCTCTTGCTGACAGGTAGCCAGAGAAGGTCAAAGGTTGCCAGATGTGGTTGTGATGTGGTGGGATGTTCAGGATGAGTTTGGCGGAGGTGTTCTGGACGGTCTGCAGTTTTTTTCTGGAGTTTCTGGGTGGTGTTAAGAGTAGTGTGTGTTGCCATAGTAGAGTCTGCTGCTGACGAGCCACAGCTGTCAGGTGTAGCCAAATGGAGTTTAAAGCTAGACCACACATTTGAAGGTTAAGGTAGTAACAAAGGATGTTCTGAACTGTGGCCTTCAGGGGGTCAATATGGTTTGAGAGACAGCAACAAACAAAATTTTCATTTGGCAGAATAGCAGGCACGAGTAGATGGTGCTGGCTGGCACGCTTCTTCAAGCATGTTCATGGATTCTGGGGGTAGATTAAGAGAGTCCGATTATAAGACCTCAGGAGCCAAATAGTTAGGTCCAGACTCTTGGGGCTGGGAGGTCTGATTTCTCCATGGCTCTGCGCGAGTAGGTCTGGCCTGTTGGGGAACCTCTTATGCGCAATCACTGAAAGCTCGAGGAAAGTGGTAAATAATGGTTGTCTGGCTCAGCTGGGAGCCACTAAGATGAGGGTGAGGGAGGTCTGCCTAGGCTTCCAAATCAGGAATGGAATGAGGGAGGCAGGTGGAAAAGCACAGGCAAATATCCCTGACCAGTTCATCCATAGTGCATTGCCCATGGACTGTGGGAATCTGGAGGCAAAGTTTAGAGATCTTGCATTTCTACTGTATTGAAGAGGATCGCGTAGGAAAACCCCTACTGGAAGTAGCTAATAAGGACTGTGGGGTGCCGTTCTCACTCAAGGACTTGCGGACACTTCCTGCTGAGAAGTTCGGCAAAGTCATGTCAACTCCTGGGAGGGATTCCGCCAGCAGGTGGATCCTGTGGTGAAGAGCCCATTGCCAGATGGACTGAGCTAACTAAGAAAGCCGAGGGGAGCGCTTGCCCAGGTGCTTCTGAATGTAGTACCTGGCTGTCATGTCAGTCCGTACAAGGACTACCTTGCCCACTATGTGGGGAAGGAAGGCCTTGAGTGCTAGATGGACAGCTAGCTGTTACTGACAGTTGATGTGGAGGTCTCTGAGTGGGACCCCACTGGTCCTGGGCAGTCAGATTTGGTAAGTGTGCCTCACACCCACTGAGGGATATGTCCGTTGTGACAGTGATCTGCTGAACTGGGTTGAGAAAGGGTCACCCCGTAGCAAGTTGTTGGTGTTGCACCACTGCAGAGTGATAGGTGCGGGGACTGATCAACACTAGATTTTCCCAATAAACCTCCTTTTGAAACTACTGCCAAGTTGAGGAGCGATCCTGCATTGGACGCATGTGCAATCTTGCATGGGGTACTACGGCGATGCAGGAGGTCATAATCCCTAACGGGCGCATGTCTGTCCTTACTGTGACCTCTAGATATGGCTGAAAAAGAGGCAACAACGCTTGGAAAGACTGCAGTCTTGCCACAATGGGACATGTCTTGCCAACCTCTACATTGAGGATAGCTCCCAGATACGGTTGAACTTGAAGAGGCTGGAGATGCGACTTTACAGAATTGTTGGTGAAGCCAATTTGTGTAAGTAGGTCGGTCGTGACTGGAGTGTGCGCACGACACTGTAGTCACGTTGCGCTCTTTATCAGCCAAACATCCTTGTATGGAAATACATGGATGTCTGGTCTTCGCAGATGTGCAGCGACTACTGTAAGGCATTTTGTAAAGAGACTGGGTGCGGTGGTGACCCTGAAGGGCAACACTGAAATGGTAATGCCGACAACTTGCCACAAACCAGCTTGTTTGGAGCCTCCTCTGTAGAAGGAACGACGAAAGGAGCATCTCGCTTGGGTAGACTGCAGAGCTCCCATAGACTTGGCTGTGTCCGTGTCTTTTTTCATTTTGTCAAGAGCTGTATCTACTTCTGGACTAAACAATTGTTGTTGGTTGAATGGTTGATTTAAGATAGTAGTCTGTGCCTCTTGCTTAAATCCTGAAATGCGTAGCCCCGTGTGACGTCTAAGGAGGACACAGGTGTTTATTGCCCTGGATGCAGTGTCTGCTACATACAGTGCACATTTAATGAAGGCATTTGAGATAAGTTTACCCTCTTGTATGAGGTCATCTGCTTGTGCCTTATATTGGTCAGGTAGATGTTGTAAGAGCTTCTCTAGCTGATCATAGTGAGTCCTGTCGTCTCTTGCGAGGAGGGCTTGTGTGTTAGCTATGCTCCATGTATTGCTAGCTTGGGCAGCTATTCTTTTCCCTTAAGAATCTATGATCTTTGATTCTTTATCAGGAGGTGGTGCTTCGCCTGATGTTTGAGAATTTGCTCTTTTCCTAGCGTTTGAAACTACTAGGGAGTCTAAGGGTAGCTGTCCTTTAATGTTAGCAGGATCCGCAGGAGCTATTCTGTATTTTTTCTCTATCCTTGGGTTTATGATTCTAGCTCTTACAGGATCTTTAAACACTTCTGGTGCGTGCTTAATGACTCCTTTAATCATTGGCAGTATTTGCACAGATTTTTGGGATTGTTCAAAAGTGTCTAGTAAAAAATATTCTTCTGCCTCATCTGAATGCATGGTGACATTGTGATAGATGGCAGCCCTATTAATTAAGTGTCCAAACCCAATATTGTCTTCTGGAGGAGAAGATTTAGATGGATATATATACGTGGGTCAGGAATGTCTGGTATATCCTGTGGGTTTGGATACTCCCAGTCTGGTGAACCTGTTGGGTAGGGAGAAAGGGTAATCTGGGTCTTTCCCTCCCCCCCATGCTATACTGATCATCAGCATCCTGTGGTGGTGTATGTTGTGGAGAATGAGGAGGAGAAATTTGAGGTGAAATGTTTAAAGGGAGAGCAGGAGACGGAGATACAGGAGAAGAAAGGTGCATAGGAGATGTGAGTCCTTCTTGACAGGCACTGGAGGTGTAGGTGCTGTATCTGACTTCCTCTTCCTGTGTGGTGTGGTGGAAACATGTCCTGTTTCTGGATCTATGTATATCCTTTTTTGCAAAGGATCAGGTGTAAAAAGCTCTTCTTGAGAAATTGCTTTCGGCACTGATTTTTTCGGCTCCGGGCCTGGTTTGCGCTTGTCTTTAGCCTTAGGAGTTATTGTATAGTCCTGTGGCGTACTGTTCGGCACCGAAGGTATTGTTTTCGGAGCCGATGCCTGGTTCGAGGGCTTAGAGGAATCGGAATCAGGCTTTGTGGGTTTCGGCACCGAAGATTTTCAAGTCGAAGCAGGCTTCATTGGTTTCGGTGCCGTCTTGTCTTTAGGAGTCGGCGGTTTCTGAGTGTTTTTCGGAACCAGGACTTCTTTCGGTTTCGATGCAGAGGGAGCTGGTAGTATCGGCATGGGCGGTTTGCTCAGTATGGAGCTAACGAAGGCTTTAATATTTTCTTCGGAGCCGGGCTCGATGGCAGGGCTTTCGAAGCAGTGTCTCGGTCTCGACTGGGCCCGGAAGGCGGAGTTTTGACCGTAGCCTTTGGTTTATGGGTCGGGGCTAGGATAGGGGCAGTCGTACTCACGCGCTGACCTGATGGTATGGAGTCATGTAAATGTTTTTGTAAATGTTTTTGAGCTTGTAAAGCGTACTGCTACCCGTCCATAGGTTTCCTGGCGCTGTATAACTCTGGGGAACCCGTCCTGGCTTTCCCTGTGGGATGGTCCCTTGCTGGGAGTCCCCAAGGTGGAGCCAGGCATCCCCGGAATTGGTGGGGCCGTTGTGGAGATTAGGCAAGCTAATGCCCAGAGTTGCCGAGTGGAACCCCTGATTAGAGTAAGCACCGAAGCGAGAATTATCGAGTCAGCTGACCAAGGTCCACGACCCTGCCGCGACGGGAATTGAACCCTGGTCCCGGGCCGATTTCTGCTCTCGGGCCTGCCGCCTCTAACCAGTGAGCCACACTACTCCACATCTGCCTCAGATACGATCTGAGATCATCAGAATCTTCTTTGGGGAAACATGGACCTTCTTCTAAGATTTCCACCGGTTCCGGAGCGGATCTCTGCATGTCGCGTCAACGGGCCCTCCGATCTGAAAGGACGCACAAGCTGTGCAGCTGGACTCGTCGTGTTCAGGTGATAAACACAGGTTACACACCTCGTGATGGTCGGTGTGTGGAAATTTTGCTCCACACACAATGCATTTCTTGAATGGTGTCCTTTCCATGAGTTGTAGGCCTCACCACGTGGGTAGGCCCAACGGCCCGCGTTGACGACTGGAATCGAAGTAATGAGGTCGAGTCTATATATATTGAATTTAAAGTTCGTTTTAGAGGTGTTTGCGTGTCAAAGTTTTTAAAAAGTAGATTTTCGAACCAGAGCGGAAAAGTTGTATCCGAACCCAGAGGTGTAAAAAAAAAACAATCTAAGGATGGAGACGATGCCCATGAGCACTATCGTCCAAGGGAGAAGTCACCCATCTCGTGACTACAAAGACTTCTTCCAAGACGACAACAACATGCAATCATCTGAGCCCAACACCAGGTGGCGATCTAATGCAAAGTGTAGAATCTGCAGCTCATATGCCTCAAACAAATATTTACCCCCCAAAAAAATATGGAGTGTTCTGATAAGATGGACTCGTGTAGGGAGGGGCCCGAAGATCAGTCCTTCTTGGGAATGAGGAAGTATAGGGAATACACCCCTGTGCGAGTTGTGGAACAGGCTCAATGACCCCCCCTTGAGGAGGAGTGCTTGGAACTCTTCCTGAAGCAGACGTTGGTGTTCCGGGGAGAGAGCATATCTGCAAGATGGTATGTTGGGCGGTGTGCAGGTGAGATCTAGGCAGTAACAATGCTGGATGATGTTTAATACCCACTGGTCCGAGGTGACGTTTTGCCAAGCAGGAAAGAAAGTCAGCAAAGAACGTCAGCAGCCGTCCCGTGACACGTGTTGTGTGATGGAGGGGGAAGGAGTGGAAAGCCATTGCTTGGCTGGGGTGGCTACCTTGGTGGAGCTACCTTTGCCCCTACCTTTGGTACCATTTCCAAAATGGACACCTCTGAAGTAGCCAATGGTGGAAGTTGTTTGGGCAGGCTGGTGCTGAAATGACGCGTAGGCTTCAGGAGAGGTGGTCTTCTGAGCCTCCGCAATAAGTGGAGCAGCGAAAGAACCCCCGTGAGGAAGGAGTGTGTAAAGGTGAAGGCTTCTGTAAAGCGCCCACAGTTCTTGCGGTTTCTGCATCTTTGCATTTTCTCCAGCATCTAGTCAACCTGAGGCCCAAATAGATGTTCTCCATCGAAGGGCAGGTTAAGGAGATGCTGTTGAACGTGCAGCTTGAAGCCAGAGACAGAGCCAGGCATGCCTGCAAAGGGAGGACTTAATTTACTCCACTAAGCAGAAGTGTCAGCAGCATTTAGGGCGCATCTGATGGTGGAGTTAGAAATCAGTTTGCCATCTGTTCCCAACTCCCCTCCCTCCCTTTTAAGGTTTTCCTTCAGGAGATGTTGGAGGAGCTTTCATCCCTGTGGTTCTGGTCATATCTAGAGTAAACCCATGGATTTGGTTGGCAGACTGTGCCGCAGCTCGTTTACCAGTCACCTTCATTCATTTACTCTTTGTCCAGCGGAGGAGCATCGCCTGTGCCCTGAGCATTCGCCTTCTTATGAGCAGTATAAACCACTAGGGAATTTGGTGGGAGCCTGCTCTTAAGAAATGTGGAGAAGTGTGGCTCACTGGTTAGAAGCGGCAGACCCTGAAGCAGAGGTCGGCCCGGGACCAGGGTTCAATCCCCGACGCGGCAGGGTCTTGGGTCAATGTCCGCGGACTCGATAATTCTCGCTTAGGTGCCTACGCTAACCATGGGTCCCACTCTGCAACTCTGGGCAATAGCTTGCTTAATCTCCACAACGGCCCCAGCAACGCCGGGGATGCCTGGCTTCACCTTGGGGGTGCCCTCTCACAGGGAAAGCCAGGACGGGTTCCCTCAGCGGTATACAGCGCCAGGACGCCACGTAACGAGGTAACAGTGCGCTTTACAAGCTTACATACATTACATTACAATATATAGGGGGTCTGAAGGGTAAGCCTTGCATTTTTTTATCAACCCGTGTGGTAATGTCTGGCTTTAACCGGCTCCGTGAAGATATCAGGGGCTGGCTTGAGTATCCCCTTTAGCATAGGCAGACACTGCATGAAGCAATGAGCAGAGGACAGAGTCTCAAAGAGGAAGTCCTCCTTAAAGGCTCTGTGAGAAGTTGGCCTGATATATAATGTTCACTATTCTAGTGAGCACTCTGTATCAGTCCAAACAAACCTTATTGATGATTGGTTGCAAGTCAACCTTATAGACCAGCTATCCTAGTAGCATGGATACGAGCATACATGGCCAACTCACGGAATCAATTCCTAAAGTTCACAATGGATTCAAGTAATGCCGAACTTCCATTTTTGGACATCTTGATCCAGGCAGGAATAGGAGGCCTGCATAGTGAACTTTATCGCAAACCCATGTCACGCAACTCCTTGCTGTCCTATCAAAGCTTCCATCCTCAGGCACTCCGAGACAACCTCCCAGTAGGCCAGTTTTTAAGAGTGAGGAGGAACTGCTCCTCTAAGACCTTGTACGAACAGCATGCTAAAGACCTGACAGTCCAGCTAAGAGAACGACACTACCCTAACCATCTTGTTCGGCGTGCATGCAAAAGAGCAGCTAACAATAATCGAGAGGGGCTGTTAGAACCCAAGAGTACACAGACACCCACTGATCGTATAACCATGGTACATACGTTCAATACCCGCTCCAATGAAGTGAAGAAAATCATCCTCAAACATTGGAAGATACTGAATACAGCAATGGGGAACATTCCGCGTCCTCTCTTTGCCTTCAAACGAGGTTCTAACATTCGAGACAAACTCGTACACACGAGGCCAAGACACCACCTGAAGAAAGATACAAATACCCTGTGGAATACCGAACCAGTACGAGGTCACTACCTGTGCGGAGGATGTGCAGTCTGTCCCCAAACCTGCAAAACATTGACAGTAGATATAGGGACAGAAAGACTGTGGCGCTTAAACACCCACACTAACTGTAACTCAGATAAATTGATTTACATGATAACATGCCCCTGTAAACTGATTTACATAGGTCACACCACCAGGAAGATCAAGCTTCGTATAAGCGAGCATAAGAGCACCATCCGGTGCAACAATCTACCCGCCTTACGAACCATTTTCTGACTCAAAAACACAAGGCTGATGAAATGAAATGGGTTGTTTTAGAGCGACCATTTATTCCACCACACGTGACGGATGTGTGTCACTTTTTATTCTTTAGAGAGCAACGTTGGATTTACAAGCTCAAGACAGACGTCCTGGGTCTGAATGACAACATACCTTGGATCTCACTATGAAATACCTCTATCCAACAACATTGATGGCAATGCCTTGATTCCATATTGAACTAGTTCATTTACAGATGAACCACACTTTTTTGCCAGGGTTCATCCCATATACTACCTTTTTTACGTTCGGATGAACCTTTATACATAAACCTGGAGCCCTTTGACATAGGGTCTGGACGCAGACAATACTTCTTCCACACTCTTATCTGTATTAACTAAGAGTAGGTTCACAATAACGAACTTTGCACTGAGAACATCTCATAATATATCATCTCTGATGGTTTTTTTGAAGGTGCTTTATTCTATGTAAAGGTGGCTATTATCTGCAATAACTCATCCACAGATAAACAGTGTATACACATCCTGGACTTAATACTATACTAGGCAGTTACACGCCTGATTAGAGTATATATGACACCAATGGTCACACTAGCTCCCCAGTTTGCACTCACTCGATTCACAACAGCTGTATGGGGGAGTGTTTTAGAGCCATCACCATGATGCCTTGATTTCCCCAACTGAGTAGCCACTTTGTAGCTACGTTATAGTCTTTTTAGACCACTATGCAGTCAGTGCTTGGTTGCCGAGATACACAGCTCGTTCGAGACTGTCTTCATTAGTGTCTCTGTCTCCTCGCAGGCGTGTTCTCTTTCCACTCAACTGAGATACGGAGTGGTATTCACACGTCCACTGCGCATGCGCCAAAGTGTGTGCGTTTCTCTACACACCGCCGCATGCGCGCAGCAGCGCTAGTCGGGTTTTCAGGGCATGACGTCTCCGAGCTCGGATTCCCATGCGCATGCGTGAGTGAGTTAGTGACACTTCTCTAACGTTGTGCGATGCGACGACAGATGCGCGCTGCTTAGACGCTTCCACCGTCTCGCAGGTGCAGATCATCAGCATTGCATTATCCAATTGACATGGGTATTTAAGCTTCCGGTTTCCTGTCCGTCGGCGCCTCCCCATCGGTTCCGGTCACACACGGAGGTACCGACGGACAGGTAAGATAATCCCTTTGGCAGCTCTAGTCCTTGTGCCGATATTTATGTACATGCGGGGATATTTCCTTTATTTTAATCACATCTCCAGTTATAGGTGACTGAGAGAAGTACTTTCCCAGCATCATACAACTAGCATTTAATAGACGGAGGTGGCAGAACACTGCATGTCCCTTCCCCTCCCTCTCCCCCCTGGGCTGATTTTACAACTAGGCCAGGAGTATCTTTTTGAAATTTGATAAATTGCTAGCCAATAAATTCTACCATAACGCTGCTATCTATCAGCATTTCTGGATCCGAGGTATTAAATATCGGATACCACAGTCGAGGGCGAACTCACCTTCTTTATGCCGTCGTAGAGTTGGGACTTGAAGCCAGTAAATATTAAAAAAACAAGTTTTATGTTTTTCTTTACAAATCAGCACATACATTGAGTTTGACATTTGTCAATGCTGAAATTGTCTTTCTCCGTATGTCTCACAGAGCGGGGCCTCTCTATCCGAGCCGTTGCCGGGTGAGGTGAGGCTTGACTCCCACACAGTGCTGGGTGAGTTGTTATTCTCTTTAAAATATCATAATAATTCTCAGATTATCTGATTTTTGACTCTTTCTTAGTCAGGGTACTGACTGGCTCTCACTAAAGCAGTCGCTAGAAGTGTTATAATACCACGAGAATTTGACCTCCACACCATTTTTGATACCTAAGTTTGTACAATGTATGCAATATCAGTCTTTTCTTTCTCTCCTCATTTCTTTGCAGGAAAGGATTGTACTCTGCATGGTTGTTTTACCAGAGACGGTAGGGTGGCTGATCTAGCCACATGACTTAACTTACCATCACAACCACGCCATATAGTTTGTTTTGTTTTCTTAATTAATTTTTCTATATAGAGAACATAATAGATGTTGCAGTAGCCGATTTTACAGCTTGGCCCTGACGAATGCCTGTAAAACTATACATGAAAGGCAGAAACATGTTGGCCTAATTCCTAGATGCTTACTTGACAGTGATATTGTCACACTGTTGCCACATCTGTTTTAATCGGACGTCCAGGGAGATACCAATAAAAAAAAAAAATTCTACCTTGACCGCCATTTTAACCACGCACTTTTCTCTTGAGCACTGCACCCTATCAGTACCACTCGCAGCGAGGACTCATCTTCTTTCAGCATGGGAACTGTTGGCACCAAGCAAGTACAATTGAGCTTGGCCATATGAGCACCTGCTGATAAGGTCCTAGATGACGAGGTTCCGCCAAATGGGTGGGCTGATAGGACTCTTTCATCACTGAAGGACCCTCACCGTTAGTTGTGATAGTAGTGTGTGTCAATTTCTCTTGGTCACTTTTCCTTCATTTAACAGACCTCCTAGTTTCTTCTTTGTTGTTTTCTGTGAGAAGTTGGCCTGATATATAATGTTCACTATTCTAGTGAGCACTCTGTATCAGTCCAAACAACCCTTATTGATGATTGGTTGTAAGTCAACCTTATAGACCAGCTATCCTAGTAGCATGGATACGAGCAGTCTAAGGCTAAGACTCTAGAGGGCGTGTTAAGCCAGCTGTTTTACCATCACATTACCCCTTGAACACCAAGTGAAAGGACACCACACAAGTTGTTATCAAAAATAAAGTATATTTATTTATAACAAGACTACCCTGGCTCTTTATGAGACAGGGAGCTAAGCACACCACAAAACTCTTAAAGAATTACTGAAAGTCGCACAATTTACACAAATGCCCGAGGGGCACGAAAAACCATATACACAAGAAGTGGAATGCGAAGTTACTAGCAGGTAAGTAATACTTTTCTAGACTGTAGAAACGCTAGGCCTACAATGCTGAACCCTTAGATTAGAAGCAGGAGGCCTAGGGACGCCGTGTGCAGAGTGGGAACTCTCACGTGTAATGCGGGAACAAGTCTATGGATACTAGCACTTGCAAAGTTACTGTTCTCGGGCGAACCCGACTAGGTTGGTCGAAAACAAGGGTGGATCCGAACACTTAGGGTGTTGGACCATGCTGGAGCACCGGAGTACTCAGTTTACCTAGCCCAGGGGCTGCGGCTGCATAGGGTTCAAGTTGCGTCGGAAACCCTCGTTGAAGATCCAGGAGCATGAAGAAAGAAGTTGCTGGCAGGCGGCCAGTGAAGAAGTTCGTGGTGATCCAAGCCTGGATCAGGGAAGAAGAAACCTGTAAGCAGAGGGGACCAAGTTCTGATTCACTAGCCAGTGATTTAGGTGGGCACCAGGATGGCACCGGACGAAGTCACCTCAGCCAGGTGAGTGGGCGCTGCTGGGCTCTGCAGTCTCTCGGACCAGGAGGCGTTGTCGGCGACCAGGATGGAGGTGCGAGCTGTCCCACGAAGGTACTTGCTGTCGACGTCGCTGGACCCAGGATTGGGGCAACAAGTCTTGGCAAATGCAAGGCCCACGCGGTGGACCTAAAATGGCGCCTTGAGTGGACCAGGAGGGTCCAGGGTGCTTCTCTGAAGGAGGGAAGCAAGGGCCAGTCTGGAGCAACCAGACCAGCGGTGTTTGTCGTCGTGGAGCGTCGTGAGGGGGCCACTAGCCAACGGGCAAGTGACCTGGACAACGCGGTGAGCAGCAAAGAGCAGAAGGGCCCCACGCAGATCTCGTGGATGCAGGGGGGCTGAACTTCGGTGCTGGAGCTGCTCAGGGTCGGGGCTTCTCTTACCCCAAAGCACTCAGTCGAGGGTCACTCGGTGGTCGTGCTGGACAAGCGTCGTGCAGTTCTGAAGATGGCCGGTCCCTCGAGGTCTCGTCGCACCCACGGATCACAGCTGGGCTGATGATGTAGGTTGAGGTCAGAGGTGCCAGGGAAGCCGGTTCTCGTCGTGCTGGAGCAGTCTTGATCCGGAGGAGAGACTGGCAACAAACCGCGATGCTTGGTTGGTGCCTGCTGCTGCAGGGTGACTACTCCTTAGTCACAAGGGAGAAATCTTGAGAAGAGTCTTGAGTTCTTCGTGTAGAAGGTCGGTTCAGGATTCAAAGATTGATCTAATTTGGAAGGGAGCCAGTTCCTACCTCTATCCTGCAAAAAGGGGCTGGCACGCGACTAAGTCCTGCCCTATGGGTGGGACTAGGAGGGAGGTGGTTACACCCCTCTCCTTTGGCGGGCTTTCCCCAGATCAGGGGCTGGAGTGCCCCTGGAACTGGTTCCAGCCGGCCTATGCACAGTGAGCACCGGGGTGCCACTTGCAGTCACCTTCCTCTAAAGCCCTGCCTACCTAGGATACACAAAATCCTGTCTGGGACGGTGCTGGCACCGCCCCTGGCAGGAAACCCTTTGTCCTTGCCTCCTGGGCTGGGAGGACTCCCAGCAGCAGGAGGGCAGACTTGTGTCTCGGTGGCAGCATCCATCTTGTGGAGCTAAGGCTCTGTCTGACTTTAACCGGGGTTACAGGTTACATACATGTCGTGTCCCTCTAGAAGGGTGGGATGCTAACCCCGTCGCCAGAATTGGCGAGGGGTTAGTATTCCAATTCGTATGACACCTTACTCGACATGTTTTGATAAAGCGATACCAGAGTTGGCATATAACCGCGAGGATTATAATGCACTTAAGAGTATATGGTATGCGATATCATGGAAACGGCTAAGGGATGGATCCCGAAAGCCGCAGACAGGCTCAGCTCATGCCAGAGCACTATCTCACATGATTCCAAGCACTCTGCCTTCAGGATTGTCAAGGCCTGCCATAGGAGTGACTGATAGGAGATCTGTGTGCCCATTTAGGTTTAGATATAGGAATACTATATCTACAGCAGAGGGTGAGTACACCACTTTGCCCCAGCTGTCAAGCAGCCAGTTGTGTCTGATTTAGTTAGTCAGCCCAGGGGTGGCATAATACATGCTGCAGCCCCTGGGAGACTTCTGGGTGCACCTCAGCCCTGGGTACAGGGACTTGGAGAGGGCCCAGTGCCAATTCAGTACCTGGGTACAAAAACAGCTAGGCTGTGGGTCTGATTAGCAGGCCCACAGCCAGGGAAAGTCGTAAACCAGTGAAGCAAAAAAAGCAAAAATCTGGGTGATCATAGGATTGCAGACCCTACCCTCCTACATGACCCCCCCCAAACTTTGGGACAATAAGCTAACCTTGACCAGGTGAGTCTTCTTGCTCTAAGTGGAAATACCTGGAGAGCCCATCAGCATTGCCATGATCAGTACCAGGTCTATGCTCCACTGTAAAATCCATCCCCTGTAGGGAAATGGACCACCTAAGTAGTTTGGGGTTTTCACCCTTCATCTGATTTAGCCATAAGAGGGGCTTATGGTCGGTCTGAATCTTAAAGTGAGTGCCAAACAAGTATGACCTCAACTTTTTCAGGGCCCACACCACAGCAAAGGCCTCCCTCTCAATAGCTGACCAATTTTTCTCTCTGGGGGTCAGCCTTCTGCTAATAAAAGCAATAGGCTGGTCGTTACCATCAAAATTCAGCTGAGATAGAACAGCTCCCACACCCAACTCAGAAGTATCTGTTTGGACAATGAAGGTCTTGGAGTAATCTGGACTCTTTAGGATAGGTGCTGTGCACATGGCCTGCTTTAGGTCATTGAATGCTTTCTGACAGCTTGCTGTCCACTGAACTTTCTTTGGCATCTTTTTACGTGTCAGGTCATTAAGTGGAGTCACAATGGACCCATAATTCTTGACAAATTTCCTATAGTACCCAGTCAGGCCCAAGAAAGCTCGAACCTGAGTCTGGGTGGTTGGAGGAGCCCAGTCCTTGATGGCCTGTATCTTGCTCTCCAAGGGTTGAACCTGGCCTCCACCTACAAGGTGGCCCAGGTATACAACCTGTGTCTGCCCTATCTGGCACTTGGTGGCCTTGATAGTGAGACCTGCCTTTTGCAGTGCCTCTAACACTTTCCTCAGGTGGACCAGGTGATCCTCCCAGGTGGAACTAAAGACAGCTATATCATCAAGATATGCTGCACAGAAGTCATCCAACCCAGTGAGAACTTGATTCACCAGCCTTTGGAAGGTGGCAGGTGCATTTTTCAAACCAAAGGGCATTACCACAAATTGATAATGCCCACCAGGGGTAGAAAATGCTGTCTTGGGCTTGGCCTCCTCAGCTAACCTGATTTGCCAATACCCAGCTGTCAGGTCAAATGTACTTAAGTAGTTGGCAGAAGCCAATCTATCTATAAGTTCATCTGCTCTTGGTATTGGGTGGGCATCAGTCTTAGTGACTGCATTGAGTCCTCTGTAGTCTACGCAAAACCTCATCTCTTTCTTACCACCCTGGGTGTGAGGCTTTGGCACTAGAACTACTGGGCTAGCCCAAGGGCTATCTGAGGGCTCAATGACTCCCAGCTCCAACATTTTCTGCACTTCTGTCTTGATGCAGTCTCTGACATGATCAGGCTGTCTGTAGATTTTACTCTTGACAGGCAGACTGTCTCCAGTGTCCACTTCATGGGTACACCAATCAGTTCGACTGGGTGTCAGAGAGAACATATGTCTAAAGGATTGCAGAACTTGTCTACAATCCTGTTGCTGATGTTCAGAGAGGCTGCCACAAAAGACAACACCATCTACTGATCCATCATCAGGATTCTGAGTGAGCAGGTCTGGGAGAGGGTCACTCTCTTCCTCCTGTCCCTCATCTGTGGCATGCCAAGCTTTTTGGAGTTCTTGGCTGGCCTCAAGATTTTTAGTTGCCTTCTCCATGTATTCAGCCATCCTGGAGCGGAGACCAAGTACATAGTCCACTATGTTGGTTGCAGGCTTTTTGAGAGGTCTCTCCCATCCTTCCTTCACCAAACACAGGGGTCCTCTTACAGGATGCCCATACAGAAGTTCAAAAGGGCTGTAGCCAACCCCCTTCTGTGGGACCTCTCTGTAAGCAAACAAGAGGCAGGGTATCAGGACATCCCATCTACGCCTGAGCTTTTCAGGTAGTCCATGAATCATCCCTTTGAGGGTCCTGTTGAATCTTTCAACAAGCCCATTGCACTGTGGATGATAGGGTGTGGTGAACTTGTAGTTGACACCACATTCCTTCCACATTGCAGTCAGATATCCTGACATGAAGTTTGCACCTCTGTCAGAAACAACCTCCTTAGGGAAGCCCACTCTGGAGAACACTCCAACTAGGGCCCTTGCCACTACAGTTGCTGTAGTGGTCCTAAGTGGAATAGCTTCAGGATACCTGGTGGCATGGTCCACCACCACCAGTATAAACTTGTGCCCTGATGCTGTCTGGGGTTCCATTGGACCAACAATGTCAATCCCCACTCTTTCAAAGGGAACCCCCACCACAGGTAGTGGTATGAGGGGGGCCTTTGTTGTGCCACCTGCCTTACCACTGGCTTGGCAAGTGACACAGGAGCGACAAAACTCCTTGGTATTCTCACTCATGTGAGGCCAGTGAAAGTGTGAGACAAGCCTGTCCCAAGTCTTTGTCTGGCCTAAGTGACCTGCAAGGGGAATCTCATAGGCCAAGGTGAGCAGGAAACCCCTCTGAGACAAGGGGATGACCAGCCTCCTGGTTGCACCAGGCTTGGGGTCTCTTGCCTCAGAGTATAGGAGTCCATCTTCCCAGTATACCCTATGGGCACCTGTGGCATTCCCTGCAGCCTCAGCAGCAGCCTGCTGTCTGAGGGGTTCAAGGGAAGGGCAGTCTAGCTGTGCCTTCCCCAGGTCTTCTCTGGAGGGTCCCCCTGAGCCCAGAAACTCAACTTGATCAAGTTCAAGCTCTTTAGGCTCAGTTTCCCTCAGCTCTCTCAGATCAGCCTCCTCAGAGACTTGATCCTCAACCTGGGGCAAGGGGGAAGGCAGTGCCTTAACCCTACTGCTCTTCTTCTTGGAAGGTGTCTGGTCCATTCTTCCAGGATCCAGCACCTGTTCAGTGGGGCATCGTCTGGCCTGTGACCTAGTCACAGCAAGCACATGTGCTGGCAAGCCTAACATTTCCATGTGAGTCCTCTGCTCCACTTCTGACCATAGTGATGACTCCAAATCATTGCCCAACAAACAATCCACTGGGAGGTCTGAACTAACCACAACTTTCTTTTGGCCACTTACCCCTCCCCAGGAGAAAGCAACAATCGCCATACTATGACTGGTAGTGACGTTGCTGGCATTGGTCACCAGGAAATCTGTACCTGGCATGATCTGTCCAGGGTCCACAAAGTTAGGTGTCACCATGGTGACACTGGCACAAGTGTCCCTATAGGCCTGAGCCATTTTGCCATTTATCAAAGGTGTCTGCCTGTATTTGCCCAAAGTATTGGGACTTACATCAGGGGACATATCCATATCCCCTGTACAGACAAGGGCAGCCTGAGTGAGTGTGCCAACTAAGTTGTCAGACTCCTCAGTTCCCAAGGTTAACCCAACTAGTCCCTTGGGAGGTGCACTACCACTACTGACTGTACTAGGGGGTGCAGTTGCCTTAGGGGCTGTAGTGGTAGGAGTTTGCCCTCCTCTTTTGGTGCACTCACTAAACCAGTGAGACTTACTTTTACAGTACTGGCACCACCTTTTTGGCTGGCCTTCTTGAGTCTTCTTTTTCTGCTGTGAAGCCTGACCCCCACCCTCTTTGGTTTGTTGGGGACCTGTTGAAGACTTCTAGTCATTTTGTTCACTCTTAGTATTACCCTTCTGGTCTGCTTTCTTCTGACCACCCTGGTTCTGGTTCTGGTTCTGCTTGATCCTTGTTCTGACCCATTTGTCTGCCTTCTTTCCCAATTCTTGGGGAGAGGTCAGATCTGAATCAACAAGGTGCTGGTGCAACAACTGGTTCTGACAATTATTTAAAATCTGTTCTCTCATCATAAGATTATACAATCCTGTGTAATCAGTAACCTTGCTACCCAGCAACCAGCCCTCCAAAGCCTTAGTGGCACAATCCACAAGGTCAGACCAGTCCTGAGACTGAGTTTTCTGGGTGTCTCTGAACAGCAACCTGTACTGCTCAGTGGTTAAACCAAACCCATCAACCAGTGTATTCTTCAGGACCTGGTAATTGTTAGCATCCTCCACTCTTGTAGTGAGGAGCTTATCTCTACCTTTGCCATCAAAGGAGAGCCACAGTATAGCTGCCCACTGACTGGGGAATGCCCTGCACAGTGCAGGCCCTCTCCAAAGCAGCCATCCATTTCTGGATGTCATCCCCTTGTTTAAAGGGGGGCACTATCTTTGTCAGGTGTTTAGTATCTAAACCCTTCTCTCTATCTCTTGGGAGATTGCTGCCACCAGTGGGTACTACCCCACTCATCTGCTGCTCTCTAGCAAAGGCAAGCTTTTCTTTGGCCAGGGCAAGTTCTTCCCTCTCAATCCTCAGATTAGCCTGTCTCATCCTTGCTTCATGCTCTATTCTCTGAGGGGAAGTCAATCTCCTCTGGGGAGAGTTCCTTCTCCTCTGGGAAGAGGCATTAGAGTGCAAAGATCTATTGGAGTCCCTAGAAAGAGATCTATCTCTCCTAACTCCAAGGTTAGGCCTCATTAGGGTCAGTACTGGGGGTCCCCCAGATCCTTCCCTAAGTCGGTCTAAGTTGGCCCTAGTAAGTCTGCTGACTAACTCAGACCTCTTGTCTGCCTCATCCCCAGAGAGGTCATCTTGATCCCCCTCCTCAACTCTGTCTTCAGTGTTAAGGAGGTCTGGATCTCCAATGGTACCCTCTAGGGCTGGCATATTCCCATCTAACTGAGAAATCTTTCTCGCATCATATGTCTCTAAGAGACCTATTAGAAAGGGAATGGTGGGGTTAGACCCCTGTTTCAGTTTCCTGGAGGTACACACTTGTCTCATCTCCTGAAAACTGAGAGCTGCATATCTTGACTTGACCTGTGGAGGGTCAATATCTACAAGGGGAGTCTCAGTAGACTCTCCATGGGTAGACATGCTTTTCTAGTGAGGTGTAAGTGGTGCACTTACCTACACTATATGTTTACCTACTGATCCCTTGCTAGAGTTGTAGTTTAGGGTGTGCTAGGCCCTAGGAGCTACAACAGCTGGTTCAGTAGAACTCAGAGTATTCTAAGCTAAGTTATATGTACCTTAGTACTTATGTGATCTTTCAAATGATATTCTTAGGATATGTGTGGTAAAACAACAGCAAGCTCAAATCCCAACCGCTGCTCACCAATGTGAGAAGTTGGCCTGATATATAATGTTCACTATTCTAGTGAGCACTCTGTATCAGTCCAAACAACCCTTATTGATGATTGGTTGTAAGTCAACCTTATAGACCAGCTATCCTAGTAGCATGGATACGAGCAGTCTAAGGCTAAGACTCTAGAGGGCGTGTTAAGCCAGCTGTTTTACCATCACATTACCCCTTGAACACCAAGTGAAAGGACACCACACAAGTTGTTATCAAAAATAAAGTATATTTATTTATAACAAGACTACCCTGGCTCTTTATGAGACAGGGAGCTAAGCACACAACAAAACTCTTAAAGAATTACTGAAAGTCGCACAATTTACACAAATGCCCGAGGGGCACGAAAAACCATATACACAAGAAGTGGAATGCGAAGTTACTAGCAGGTAAGTAATACTTTTCTAGACTGTAGAAACGCTAGGCCTACAATGCTGAACCCTTAGATTAGAAGCAGGAGGCCTAGGGACGCCGTGTGCAGAGTGGGAACTCTCACGCGTAATGCGGGAACAAGTCTATGGATACTAGCACTTGCAAAGTTACTGTTCTCGGGCGAACCCGACTAGGTTGGTCGAAAACAAGGGTGGATCCGAACACTTAGGGTGTTGGACTATGCTGGAGCACCGGAGTACTCAGTTTACCTAGCCCAGGAAACCCTCGTTGAAGATCCAGGAGCCTGAAGAAAGAAGTTGCTGGCAGGCGGCCAGTGAAGAAGTTCGTGGTGATCTAAACCTGGATCAGGGAAGAAGAAACCTGTAAGCAGAGGGGACCAAGTTCTGAATCACTAGCCAGTGATTTAGGTGGGCACCAGGAGGGCACCGGACGAAGTCACCTCAGCCAGGTGAGTGGGCGCTGCTGGGCTCTGCAGTCTCTCGGACCAGGAGGCGTTGTCGGCGACCAGGATGGAGGTGCGAGCTGTCCCACGAAGGTACTTGCTGTCGACGTCGCTGGACCCAGGATTGGGGCAACAAGTCTTGGCAAATGCAAGGCCCACGCGGTGGACCTAAAATGGCGTCTTGAGTGGACCAGGAGGGTCCAGGGTGCTTCTCTGAAGGAGGGAAGCAAGGGCCAGTCTGGAGCAACCAGACCAGCGGTGTTTGTCGTCGTGGAGCATCGTGAGGGGGCCACTAGCCAACGGGCAAGTGACCTGGACAACGCGGTGAGCAGCAAAGAGCAGAAGGGCCCCACGCAGATCTCGTGGATGCAGGGGGGCTGAACTTCGGTGCTGGAGCTGCTCAGGGTCGGGGCTTCTCTTACCCCAAAGCACTCAGTCGAGGGTCACTCGGTGGTCGTGCTGGACAAGCGTCGTGCAGTTCTGAAGATGGCCGGTCCCTCGAGGTCTCGTCGCACCCACGGATCACAGCTGGGCTGATGATGTAGGTTGAGGTCAGAGGTGCCAGGGAAGCCGGTTCTCGTCGTGCTGGAGCAGTCTTGATCCGGAGGAGAGACTGGCAACAAACCGCGATGCTTGGTTGGTGCCTGCTGCTGCAGGGTGACTACTCCTTAGTCACAAGGGAGAAATCTTGAGAAGAGTCTTGAGTTCTTCGTGTAGAAGGTCGGTTCAGGATTCAAAGATTGATCTAATTTGGAAGGGGGCCAGTTCCTACCTTTATCCTGCAAAAAGGGTCTCGCACGCGACTAAGTCCTGCCCTATGGGTGGGACTAGGAGGGGGGTGGTTACACCCCTCTCCTTTGGCGGGCTTTCCCCAGATCAGGGGCTGGAGTGCCCCTGGAACTGGTTCCAGCCGGCCTATGCACAGTGAGCACCGGGGTGCCACTTGCAGTCACCTTCCTCTAAAGCCCTGCCTACCTAGGATACACAAAATCCTGTCTGGGACGGTGCTGGCACCGCCCCTGGCAGGAAACCATTTGTCCTTGCCTCCTGGGCTGGGAGGACTCCCAGCAGCAGGAGGGCAGACTTGTGTCTCGGTGGCAGCATCCATCTTGTGGAGCTAAGGCTCTGTCTGACTTTAACCGGGGTTACAGGTTACATACATGTCGTGTCCCTCTAGAAGGGTGGGATGCTAACCCCGTCGCCAGAATTGGCGAGGGGTTAGTATTCCAATTCGTATGACACCTTACTCGACATGTTTTGATAAAGCGATACTAGAGTTGGCATATAACCGCGAGGATTATAATGCACTTAAGAGTATATGGTATGCGATATCATGGAAACGGCTAAGGGATGGATCCCGAAAGCCGCAGACAGGCTCAGCTCATGCCAGAGCACTATCTCACACGATTCCAAGCACTCTGCCTTCAGGATTGTCAAGGCCTGCCATAGGAGTGACTGATAGGAGATCTGTGTGTCCATTTAGGTTTAGATATAGGAATACTATATCTACAGCAGAGGGTGAGTACACCACTCTGCCCCAGCTGTCAAGCAGCAGTTGTGTCTGATTTAGTTAGTCAGCCCAGGGGTGGCATAATACATGCTGCAGCCCCTGGGAGACTTCTGGGTGCACCTCAGCCCTGGGTACAGGGACTTGGAGAGGGCCCAGTGCCAATTCAGTACCTGGGTACAACTTGGAGTAGAGAGAACAGCTAGGCTGTGGGTCTGATTAGCAGGCCCACAGCCAGGGAAAGTCGTAAACCAGTGAAGCAAAAAAAGCAAAAATCTGGGTGATCATAGGATTGCAGACCCTACTCTCCTACAGGCTCTTTATGTATCTCTATGTTTTGATAAGCAGCAGCCCTACAAAGAAGCTTGAGGAGACTTCATCTGGTAGAGAATGTCAGGCAGGGTAGAGGTGGAATCAGTATCCACAGGAGGGTCTACTTCATGAGACCCAAAGCTCTCCCTATTGTACAACATAATGCGTGGCCCCCTCTAGGTTGTCCCTCTGTGTCAGAGTGCAGTGACTTCTGTGGAGTGTAGGATAGTGGGTCAGCTAAAGAGGTGGGAGGGAAGGTGATGTTGGGAGTCTGGGTGGAATATAAAAAGATGGAGGCAGTCCGGACTCCAGAAGAGGACCGGTGGCTTTATCTTTTTTTCTGCTTTGGAAGAGGAAGGGGCTCCAGAGCTTCTCCAAAACCGAGCTGTCTCTTTGAAGGCATAGGATCCAGCACTGGAGGCTGTGTGAGAATGCGGCACATTTGAGGATAAATGACAAGCTCTTTGTTAGGCCTCAAGCAGCTGCTCTTGTAATTTCTAGAGGACTAGTTCAACTGGTTTATGGGCTGGTCTTGTGCTTCAAGACCAACTATTTCGGACCCAGCAGCTGGGTCGATTCTGAGCCAGAAGCGGAAGGCATCAAGGGCTTCTGCTTTTATATTTTCTTCTGTGCCAAGCTGGAGCTGGGCGGAATATCCGAAGTAGACTGTCGGAGGCAAGGCAGTAGCAGCACAGAGGAGAGGAGTAGGCCTAACGGCTAGGGCGGCTGACCTCGAATCTAGGGACCCATTTCGAGTCTAGGCAAGGACGCTGAACATCCTGTGATTCTGGGCAAATCACTTAATCTCCCCGTGCCCAACAAAAAAAATGAATGTGTTCTCATAGAACGCAACTGCTGCTATGTATATCGCTCTGATACCCGATACCGGGTCAAGTTTGCGCTATATAAAACTCTGTAAAATCAAAAATAAATAAACAGAAGGCAGCTTCTCGGAGTCCAGAGCAGCTGAATGCTCCTTTTGGTGTAGGAGCTCAGAGCAATGTTGAGTGGAGCTGTACTCTCGATCCCTTGAGCCAGCGGAAGGTCTACAATCTCAAGGTCAGTGCTGGAACGTTCTTTGGGCGAGAACGCCTCCTTGTCTGTGGCCGAAGGCTCTGGATGATGTTCCCCCTCAAGGTCCTGGGTGCGGAAGAGGTATGGGGTATCTTCTGCACTCCTGTGCAACATGTGGCCTGGAGGATATCCTCCTCAAAAACTGTGAAGCCAATCTGGACAAAGTCATCAAACATTCCGAAGGGAGCCCAGAACTGGTTACAAGAAACGTAGTCTTAAAAACACAAAGGATATAAGGATACGGACTATTGAACAATAGCTAACAGACTCCTTGGGAAATCTCACTGGAAGACCTGCTTTCAAACAAAGGTCTGAATACGCTGAAGAGAACAGCCAGCATTCCGACTGGATTCAGCCCTACGCATGGTACAGAAGTAGCACACATAATCACATAGGATGACATCAAACGCGACTGCGGGCGCAAACAGAGTAGTGGCGGCACTCCTGCTTGATCTTTCATCAGTTTCTAATATTGGTCATCACCCTCCACTCGAGGAGAAGACTTGAGGACGGAGAAGCTCAAAGCATAAGCATAAAATGGATGAACTCTCACCTCACAGAGAGCTCTCCTCTCACTTCCACCATGACGCCATTCAAACCCACAGCTGGTGTACCCCCAAGGCTTAACCAACTGTCCCGTTCCTATTTAATTTTCACTTTTGAAGTCTGGATGAGCTCCTTGCCCAATTTATTCTCAGCTGCTACCAATATATCAATGAGACAAACCATACTGAAGCTCGAACATCCACTGGATCTTGGCCAGTAGATACTGGCTGTAATCAAGTGACAGTGGAGGCTTCATCTCGAAACAAAGATATTAAACAACAAATGCAGCATCATGAGGCGAATGGGCCAAATATTGTTCCTCAAGCACTAGAAGCACCAGCGCCCCACTGTGCCAACGCGAGGGCTTTAGAGGGGACCATAGACTCCAGCCTGTCCACTCATACCGCAAGTAAACTAGATGCCAAAGCTTCACCATGAGGAGATGCATTTGGCAAATCATTCCATACCTTGGGTTCCCTCAAAAGGTTCAGGCTAACTTTGCTTTCGTACCTTCCTACTTCACTATACCGGGGGTCCATATCTTGAAGCACTGCTACAAATACAGAGAATCCAGAATCCGGCTGACAAACAGATTCTCACCCTACCTCCTAAGACTCACTTCACACCAGTCAATGTACCATTACACCTGCCGACAGTGCCTAGAGACACAAATTTCAGAGCATTGTACCTCATTCATCAAGGGTCCAAGGGAACCAACACATTTTCTTTTAGCAGAAACACCTCACCTATTGACTTAAGAAGACCAGGCCACTCCAAATTGGCAGTTCATATAACCAATCCTACCATCAAAAAAGCCACAGCTGGCAGATGTAGCTCAAACTCTGCACAAATAAGACTTGATAATTACCTTGAATTCTGGAGAACACTTAAAATCTGTCTCTTTCCAATCGATACCCGTTTCAACTTTATCCATGCACGAATCGAACAATCTACAGTCACCTGGAATTTTGAAGAGCATGAAGTTCACATAGTCACAAAATGCAGCAGCCCAACTATGGAAAGTATGTACGTACGAATGCGTATATTCACACTATACACAACATCCCATTGTTATGTGCGGCGATGTAAGCAGCACCATGTTTAAAAGCATGAACCTCACTAAACACCTCCCATGTGCAACATACTTCCAACTTCCTTTCAACTACACACTGCATAAGGGCATCTACAACCCCCAATGCAAATCAGAGCCGGTTGTGGCTCATCAGGAATATGAAGCACTATACCAGATCTGCAACAGAACACCAGCTGCATAATGTTGTGAGACTTCTGTGCAGATTCCAGTTTATCATTTAAGAAGGAGCAAAAATCTCAAGCAGGCTTGGCCCAACTCAGTTGAAATATCAAACCATAACTGCCCCCAAATTGTGCACGGACAGTCCAAGCCCTTCTAATATCGAATATCAACAGATGCAACCCACTGATTATCCTCAAAAACTGCACCTCGATATTAAAATACAACATGACAGTAATGAAGGCCATCTTTAACACAACCACCAGCCTGACCAAGACGCCAAAAACATGATCACAATGTGAACCATAAGGGACCTGAATTGTCGGTCCTCCCAGGTCCCATACTCTGCACTATACAGGACTAGGTGCAGCACCTTCAAGGCGGTCAACAAGATAAAATCACTTAAGTTAGCAGGAGGCAAATCTGGCCACACTGAGCGCTGTCTGAGCCAGAGTAGGCATTTGGAACACACACCACCACACTTGTGCCCTGCGCTCCTCTGTTGTGCAGTTAATACGTGCCCTACCATTCACCAGCAGTTCATGAGGAAAATACAACTTTTCATGCAGCCTTTTTCTTTCACTAGCTAACTACTAACTCTTGGAGTCCTCCCAACCACAATCCTACCTACCTGGCATGCAGCCAACCTAGTCTGCTCCCTGTAACCAGGCACCACCAGGCTCGTAAATACCCCTGGCTAAGTAAAGCGTTTTGCTGACCTTCAAAGCTAAATTCATGCTCTATAAATACCAGCAATGAACTCCATTAAAAACTACTGCAAACCATACATTTTCACTTTAAAGATCCAGCCAGTTGACAAAGGAAATTGTTAACCATTCTTTAAAGCATTACAAAATGACAAAGTAAATGGCACTTGCTCCGTTCACTCTTGAGGGCATAAGGAATCCATCTGCCTAGTGGCACGTTATGTATAGTGCACTACGTCAACACCAATGCGAACGTAACAAGCAACACAGCTATACAATTTAAGATACCCAAAACAATAAGCACCAAAAGTGGGCCACAATTCAAGACTTTTGATACTATAACAAGCACAGACAAGGGGTAAACTAGAACTATGTAAGCAAAACTGGAGGCTATGGTAGCAGTGCCATAGTGAAAACGCCAGTCCCAGTCTTATTCGGCTACACTTGCAGCACCCTCCTGCTACTTGCAACCATGAAGATGCTGGACCAACACTGCTGCTTTCTACAACATACAGAAAAACACCCCCATCACATCATACTTTAACAGCGGGTATAAAAGTGAATCTGTACGGCAATAAAAAAAAACAGTGCTGTTTATTTCCCCTTTGTTCTGTGCCAGCTCATGTAAAGGTGGCCTGCTGCTTACTGAAGAGACTCTGGTGGGATAAGTAAAGGACAAGAGACCAAATGAGACAGAGTTCAAATCCAGGTGATTGCCTCAAATTTCTATGCAAGAAATTAGTGGCTCATAGGCCTGAACAGAAACTCATTCATATATGTCATTTTTTTAAGTCCGTCAATATCTATAACCTCGGAAAAGACAATGGCTGCCAGAAAGAGCTTGAATTGGCCCTTCGATGGTGATGGGTCGGTGAGCATGGTAAAGACTGAGCAGACCACCTCGAAACGCTCTGATGTGCGATACTAGCACTCACTCACAGAAGTGGATCCTGCCGTTTAGTGCCAACAAGTGCACCTGTGGCAGGCCCAACACTCCTGTGGGGAGCAATACATCTGCAGGCACTGAAGTCAATTAGACTAGTACTGGGACAACTATTACAGAAGAATAGAGGCATCACACCTGCAATGAAATACGGGCAGGAAGGGAAACACTAGTCTAAGAATCGTCAGGATGACGTACGATTTGTGCACACTTGAGCAGAATAAAAGTAAAGGTTTCAGTAAATGGCATGCCTAGGTGCCAAACATCCGCTCGACTTCATCGAAACTCAAGGATGCATGCCCAAGGGGTCAAAATGACAGCAGGACGCGTAGGTTTTTTTTTCTTTTCTAAAAGCCATGTTGCACAACATCAAGGATGCTATATAGCAAGGCAAAAACCACTGGCAAACCCAACAGGTTTCAAAGGCAAGACCCATTAGCTTTCTAATGCTTATTGTATTCTGCCATTGATAGGTGCAGGAGAAGAAACAGATTCTCAACTTTTAGCACTCAAGCAACATTTTTTGCTCACTACACTTAATTTCACATTATGGCTCGAACAGGTAGATATAAGTATACTACGTTTTATTAACACATTCTAAGTAAACAAGCGACAAAAAAATGTAATTTCTCTGTTGGAAAGAAGTTTAAAGTAGTGAGAGAAATTGGGATAGATCAGTATTAAAGACCATTAAGAGTTTCTCTTGAAAAAGAGTGAATATCTTACTTGAAAACAGTCTGTCATTTACTTTAAAAACATCCGATAACAAAAATGTGTACCCATAGGCACATCTACCAGACCCAAATTTGAGCTGCAAAGTGCTAAATTGAAGTCTAGGATATAGTCCAATCTACAGCACTCCAGAGTTGCATATCAAGGTCGAAACTAGGAAAGGGTTTTGACCCTTTTTTATCTACTACTAAATGTACAATTACTCATGTAGTAATAGATTGTCCTCTATTTTTTAGGAAACTGCAAAACAAAAATGTAATGATTACAAAATATTGAATGTGCTTTAGGAACAAGTTACTTACCTTCAGTTATGCCTTTTCTCGAATAGACTATCTAACCGCGGATTCCATACCCAAGAGGAGCCCCCAGGTGTCGGAGTGGATCTGTAAAATTGTGATAACTGCTCTGTATGCCAGTAGGAGGTGCCGACGGCTCCGTGCCCGATATGACTTGTTCCACCCTAGTATGCGGACATCAGTATCTTTTGTGGCATATTCCAGGGCCTACATATGCAGAGCCACGTCAGAATGGTTATGACCAGTGAACAAAATTTAAGAAGAACCTGTCACAAGTGGGTGGAGGGGTAGTCACATAGGAGAGGGAGTAGCTCCTTTGGACAGCTCCTTCAGACAATCGGAATTACCCAGAGGTCTGATATTTTCAACCTCCAGTGGTGCAGGTGATGGAGTATCCGGCCTCCCACTGTTTGGAATGATGGCTGGATGGCAACCTAATGGCTGGATGGCAACCTAAAGAGGTTTGGAGGGTGCCAGGAGGGGCGGGGAACAGGCCCGATTTGTGGCTGCCCAACTCACTGGGTCTGGGGTTAAAGCTTCTTCGGCCACGCTGAAGACTTTCCGTGCCGTGGTGGCTGGGCAGTGAAGGGAGCGACTGGAAGCCCTTCCAGGACACAAAAGGAGCAAAAGGCGGACAGTGGATTGGTGCGTCTCTAAACATAGCCTGAACATCCCTAGCCCCTGGTGGTTTAACACCTGGCAGGCTCTCTGAACGCCAGGGCGGACATACGTAGATGAGGATGCCTAGCGGATCCATCCGGAGGTGGGGGAAGGTCTCTTTCGGCACTGGGGAAAGCATTAGTTAGATCGGTCTGCCACTACTGAGAACGCACAGTATCAACAGTTCTACTGGAGTTTCCAAAGCACCTCCCGCACAGAGATGCTTTTCATCTAGAGTGGAGATAGAGCCTCCTCTACGCCTTTCCACCCATATCACTCCTACCCAAAGTTCAAGAAGATCAGGATCAACCAGGCCCAAGTCATCCTTGTGGCTCCGGCCTGGGCTCGAAGAGTTTGATAGCCCGAGCTGTTCCTCTGATCTAACTGCCTCTTGGGGCAAGTTTGTGGCATGGTGTGCAGAGGAGCAAGTTGACCCTCTTTCTGCTCCCCCTCTCTCAAATCCTTCTCTTTATTTTTTCTCTTGCCCAGCAGGGCTCTGCTTTGGGAACTTTAAAGGGCTAACTTCCTGCCAGCTCAGTCATCCTTGCTTAAATCCCCGGTTGTAAATAGGTTATTGAAAGGTCTGCGACACATTTCTACCTTCACGCTTAATCATGTCTCAGTGGGACCTTAATCTAGTGCTCAATTTTCTAATGTGCGCTCCTTCTGAGCCACTGTACAACTGTCCTCTGGCGCGTTACCATCAAGAATACCTGCTTTGTGGCAATAACATCTGCTCAGAGGGTCAGTAAGCTTTACGCTTTGTCATCTAAGCCTCGGTATCTGCACATCTTCCCAGACAGGCTGTTTTTTCGCACTAGAACTTCCTGCCTGCTGCAAGTTGTCACTCCCTTTTAATGTAGGTCATTCCATTCCCCTGCCTACATTTTCCACTCCGCCACATCCATCTAACGAAGAGGAGAGACTTCACCAACTGTACCCCAAAAAAAGCATTGTCGTTCCACCTTGACCGCACAAAAGAGTTCCGCGTGGGAACCAACTCTTTGTGGGGTACGTCGGGATAAATTAGGGGAAGGCCGTATAGAAACAGATCATCTCTAGATGGATCGTGCTCTGTATTAAGATCTGCTACTGTTAGACGGGGACCTGGAGGGTCGGCCGAGCACAGTGATCGCACAGACAGGTAACTTCCCCCCTACAGATGGACACCACACAAAGTTCCGGGTAACACCTTTTATAGGCACTTCTGGGAGTAGAGTGGTACGATACAAGGCAATCAGGACACGATGATCCTCTCAATTCTAGTCTCTAGTAGGGGAAGGGGTTAGCGGGACAGTCTGGGTACCCACGGGTACGGGGGTGTAACGGTGATGGCTCACAATCCTCGAGCTCGGTGTTCGGAGGGGTCAGACCGCGGCAGCGCCGGCAGGTCCCGAAGAGGTCGTAGGTGGCAACGGGCCGCGGCAGCGCCAGCAGGTCCCAACGAGGATGAAGGTTACAACGGGCCGCGGCAGCGCCAGCAGGTCCCACGAGAATGCAGGTTGCAACGGGCCGCGGCAGCGCCAGCAGGTCCCACGAGGATGAAGGTTACAACGGGCCGCGGCAGCGCCAGCAGGTCCCAACGAGGATGAAGGTTACAACGGGCCGCGGCAGCGCCAGCAGGTCCCACGAGAATGCAGGTTACAACGGGCCGCGGCAGCGCCAGCAGGTCCCAACGAGGATGAAGGTTGCAGAGGGCCGCGGCAGCGCCAGCAGGCAGGACAATAGTTCACAAGGCAGGGCTGTGGCAGCGCCAGCAGTCCGTCAAGGATGAGTTCGTCGCGGTGTCTCTCGACTCCAGGATACAACTGTCCTCCTGTCCTGGGGCTGCCTCAGTTATAGGTCTGGCGCCCTTTGATGTCCGGACCCTCGCTCTTGGAGGTCGGGAGGTCTGGGATGAGGGAGTCCAGACACCCAGCAGGGGGGTGGAGCCAGCGCCCGAGGAGGCTGGGGGTGCTCGGCACCTGGCGGGGGAGAGCCATCGACACTTCGTACTCCCATTGACCTGCCAAGTGGGCCGTTCACCTCCTGGGTGGAGGGTGGTGCCGGGATGTCGGGGCCTGGCCAGGCCCAGGGTTGGGGTCGGGCTGAGGCCGCACGGCCGCGTGGTGCCGTGTCCAAGATGGCGGCTGGGCCGGGCAATGGTGCTGACGGTGGCCCGGGCCCTGTCCTGCGGGGAGGGAGCGAGCCCCTCATGTGGCCTGTCCAACAGCTACTCAGTGGCCAAGAAGCAACCCCAATGATGGCTTGCGTGCTCACTCTACCAGAGCGAAGGCTGCGACCACTGTGTTAGCGCACAGAGTTCCAGTCCTGGACATCTTCCAGTCAGCAACGTGGGCTTCTCTACACACTTTCACAAAGCATTATTGCCTGGACAGTCAAGTCCATCGGGATGGGCACCTTGCTTGTTCGGTCCTGCAGGTCTTTTTAGTGTGAAACTGTTTTGCTGACCCCCAACTCCAGGGTGGTACTACTTGGGTTTCTATTCTAAGGTAAGAAATTTGCAGCTAGAAGTCTATCAGATGAACAAGTTACTAAGCTTCAATAACGCCATACCTGGTAGTGACTATCTAACCACCCATCCTCCCTGATCTGCAAACAGATTTTTAAAGACCAGGTTTTTCTCCTTTCAGGGCATTGGTTTTCCATACCAATGCTCAGTGTTTTAGGTGGCTCCGCTCTCCTGGCATGGAGAAAACACTCCAAAAGAGGTCATGAAAAGAAACGGACGTCAGCGCGCTGGGGTCGTGCATATATAGGCACCACGCATATCACTTCCAGAGCAGACTATGCTTCACTGAGCCGAGAGACACCACTTACTAGCGCACAAGGCTACATACTGCTCACAAAAATTTCCAGATCCAGTCTGAAGGCTGGGGATAATTCGAAGGTAAGGAATATGCCAAATGTAGAACAACATTTAAAACTCACATTCTCATCAAACTACAACTTAATCAAAACATTTGCATATTAGATAACTATTTGATTAACCATTAAAATGTAATCCAACGGCTTACAAGACACAAAGAAATGGAGATTCTGAGAAAAGCTCAAGTTGCATGCAAAGTTTGGTGCAATTCCGTTCACCAGAGAGCACATACTCTTAACAAGAATTTTCCACGGGATGGATATGCACAAAACTGACACCAAAAAATAATGTGTTCATTTCACAAGTTATTCAAACATTCCAACAGTTCTCATAAAATGAAAGGTCTTTTCAATTGTATGAGAAACGTAACTATAACTACAGAAGCACGATCAAAGACTTTGAAAAATAATAGTTTTCCAAGTCCCTCCCTTAATCCCACCACCTAGTGAGTAGCCACTTTTCCCAGTCAGTGTGAATCCACTCACAGAACTGCCACCAGTCCCGGACCCATCAACGCCCTGATCAGATTTCTGCTCCACCGCCAACTCAGCTTCCAGTATCTTGTCCACGGGCATTTCCTCGTTCACACCACTGCTGTACTCCATGTCCCCATCCCGTTCTCGGCCCCGCTGCCGCTCCTCCTGCACAGCTGAGAGATAAGAAATGGGCGTTGCAGAAGAGAATTATGAAGTTCATACTTTTCTTTGCCCCCAAACAGATCGAACTCGAGAAATACATAGGGGTAGCCCCCTCACCCGAGCACGTAAAGCCAATGTAGGGGGGTGTAGTCATAGCAGTAAATAACACGCCAGTCCCAAACCACCTCTACCCAGCAGCTAAGAACATTCCACCAGGGAATTCTCTACTTGTTCTAGGAGCAGTATTTATTTTTTAATAACCGATACATGGACCAAGTATCCCAATGGTCCATTTAACAGATGTCAGTGTTTATAGATGTAGGAAAACAGCAAGTTAAATCCATGCTAGACAACCCATTAACTTACAAATTCCAAATATGAAGGTATATGAGAATAGACTAAGTTAAACCAGCTGTCTGACACTTCGAGAGAAAGACCCACGGTAACATTCATGATGATAATTACTCACACGTCAATCACAGGAGGACAGAGGGGACAGAGGGGTGGAGTATTTCAGAATGCGGGGCAGGAGTGGGGATAAGGTAATGAGAATTTACAACAGTCTAGAAAGGACAGACCAGGAAATATCACTGAGACACCTAGAATCCCAACAGACATGACACACTGCCTTTCGTAAAAATGAGACTGAGGATAAAAATGAGCAAGCACGTCAGTAACCCCAATCGCACATTCTACTCTGTCCTAAGACTGGGATAATATCAATGGAAAGGGCTATCTGATGCCAAAGGGCCCACAACCATCTACTGCACTCACTGGAAGAAAAGTAGATAATAGAATACCCACACGAGTCTCAGCGAGTCGAACCTACATCTTACAGTCCAGTAGGAAAGACTGCCCACTGAACAAACAGAAGACCAGATGCCACCTCCCCATTGAGAACCAGAAAGGATCAGCACTGGGATAAGCATGTGTAGCAAGTTCAGATACCAGGGCGTGCAAGTCTTCCTTTACCATCGAGGAATCGAAACTGGAGGGACAAATTCCAGAAAACCCAAACAATGGGCTATGTTCTAGTAGCTGGTCGTATCAGTGCAGCCCACGCTCACCCCTCTTACCTTCTCTCTTCATGCCTGTGGCAAGACATTTCTGGTACCGGCAGTACTGGCAGCGATTCCTTTGGCGCTTGTCCACGATACAGTCTTTGTTATCCCGGCATGTGTAAGTAAGGTCCTTTCGAATGGTTCGCTTGAAGAACCCCTTGCAGCCCTCACAGCTGTACACGCCATAATGTTTGCCTACAAATTGACAATTTCCAAACTTGAAAAGCAGAACACACAAACCTGATGAACCACACAAATACATAGAAAACACAAAAGACCAGGTCAGGGATGCTAGCAAACTCGTAGAAGTTAAAGACTGCAGACAGCTGCGGAAAAACAGAAACAAGCTTCTTACTTTAGTAAGATTCTCTCAGATAGATACATTAGCTCCTGCAAATTCCTTACGTGAACTACAGTGCCTGTTATCTGAATTTAATTGATCTTGAAACTTTCATTCGTCACAAACACTAGGTGGTG
This sequence comes from Lissotriton helveticus, assembly GCF_964261635.1. NCBI lineage: Eukaryota > Metazoa > Chordata > Amphibia > Caudata > Salamandridae > Lissotriton > Lissotriton helveticus. The sequence goes on from NC_136065.1 coordinate 18,575,975, forward strand.
CCAGTCAAAGCACTAGCAAGTACTACACAACGAAGCTGGAAGCGACATAAGCAGTCCAAAAGCACTAGTTACATCAGTTCCAGCAAACTTGCTAGGTCCCTACATAAACAGAGGTCGGAATCAAAAGAGAAGGACTGTACAGTGGACCAAGTAACTGCATTACAAACAGGCTACTTCAGCACCCCTCTCAGAAGAGCACCAGCAACCACAATGCTCTTGAAATGATAAAACGATGGGTCAATCAGAGATCCCCCTGGATGTCGTTTGTGTTGTCTCACGCCACTGATAAGCTGCAAAGCCCACGGACTTTGTAAGCAGAAAGTTGGCCATTAAAGTGTTTACGTCATTCAGGTACAACTGTCCTGATACAAGTATGTTTAGTATAATTAGGCATTGAGGAAGCCATTTTAATAAATCTTTTTTGTCATAAACAATTTATTCCAGATCAGATTGAGACAGACCTGAAGAGAGTCCGGTGAATGATAACCAGAACACGAAACGCGTCGGCATAGGTCTCATAATAGTTAGAGACGTTGTGATTTATTCTAATGTTAAGATCAAGGAATGTTTATTCTTCCCTGCGGACAAACTTTATTGACCAAGTGATTTAACAGGAAAAGTTGAAGTAGAGGCATCTATAGAAGGTTGATGATTGTTTTCATCCTCTCTTTTTTTGATATCAAATGAAATATTGAAAGATGTAAAGATGCAATTGTTTTTGACAATATTTGTTCACAATAATTGAATGTATGAGCACAATCTATTATTTCTTTCACGAAGTGTTTTAAATTGTTTGTTTATATAATTAGTCACATATTTATGGAATGAGGTCATGTCTTTGGAATGAGTTCTCTTTTCGATGTAATAATGTATGAACATTTATAAACTAATGGTATAAGTAAAAAGGTAAAAAAATTAAATTACCTAGATAAACACAAGAAACCTGTTTATCTTTGTGCAGTAATTAATTGCATTTCGAATAAACTGAGGTGCAGGCTAATTTCATGGTGAAAATAGCCCCATTTGAAGAGGCGTTCATGGTGATGGTCACGTGCAGAATGGGGTGGGGTGTCTGTAAATGGCCCGTCCTGCAGGGAACGATGAATACTGGCCCCTATACGCATTAGATCTTGTAGCTGAGCCTGTGACCACTCTGGTGAGAGACATTGATGTGGCGGACCAATGTGTAATCTGTGAAAGGGACCTGTGGCTATGCAAAACGCCATCATGCCTAGAAGGGACATGACTTTTCTGACTGAAAGACACCACTCTGGTTGAAAAAGAGGCAGTCATTTCTGGAAGGCTAGCACTATGAAGGTTGGGGTAAGCCTTGCAAGCGACGGTGGTTAAAATTGAATGCAGGATATGCAGAGGTTGGAGGCGTTTGACATGATCTCATGGTTGAACATCATAATCCTCAAGAGTCATCTGCTGGGTGAGGATAGAAGGGAGTCTGGTGGTGATCACGCGAGGTGTAGGAGCCGAACAACTAGAGCCAGAACCAGAGTGTGGAGAACCAGATGAGAAGTGAAAGGAGGGTGATGTGGTGGCTACTTCCTGTGGAAGTGGTGTTCGGGAAATTGATTCATGCATAGGAAGACCACTAGCAGCATCCTCAAAGTTGTTGGGATGTAATTCAGTGTCTGTTGGACTTGGCCCTTTTTCCAGGGTCATCCCAGAGCTTTTTGCCTTCCTCCTGTATTTTTCTCGACCTGTTGCTAGTGGTTTTAGGACTCTGAGCACTTAATCACTGATGTTCAGGGCTAAAATGCATTTGCTCTCTATGGTAAACTTGGTAAGATTGGTCTACACCTGTTTGGCGTATTTAATATACCTGTCAGTCCATTGTAAAGTGGTATCTCATATACCCAGGGCCAGTACATTAAATGCTAACAGTGGGCGTGCAGTGCTGCTTGCGCCCCCCTCCACACATTAAAGTAGCCTTTCAAACCTCAGGCCTCTGCAGAGCCTGCGTGTGCAGTTTACTGCCGCTGTGATGTGGCACATAAAGTGGTTGCCACATCCATAACTCCATTTTACTACACATCAGTCACCCATAAGATAGGCCCTAGCTAGCCCTATGGGCAGGGTGAGGTGTAGGTAAAAGGTAGGACATGTCCCTCGAATGTGTGGCATGTCCTGGTAGTGACAAACAGCCTATTTGGTTTCTCACTGCTGTGAGGCTGCCCTCTCATAGGAATGCATTGGGGATTGACTGATATGTGCTTCAGTGGTAATTCCTGATCTGAGCGGGGTAGCGTGATCAAGTTTGGTTGTGTTCAGAATAGGGGTGATAAATGCTGTTTACTGGTGAAAGCAGATTTATTATTACTATTTCAGAAATGCCACTTTTAGAAGTGGGCATTTCTGTGTGCTATGTGTCTTTGTGCCCGACAGTTGTGTGTTGACCGTCTGGTTTTGACGGACGGGGGAGAGGGGATGTGCAGTGGCTCCAGATAGTCTGGATAAGTCGGCACTAGGTTGAATAAGCCTGGTCTGCATTTGGAGTGGTGGGAGGAGTAGCATCTGCACCCGAATAGGGCTGTGCCTGCCTTCCACAATGATAGCTCCGCCCCCTGTGGTATGTCTGGGGCCAAGGCTCACACGAACAATGAAGGTTGTGGTGCACTTGCAAAGTGGCCCCCAGAGCTGGTTTGGACTGGGCTCAGAGTTCTGTGCCAGGGGGCAGAACAAAGACTGTTAGTAGTAAAAATACAGGGGCTGTGACCCCATGAAATGTTGAGCTTAGTTGTAACTTCTTGAACTCGAACTGGAAGAAGATGCTTGTGGGGGGGTGGTGGTGGGGGGGGGGGGGGATTGCTGTGCTTCCAGGGAATCGCCATCTGGACTTTGCCAGTGTGCTGGCCTGAGCCTGCTCCCTGCTCGGGCCCCCAGTCAACTCCCCAGCACGGTGTTGCTTGCCCTGGGTGATTTTTCACTGTGTGTTGTGAGCGCTTGGGTTTCTGCGCTCCCAAGTCTGTTGCCCAAGTGTAGGCTCCTACTGCTGAACAGTGTGTGAAGAGCGCTTCCCCCTTTGGTTGCCCCCACCTCACGCAAAGAATTAAGCTTCCCCCTTTGGTTGCCCCCACCTCACGCAAAGAATTAAGCGCATGTGTAGCGCTTTTCTGAAGCCCAGGCGAGGGGAGAGCTACCTAATTGGGGGAGCACTCCTAACTGACCGGCAAGTGCAGGGGAGTTGCCTGCTCTTCGTGTCCCCAGACGCTGCTTATCCTCCCGAAAGGAGCACTGTGCTCAAGGGAAGAGAGCACCTAGGAGACGCGACGAGACCAGGCAGGCATCGGCTGGATTTCCTAGTACGGCCCCCCTTTGGTGAAGGGGGCAGCGGCCTACACCGTCAGGGGGACCGGGGCTGTCACACAAGATTGACCGTCTCCTGACATGGGCTGCCTGGAATCCCCCTGGCAGGGCCCGCCTTACATTGAGAGGCGTAGCCCTGGGCGCTGAGGACAACGAAGGATTGGAGGGAGCCCACCCCCAGAGAGAAACCAGCCATTTGCCTGGGGGCAGGCAACTCTACACAGGGGAGTCCTAGTCCACTCTACATGTGAACCATGGCACATCTTCGACCCCTGCACCCGAGGGTCCCAATCCTTTCTAAATGTGAACCATGGCACAACTTCCACCCCTGCACTCGAGGGTCCTAATCCACTCTACATGTGAACCATGGCTCATCTTCCACCCCTGCACCTGGGGGTCCAAATCTACTCTACATGTGAACCATGGCACATCTTTCACACCTGCACCCGAGGGTCCATATCCACTCTACATGTGAACCATGGCACATCTTTCACACCGGCACCCAAGGGTCCCAATCCGCTACATGTGAACCATGGCACATCTACCACCCCTGCACCCTAGGGTCCCAATCCACTCTACATGTGAACCATCGCACATCTTCCACCCCTGCACCCGAGGGTCCCAATCCACTCTACATGTGAACCATGGCTCATCTTTCACCCCTGCACCTGGGGGTCAAAATCTACTCTACATGTGAACCATGGCACAACTTCCACCCCTGCACCCGAAGGTGACAATCCACTCTACATGTGAACCATGGCACATCTTCCAACCCTGCACCAGAGGGTCCATATCCACTCTACATGTGAACCATGGCACATCTTTCACACCGGCACCCAAGGGTCCCAATCCGCTACATGTGAATCATGGCACATCTACCACCCCTGCACCCTAGGGTCCCAATCCACTCTACTGGTGAACCATGGAACATCTACCACCCCTGCACCCGAGGGTCCCAATCCACTCTACATGTGAACCATGGCTCATCTTTCACCCCTGCACCTGGGGGTCATAAATCCACTCTACAGGTGAACCATGGAACATCTACCACCCCTGCAACCACTCTACAGGTGAACCATGGCACATATTCCACTAGTGCACCTAAAGGCCCATTCCACTCCACATGTGAACCATGGGACATCTCCACCCCCTCCGGCACCTGAAGAACCAGCAGTACAGTTTACTTTTCTCTTGCTAGTATGAGAATAACTAACAAAGCACACGTTCATGACAGCACCTCACCTGAAGACCGGTCACCACAGATCGCACAGAGCCTCTTGCTAGAAAGCATGCCTCCATGAGGGTGGGAAGGCAGCCCCCTCATTCCAAGTGGCGGTTTCACATCATCAGAGCTACTCACTGTATGATGGCCCGAAAGGTTTACAGTGGAATTAATCTGCAAGGGGAAAAAATGAAAGAGTTACAAACTTGGAAGTGTTCTTGTGTACTGTTCAGCAGCAAGTGGCCATACTCCGTGCTGCTACCCCTCAGACTGTGCTCCATCAGTCATCATTGCACACACCCTCCACCACCAAGAGTAGTCAACAACCAAGCTGTGACTGTCACCAGACATTGAAATACTGTCATCTTACCCTCCCAGCCCCTGCACAACCACCCCAACTGCACACCCCTTTTTCTTCAATTACCTGAGGGCTACTCACAGGTCCATATCCTATGGAGGGGGTGGAGGGCATGCCAGGGGAGCCCAGAGATGAGCTGATGACTGAAAATGGGGACCCCAGGCTCCCCATGGGCGAATTAACAGAGGAGGTCATCGCTGAGCCGATCATGGAGGGATGTAGAGGAGTCGGAGAAGGGGGAGAATGGCAGAATGGACGAGGGTGTGGGGAAGAACTGAGGGACGAACTGTCTGGACTCCTGCAGTCTGTGAAAAGAAAGTAAGGGAGAGAACGGATTAGCATAAAGTAATGCTTTGCTAATTATAGATTACAACAAGATACATTCATTTTACATAGCATTGTACTACAATGGAAGGGTGCAATGTGCGTCTCAGACTAAGAACCATGGAGAAGTGAGCACTCTTTACAAACCATGAAACAATGTTGAAATGTATTATTGGACATTGTAGGAAAGAAATCAATTTTGAGAAGAGGGGAAATCAAGTTACATTTGTAATGTGAAGTTAGTTTCATACACGAAATGTGCTAGAAAGAATCTAGGACCTTCAAGGTTATTGAGAATCTCAGCCGTTGGCTTTTCCACTGTCAAGGAGTGGATCCCCATGAGATTCCTGACGTGCTTTTCTTTCCATCCACCCAGGCAATATATTAGGATCGGTCTCTAACCAAAGTCAGGCCAGGAGATGCTATCCTCTCTGCTGCATACGCAGTGTTCGATCTGATTACTGTTCCTCATATTGGATGAGCTGGTGTTTCTCTGTAGGATTTGCCAAACTCTCCCTCCTGCTAGGCTTAGATCACAAACCCACTCGCTTGTGGTTTTGGAAAAAATTTAAAATGTGACTCCCCATAAGTATTTAGGTCCTAGTTTTTCAGTTTGGGTCGCAGCGCTGGGATTGCCTTTGGCACTGAACTCATTAAAGCCCCAATACACATTTCTTTATGTTGAGAACGCCACAACATGGATTAGCTTCAACCCCCAGGGTGGGAGCTGGACCAACAGATTCCTTACAACAACAGCCTGAGATATTGGATGTGAATACAAAGGCTCCCTGCAACCTCATCAAATGTATGCCTGTCCCTTAGCTCCAAATTAGCTACAGAGAGAATGGCTAGAAACCAGGCGTGTGACATACATTGTGCTGTCCCTAGAGAGTTAACCACCAACAAGGAAAGAAATGACGGCCCACTCATCCAAAGATTCTAAATATGTTTGTGGGGGTCTATTCCTACCCATGTGTGTGCTTTCATTGGCTCCAAGGTGATGGACAGCCACAGAACGTCTTGATCATAACCAATAGGGTCAGCCAGCACAAGGCCTGGAAACTTAAGAAAATTGTAACTTTCATTGTGCTTCAGTGACTTTATGGACAGCTTGTAAAGGGATTCCACAACAAACCACCCACACATTGTGAATTAGGTAGCCACCCCCCCCCCCTTTGTAACAATGGCGTTACAATAAAAAAAGAACTGTAAAATCCAGGTCTTCGGCCTTTGCTTTATTGCCCCTAACACTGCTGCCGCCTGCCCAATTATTGCTCTACTCAAAGCTGGTGAGCACACAATTATTAACCTGAATTTTCTTCTGCATTCCAACTATTTTGAATACACATTGACACCCCTCCCTTTTTATACTGGAAAGATTGTATTTTTATACTTTCAATTGCTAGATAGTTACACTAATTGGTCTTTGAGAAGAAAGCATTACTGCATGTGCCGTAAACACCATGGGTATCAATGCATCACAAAAGCAATCAGTTCAGGAGAGCTCAGAGGCAGACCACCCCAATATCCTGTCTTGCTCTGAGTCCCAAGATTCTCGAACCATAAAGGCTAGTAACCGGGTATCCGAGGCTCACGTGACGAGTGTAAGAAGAATAAACAAATCCTCTCAGTAGTCAGACTGTATTCTCCAGTCTCTCGGGGGCTTCCAGAAGGCCGTTGGCACCGCCCCATCCACAGAGCTGCACAGAAACATGAATGTGCATGCAGTCTCTGGGGTAGAAGGGAAAGCGATAGGGGAGCTTTCTGAACTTTGTGCATTTTTGCCATCTCCCAACACCTATAAGGAGACATTGGAGCCTGTGGGAGCAATGTCCACCATGACTGCTTGTATACTCTCCTCTTAACTACCCTGTGGAAGCCATGGAGTACTTTTGATCTTTGCAATGGCCTAAAATTGTTGTGCAGAGTTAACCTTGCCCTAACTGGATCCTTAATACAGTCTGTAGACAAGCACAATCAATCCATCAAAACTCAACCAGTCACTCTCCATCTGCAGCTATGGGGAGTTTTCCTTCACAGGAACTATACCTGGTTATTTAGGATTATGAAAACAAATTTCTCCCAGAGCACTCCCTGAACAACTGCAGCTCAAGCGATGCAAAATAGAAGGTACATTTTCCCTCAAGTACTCCTGTATGACGGCGAGATTCTCAATAAATCTATTTATACACCGGAGTAAACTTTAGGACAGCAGTGTGTTGAACACTCACCCAGAAGAAAAGGAAACAAGCATTTGCAATAGGTCTCACATTAATTACGTTTGAGCTATTGGCATTGCTAAATATTGCAACACCAATTGCAACAAAAGCATGCCATAATTATGGGGTGCCGTTAGAAGGAAGTTTCAAAAACTGTGTGCATGTTTGTGGGAGCGACGATAGTTGTCAGCTGTGCCAAAAGATAGCACTACCCCTGTGCTTCAATGTCACTTCCCTTCACAAACCTAAAAGGTCGCTGCGTCCAGGAATCGCAGCCTTGGGATGTATTATCGAAGTGCAACCCCCACCCCCCGCTACACACGGTTTTATGGCTTTTGTTGTGAAAATAAACATATTTTTGGCTTACTATTTTAGGACACCCCCCTACTCCCAAAAAGGAAATTAAGAGTTTAGGGGTCTGGCTAGACCCAGCTCTTCACTTTTTGGCACAAGCTCAAAAGGTAGTAGCAACCTGTTTCGCCCTGATGCGAGCCCTTAGGAAAATTATTGAATTGCTTCAGTTCGAAGCAAGGCGGATACTAGTCCAGGCCCTGATTCTAACACGCCTGGACTATGCCAACGCAGTATATTTAGGCGCACCACTGGGGACACTCAGGGTCCTTCAGACGGTACAGAACTGTGCTGCCCGGATGCTTCTAAAGATACCGCGTCGAACTTCCGCTAAACCAGCACTTCAACAACTCCATTGGCTGCCAATACAACAAAGGGTTGAATTCAAGGCGATGACCATTGTTCATAAAGCCCTCCTCAAGATAGGTCCTGGTCTAATCCAACCTCTGTTCCGCCCTTACCAAACCAATAGGACCTTGAGATCTAGTAGTAAGAATCTTCTGACAGTCTCACGAATAAGGAGAATCCGCATGGGCGGCAGACGTTTTTCTGTCCAATCAGCTAAGCTCTGGAATAATCTGCCGGACTCTATTCGGATAGAAGAGAACCACACTAGGTTTAGAAAAATGTTAAAAACCTTCCTATTTCTGTAATCTCTCGGATGATGAATTGGTGCACTGCAGTGCTGGGATGCCTCCGGGTAACCACGCGCTATAGAAATGAGTATTCATTCATGAGGGCAACAATTCCAAGTGGGCACAGAAACTCAAGAAAGTGAGACTATTAAGAAAAGTAGTGGATTCTGCAAAAGCAATGATACCGAAGCAGCAAGTCATCAGAGGTTAGGAATGGTCAAAACAATTTTTTTCACAAACTCACTGCATTAAAAAAAAAAATGCTAACATTGTGAAGACTGCTAAGCTCTACACAACTCTGCTTCGGGAGAAAATCGGAACTTCTGCTGCGATTTAAATATTAATGCAACGAACTGTAAGCGCCGTTTTTTTTCTTCAAACCACTAGCATCTTGCCTTGCAGCACATTTGCTCACCTATTCTGGCCCCTTTTCTATGTTCCCCTTCGTTTTATATCTTGTTGTTGTCAGTAGACACGTTCACTATTTCTCCATCTGTACCTTTTAGAGGCTTACGTATGTCACTGAAAACAGCGTTACCTCAATTACCCTGTTCTTCTCAGACATTGTAAACGACAACAGTTTGGCTTCAAACATAAAACTAAAACGTCACTTGCCAATGGTTAAGCCGGTGTCTGCGTGCTGTCCCTGCTGAATATGTCGGGTGCTTTCTTCGCAGTTACTATAAAACTGAGCGACTATGGTAGAGACTGGACGACTATGGTAGACTGAACCAGCTATGTAAAGCATTCGCAAGGATATGAATTACACTCTACGAGTTGGAGTCATTATTTATTAATTGCCTCCAAATTAACACTTCACAACGATTGCAGTTGAAACGCGGACACTTAGGAAGCTGCCGGTTGGGGGAGGGGGGTTTTGCTGGAGAAAGTCAGCGGAAGTAAAAACAGTAGTTTTTTTATGTAGGCCGAAAGTAAACGAACACACATCTCAACACGCAGTTGAAATGCAGGCATTTACGAAGCTGGGAGGGGGGGGGTGTTGCTCTCTCTTGCTTCGCCTATGACAGTCAGTGACCAGTGTGCTTGGTCAGACGTCTCCCTTACCTCAGACTCCACAGAATCCACACAAACCTCCATGAGAAAGCCATTAACCTCTGAGGCTGACCAGGAGGCGAGCCGTGGTGCGATCCTGACGAGGCTGTCCAGGCGCCGCTCGCAAAAGCGAAAGCGCTAGGGAGCGCGAGAAGAGACGTGCGCGTTCAAAGCGCATATCTTCAAAAGCCGCTCGCTAAAGTTAAAGCGCGAGAAGAGACGCGCGTGTTCACAGTGCATGTCTCCAAAAGCGCGCTGTCACAGCCATTGTCTCCAATGTGTTTTGCAAGCTCGTGCACCTCTCCTGTCCCACATCGCTAAGCTACCCATCAACAATAAGTATCGCTTACGCGAGCATTGCATGGCGCTGCATCGGTAGCGAGACCTAAAAAGAACAGCAGTAAAATTGCCTGACAATTGCTACTTTTGTTAAATATCTATGTACACTGCAGTCCACCTGCCACTTTCCAGCAATCTCAAAGCTATCACGTTTAGGGTTCATAGGTCAACAGACCACAAAATATTGCTGATCTTGATGCCTCTTCAGAGAAGTATAAATGTTTCATTGTGGGCGAAACCCTTCCCTGACCAAGAGAGGACTCGCCCTGTTCAACAAACACATTCAGATCACTTACACACTCCAGTCCAGTTGGATCGAAATACAATCTGCTGCACCCTTAGAGATTCCCACCAGAACAAAATGTAAATTACTACAACACTGGAAAGACACTGATATTACAAATATGAAGTTCAGAGTGAACTCCAAGATGCACAAACTACAGAGTCCAACCTCCTCAAAATCTATTTACTTTGGTCTTATAATTTAGAGAAAACAGCTAATGAGAAGGTGGCAAGCATTGTCATTAGTGATGGGTTTCAAACTGTGATGACTGAGGCACCAAATGGAACTTAATAAATAGCATCTCACCACTGGGGTAGGTCCCGCTGAGGCTCAAAGTCACCGAGTGATCCAACAGCTTTAGCGCTTTCATAATATGTTCTTCATCAACCTCTTCCCTAAGAGTCAATCAACTATCTCCTCATTCATGAAAACACTGAGCACTCCTACCACAAACTCTCCCGTACTCAGAGGGCTACTTGCAGTCTCTCTCAGGAGTGGTCTCAACCCTGTGGATCAACCTTCCTATTGAAATCAGAACTGCATCAACCCTTCTCTCCTTCTGTTGTCTGTTATAAGCACACCTGTTTAGACCGGATCTTAACTACACTTTTTTTCACTGTCAAAGTGGTTCAGTATACATTCCAGATTCGCTCATCTTCCTTCAATCTTCCCATTCTTGTCCCCTGCTCTTCACTTATAATTCCTCCCTTTTCTCCGGTTCCCCAGTTCAACCCCACCTCCGACTCACCCCGTCCCATATCCTTCAACTCCCTACTATAACTTTCCCCATTCCACCAAATGTCCCCCTCCTGCATTAAGCCACCTCATTTATAGTGTCTTCACACCTCCCCTTTGCACTCCTCCACGTTTGCAAATTCTAGTTAACACACAGCATCAACTTTATTTTTACCATGCAAAGCAAACCAATATCGTTGGTGAGCATGCACCAAATAAATATCCGAAATAAATAAACCGCGCCCACTGCCTTTTGACCAAGTTTGTGCTATAGAGATACCATATAGAGACCAACATTTGCCTATAGTTTGAAAGTTTAAAAAGATAAACATGAAGTGTTTTTTCTGAATACAGTACAGACCCCAAAGCTAGATGCCAGAAAAGATAAGGTGCCCCTATACAAGTTCAAAGTGTTCGAGTGGTCTTCCAAACACCCAGTAGTAGTCTCTAGTGCCAGCAGCGTAACTAAGTTAGGTGCTTTCTTTGTCAGTGAAAACACGAAAAAAGAAAAATCACCTCGATCAAAACCCTCAATCATGACCTGAAGCTCTGGAAACAAGATTCATATCTAATATTCACAGAGAAGTAAAATTCCTTCTACTTCCATAAGTGATATTCTCTGACAATCCATGTTGTAGTCTTTTCAGAAAGACAAAAATGAAACTGGGGGACCAAAGTAACACTTTTGCCCAGTATTCACCAGTGTGCCCAAGATCTGCAGTCGCCATTGACAGGAATGCTACCAAGTGTATTGCCTGTTAAAATGCCCGTCAATTAACCAATTGTATTACTGGCCTTAAACGCGTGCCTGCATCTATCTTGATACCATAGAAGAAACTTTCCGTCCCTTAATCAGATTAACAGATTACTGTTTAAAACCCCTATTCAAGGTAATTTAAACTCATCTGCCACTGTCCTCAAGGGTTAAAGGTAAAGGGTGCATGATGACTGTTGAAGTGAGACTTCGACTGTGCCTCCTTAGAAAAGGTAAAGGACTTTCCTCAGTACCATAAGGTCAGACCCAGGACCAACCTCTATATTCATTCATGAAATCCCCTACCATAAAAAATAAAAGCAGAGGGGTGAAACAAAGACCAGCTAAACTCAAATACCACCTTTGGAACAAAGCCCGAAGGGTATAGCTCTCTCTCTAGGGTGACACAAACATGTAAAACAGGCATTGCCAAAGAAAATAGGCCTGGCAGCTAGGAGCAAAGGGTACTTTTTAAACTTTCTTTTTAGCAAACATGCCACATACAAAAAAGAAAAGCTAAGAAACAATTATGCCACCTAAATGTCGCTGCCATATACGTGAAATGAAAACTGTAAATTAAAAATAAACACTACATTACATATTTTGTATTACTAGAAGTGTGGGTGTGCTTTCTAGAAAGAAAGCACATTTAAAATAGAAATCTTTGAGGTTTGATGTACATCACACAAACATTTTAACTGGCGTAAGTAAAACCAGATCAGCTGTAAATTACTGTAAACTGAAAACAGTTTCAAACACAAGGAAGACAAAAAAAAAGTTTAAAAAATGTTTTTAAAACTGAAAGACATACAGGCACAGTACTCAGCTCACTTTTGAAGCATACTAAAGCTACGGCCTACCACCGCCCACTCTGTAAATTAAATGTTCCCAGAGGTGATCACGGAGGGAAGAGAACATTACAAGTGGAGACCTTCCAAATTCTTCATGACCAATAGTGGGGTTTTCAACATTAAGGAGCAACAAGCGAAGTGGCTTGATTCAATTCTTTCAAATAACCAGGCGTTCCAAGCGGGTCTATTCTTGCACCGTCTTCAAAGGAGCCTTGATGACACGTTCTGGAGGCAGAAATCGAGCTGGCAAAGAACAGGTGTACTATTCATTCCGAAAGTGACTGACCAATAAAGATGCCTTTAAAGAACATGTTACTTACATTCAGGAACACTCTGTATGTTAGAGGCGCTATCTAGCAGCAGACGTCCCACCTTTTGTAAATTACCCAGGCCTCCGACAGGATCTGTGAACATTTCAGCAGCGCCTCCCCCACCGGTAGGTCACACGTGCGGATCCACAGACTCCATTCCACTCAAGAAAGGACACGCGGAACCACTCCCGCATTGTGACGTCAGTTCCTTTCTTTCCGTGCCACCAGACTCGGATACAGAGTTACTTCTCATTTCTTTGAGACCATTACCACCATTAAAATGTATATTTTCAGGGTGCAAGGGAAATGTCACCTCCCAAAACGAATAGTTTTCTTATCTGTCGGTGTAGTTTTGCAGCTTGAACATCTTTCTGGATTCACTATGCTGTGCATTATTCCGCGGTCTTGTGGTTGGGTCCGGATTCGTAGTCTTTTCTTTGGTTTTTTTTGTAGCCCAGGTGGGCGTCGGCGTCACACCCCCTTGGGTGTATTTCCGGTGACGTCGGCATGCTTCCTGCGGAAGCTCCCACTCTTCGGGTTCTTTTTTTCCGTGTTTCTTTAGTTTCCGAAGCAAGGGCAATGTTCTATGAAGGTGATATTTTACCGCTTTCGTACTTTTAAGTTCTTATATCTCCTTTTTTTTTTTATATCCACCTCTTCTCTCTCCAGCCTCATCTTTCTGGCGGAGGTGGGTGGGTTCTCTAGTGAATCCAGAAAGATCTTCAAGCTGCAAAACTACACCGACAGGTAAGAAAACTATTCGTTTTGCAGCGTGAATCTTTCTGGATTCACTATGCTGTGCATAGATTTTGTAGCTGTTTCTCATCTCTGTGGCGGCTGGGTGGAAGATGAGCGTTGGGTATTGAATATGTGCTGTAGCACCTTCTGTCCAACTTGAGCTTCCTTGTTCATTTGTATATCCACACAGTAGTGCTTCGTGAACGTGTGCACCGAAGCCCATGTTGCCGCCAGGCATATGTCTTGTATGGGTGTGTTAGCCAGGAAGGCTATTGTAGCGCCCTTCTTCCTAGTGGAGTGGGCACGTGTCCCCTCTGCCAGCTCTTGTCCTGCACGCTTGTGGCAGAGTTGAATTGTCTGTGCGATCCATCGTGCAATGGTCTTTTTGGTTACTGCTTTCCCCATGAAGCTGTTGGCGAATGACACAAAGAACTGTTTTGTCATCCTGTGTCCCTTCGTCCTTACAATGTAGTGCATGACTGCCCTTCTGGCGTCCAGGGTGTGCAGAGCTCGCTCTGCGCTAGTTGTTGGTTTTTGGAAAAAACTCGGTATCTGTATAGACTGGTTCATATGAAATTTGGATACCACCTTCGGCATGAAGTGTGGGTCAGTCCTCATCACAACTCTATCATTGTGTATTTGTATGTAGGGTTCTTGTAGCGTCAGCGCTTGAATCTCGCTTACTCTGCGTAAGGACGTTATTGCAACCAGGAAAGCTGTTTTCATAGTTAGCATCTTTAGGGAGGCCTTGTGAAGTGGTTCAAAGGGCTCTTTCATGAGTTCCGTTAGGACTGTGTTCAAGTTCCATGCAGGTGGCGGCACCCGCTTGGGTGGTGCGATCCTTTTCGCTCCTTCTAGGAATCTCTTCACCACCTGTGATGTGAAGAAACTCCTGCCAGTTTCTCCCCTTGTGTAGGCGACTATCGCTGCCAAGTGAACCCTTAACGAGGATGAGCTAAGGTTCTTCTCCAGCAAGTGTGTCAGGTACTTTAGCACTGTGGAGTCCTTCTTCATTTTAGTGTGAAGTCTTTCTTGTCTGCACCATATTGTGAATCTTTTCCATTTCGCAACGTAGCACTTCCGAGTGCTGGGCCTTCGTGCCTCCCGAAGGACCCTCAGGGTGCTTTCTGGCAGTCTCAAATGTGCGAACTCTATGTCCTCAGGAGCCACGCTACTAGACTCAGGCTCTCTGGCTCTGGATGTAGCACCTCTCCGTTCTGCATGGAGAGTAGGTCTTTCCTCCTGCTGAATCTGTGGGGTGCACACTGTCATCTCCATGATCTGCGAGTACCATGTCTGCCTCGCCCACTGTGGTGCGACCAGTATCAGTGTCATGTTGCTCGCTCTGCACTTGTTCAGCACTCTGTGCATCAGTGGTATCGGGGGAAAGGCGTAAGCAAATGTCCCTGACCAATCTATCCATAGGGCATTCGCCAGTGACCCCTCCTCGTGCTGCCTGGATGCGAAGCTTTGGCATTTTGCATTCTGGCGTGTGGCAAACAGGTCCACCGATGGTGTTCCCCATCTGTCGAACAGGCACCTTGTCTCCTGAGCATTGAGCTCCCACTCGTGGGATGCCGATGTCTGTCTGCTGAGCCAATCTGCTTGTATGTTGTCCTTCCCTGGCAGGTGTATGGCTAGCAGGTCTATCTTGAGAGGGATGGCCCATCTCCATATTTCCTGCGCCAGCGTTGAAAGCGGGGCTGACTGTGTGCCCCCCCCCTGCTTGTTGATGTAAAACATCGCAGTGGTGTTGTCTGTTAGTATCAACACCTTTTGTTTGTACAGTCTTGTTTGAAAGGCTTTCAGTGCAAGGAAGATTGTCTTCAATTCTAGGTAATTGATGTGCTTTGCCGCATCTGTTGGCGTCCACAGTCCCCTCACCTTGAGCTCCTCCATGTGAGCGCCCCATCCCTTCAGGGATGCGTCTGTGGTGATGGTCACTGTTGGCGTTGGGGGCGTTAGATGCTTTCCCCTTGTTATGTTCTCCATGGTCCACCATGCCATCTCCTTCTGCACTGCGTGCGTTACAACCACTAGATCCTCCCAACCGCCTGTAGCTTGTGACCATTGCTCCTGTAGCCATTCTTGAATAGGTCTCATGTGGAGCCGTACATTTGGTACCAGGTGGATGCATGATGCCATCATGCCCATGATCTTGCTCGCCGTCCTCACTGTCCGAGCTTGTTCCTTCCGGTAGAGGCGAGTTTCCTTCACCAGCGCCCTCGCCCTCTTCTCGCTGGGGAACACCTTGCCCTGTAAGGTGTTGATCTGTGCTCCCAGGAAGATATTCACTTGTTCCGGCTCCATTGATGATTTCTTCCAATGGATGGAGAACCCCAGGCTTATGAGCGTGCTTGTCACTGTATGTGCGTGCTGCTTGCATTTCTGGTATGAGTTTGCTTTCACCAGCCAGTCGTCTAGGTAAGGGTATACGTGTATTCCTTGCCTTCGTAGGTGCGCTGCGACTGCTGCGAGGCACTTTGTGAAAACTCTTGGTATTAATTTTAGTCCGAAGGCCAGTGTCGTGAACTGGTAGTGGCTTTCTCCAATGGTGAACCTGAGCATGTGTTTGTGTTTTCTGTTCATTGGGATGTGCAGGTAGGCGTCTTTGAGGTCTATTGTGATCATGAAGTCCCCGATCTGCAATTGTGGGAGCACCTCTTGCAGGGAGGTCATTTTGAATTTTTGCGTTATTATGAATTTGTTCAGGAACCGCAAGTCCAGAATGGGTCTCATTGTCTCGTCTACTCTTGGTACCAGGAAGTACGTTGAGTATATTCCTGTGTTTCTTTCGTTGAAGGGTACCCGTTCTATGGCCTGCTTCCGCAGGAGTTCCTTTGCCTCCCCCTGAAGACACTGCAGCTGCTTGCTTGCTAGTGTTTCTTTTTGGTTTTCTGCTTGTTGGCCTCCCCTCCAACTCTATGCAGTATCCGAATTGGATAATGTTGAGGACCCATTTGTCTGATGTGATTTCTCTCCATTCTCGGAGGTAAAATCTTAATCTTCCTCCCACTGGTGTCATGTGGTCGTAGGTGT
This sequence comes from Lissotriton helveticus, assembly GCF_964261635.1. Lineage (NCBI taxonomy): Eukaryota > Metazoa > Chordata > Amphibia > Caudata > Salamandridae > Lissotriton > Lissotriton helveticus. The sequence continues at coordinate 18,592,505 of NC_136065.1, forward strand.
CTAGTTTGTCCTGACCCCTCTGTACGTGCTGCCCCCTGGGATCTTTTTTGTGGGCGGGCACATGGAGTTTTTTGAAGTTACTTAGAGGGGTGCTGCTGTCCCCCTCTCCTGTTCTGTCCACGTCCATTTCCTCTCCCACGAAAGGACTGGCCTCTTTGTTGGTACTGCCAGGACTGCTTCTGCTGCCCCTGTTGAGCCTGCGAGTCTGCCTGGTGCGCTTGTTGGAAAGCCTGGTGTGATGTACCTGGCTGGTTTCCACCTCTCCCGCCGGGCCTCCGTGACGGGGTGCCCCTCTTGTTGCCTCTGAACTGCAAAGCTCCCATGGATCTTGCTGTTTCGTTATCTTTCTTTAGTTGACTGAGCTTTTCATCAACTGTTGTTCCGAAAAGCGTGCTGCCGTTGAACGGTGTGTTCAGGATGCTGTGTTGCACCTCCGGTTTAAAACCTGAGATCCTGAGCCAGGCGTGTCTCCTTTCCGTGACACCCATCATCATGAGCCTGCTGGCGGTGTCTGCTCCATCCAGTGCCGTCTTGAGGCAAGAATTTGCCGCGTTTTTTCCCTCTTCAACCAGCTATTCGGCCTTCTGCCTGGCATCCTGGGGCAGGTCCTTCACCAAGTGCCCCAGCTCCTCCATGATCTGGTACATGTGCCTGTTTATCAGGGCGTTGGAATTAGCCATGCGCCAGTGGGTCACGGCATTCCGTTCGATCCTTCTGCCCACCAGATCCATCCTCTTGCCCTCCTTATCCGGTGGTGGACCCGAGGTAGTGGGTACGTTAGCCCTCTTCCTTGCTGTGGCCGTGATAATGGAGTCTGCGGAGACCGTGCCCTGAATGTAGGCTGGGTCCTTTGATGAGTGTTTGTACTTTTTCTCTGTTCTGGGAGTTACTGCCTTGCATGTTGCGGGTTCCCTGAATGCTTCCTTCCCCTGAGCCAAGACGCTGTCGAGCATTGGAAGGTACTGGCTCCTTGTTTGTGTTGGGAGCAATGTCTCTAGAAGGAAGTCTGCTTTCTGCTTCTCTTCGTCGAGCTTGAGCTTGAATGCTGCTGCGGCAGATTTTATCACCGAGTTGTAGGCCCCGATGTCGTCCGGCGGAGAGGGCCTCGAGGGGTATGTGTCGACCGCCTCCTCCGGGCTGTCGGTGTCGACATCTATGTAATCTACCTCCTGTAGGTCAGAGGGTGCCGACTCTGCGTCCGTCCTGCTGTCCTCTTCCTCCCCATAGTTGTAACTATCGTAGGGATTCTCGTACCCTTCTTGGTCGTCGACCACCTAGACGTCCTGGTCTTGTTCCTCGGCGATCTCGTCTTCCTCCTCGACCACCTCCACCACCGGTGGCTTGGTCTTGTGAGGGATCGTGAAGGCTTTCATCTTAGCGTCGAAATCTTTCTTCCGCTGCATGATGTTCTCCATTTCGGCCTCGAGGCGCCTTCTCTTCTTCTCCATCTCGGCCGCGTGTTCCGCGTCGTATGGATCAGCCGTTCTTTTCGGCGGTTGGCTCGGTGCCGTGCTTTTCGGTGTCGAAGCTTTCGACGTCGACCCGGATTTTGGGTCTCTGGTCGTCGTCGTTAGTTTAGGGTCTTTCTCCCTCGGCGTCGATCGATCCTTTTCGGGGACGATTTTCGACGTTTTCTGCTGATCAGCAGCTCTCGGCGCCGGGGACTCCTTCTCGGAGGATCCGCTGGGCCTGTGAGTCGTCGCGGACGCCGTCTTTTTTGGCGTCGGCGCTTTCGGGGTCTTGCCCTCAATTTTTCGAGACTCAGAGTCTCTCGGGTTCTTGGGTGCCGAAGAGTCTCCTACCTTATCAGAAGTCTTCGTGTAATCGGTCTCTACGACCGTGTAGCTGTCGTCTTCGGCGGCAGCGTTGTCTTCTTCCTCGGAGGACATCCCCAGCTCGTAGAGGGACGGAGTCGGGGCCTTCCCTTGCAGGGTGGCGTGCGCTACCCTCTGTCGCTCTCTCACATGAAGGGTCTTCGGGGCGAAGGCGGAGCAGGCGTTGCAGTTCCCGCTTTCGTGATCCACCGGTAGGCAAAGGTTGCATACCGGGTGCTGGTCCTTCTGCGCCTACTTGTGGTGGCAGTTACGGCAGAACTTGAACGGCGTGTTGTCCATCATCGAGCGTCCAGGGCCTCCCTGGTCGCGTGTTCGTCGACGGTCGTCGAGGATCTCGATGAAAAACGCCTTCTCCTTGCTGATTGTTCGTCGATGAAGTCCCCTGGAGTCTTCAGATGACTTCTCCTTGTGTTTTCTGTCTTTTCCTTTCTTCTTTCTCCAAAAATGTCTGGAGCCCAAACGGGAACGATCCAGACCCGACCGCGGAAAAAAAGAATCTGAAGATGGCGCCCAAGAGTGGGAGCTTCCGCAGGAAGCATGCCGACGTCACCGGAAATACACCCAAGGGGGTGTGACGCCGACGCCCACCTGGGCTACAAAAAAAAAAAAACGACTACGAATCCGGACCCAACCATAAGACCGTGGAATAATGCACAGCACAGTGAATCCAGAAAGATTCACGCTGCAAAACACCAGGTTTTAAGCCCTGTAAGGACTGTCGTAACAAATGTGACAGATTCTCATCAGATTTGCCTGGGGGCAAGTCACAACTCTACGGTCTGCAGTGACTGCATGAACCCAAAGGCCATACGAGACCACAAGGCAAAATGCTACATCGCCAAGCACTGGTAGTATCTCCAACAAGACTGGTTCAAGTCGAAAGCGCGGTCCAGTTCAAGATCCAGAAGTTGTAAGATTAGTTTCAGAAGTCGGTCTCCATCTCGAAAAATGGGTAAATTGAAGAAAAAGCACAGGAAATCAAAGCGGGACTAGGATTTTGTAAAGTGAACTGTGACAATTGTGCTGGGGATGCTGGGAGTGTGAAATGAAAGCTGTAGAAGGATAGCAGATTTTCTAACACCCCATTTAAAAAGCCTGCAAACGAAATGGGCAAATATTTCAAATCATCTCAGCAGTGACTAAATCACTTTTTTGAACTTCAAGTGTGGTGATAAAGACTTTAAAGAGCAAAACAAATCAGCGCACTTAACTTGGCGATATACAAATAATATATATTTTGTGAAACTATTTCCACACATCGGTTGCACGCTGTAGAGTTATATCTGTAAAACTGCATGTCAGCGGGAATTTCAAAGGCAAATGTGCAGTTGGTAAATGACAGCACTTTACCACCTGATGCTTTAGTAATTTATGACATGTGAGAGCTTTTAAACATGAACCGAGAAACATTCTTACCCTGCCCTGCCCTCATGGCAAAGATATTAGAGAGCTAAGAAGGAAATTAAGGGTCATGTGTACTGTTTAGGTGGGCTAGATTCATATCTTTTAGAAGCCCACTAGCAAACGACGAACCATAAGGGGCAAAGACGAGAACAGAAACAGATTTAACGGCGACCAAAAGAGTGACCAGGAGGCACAAACTCTAAACGACAGACCTTGTGATTAACATATCTACTCATCAATTCAATCAGGTGGTATGTCAAAATCCTACAGAAGGGTACATCGTAAATCCCTACTTACCATTCTAATCCATGGGAACTTGAAATAGGTTTGTTCAAATGTATGCGAACACTTCGCCTCAGGAATTGCTGTGAAAATATAGTAGGTGATCAACCTTCCAGAAAAGAAAGCACACTAAAAGGTATAAAGTACAAAAGAACGTTCACCGCTCCGTTCAGGAATAAAATATTGGATTCATTTGAGGTGATCATAAAGCAGAAAATTCAAAATCTATACAAAAAGTTAGAAGACCAAACATTCGAATCTCACTAACAAAGAACAAGCAACTATTGACCGAATTGCTAAGTATCACAACATTATTGGCGCAAGGCTGACAAAGGGGGGGGGGGGGGGCGCATGGTGATCGGGGACACTTCCTTTTACAAAAAAAATGTAAACGAACATTTTCTAGACACTCAGACCTATCAAAAACTTGAGCACAATCCTACTATAGAGTTCGTCAAAATATTGAACATTTGGGATACAGCAGGAAACAATGGCACCATCACCGAAGAAAGGCATTTCCTAACAAGATAACCCATGAAGCCTCAGCATTTACATGCTACCCAAAATTCATACAAATCCTACTACACCTCAGTTTAGGCCTACTGTATCTACACGAGGATCTGTTCACAAACCTGTAGGCAAGTATTTGAACCAGTATTTACAACCCAGAGTACAGAACATAACCACCTACATAAAAGACACCACTGAATTAAATAAAAAAAAATGTTTTAAAGTTATTGACCAGGATCTTGACAATAACGCTCTGTTGTGTACGATAGACGTTAAAGCACTATATAAGTCGATTCCTCATGATATTGGGATGGAAGCGGTAGAGTATTTTTTTTGTATTCCTAATTGAACTTTTACACTACAATTTATAAAACCGATATTTCCGTTGGGAGAATGAATTCATCTTACAACTCACTGGCACTTCTATGTCAATTGTGCCGCCCCATGTTATGCGTACCTCTTCTTGCAGAAGTTTGAAATCGATCACATCCTTATCAATGACATCCGAAGAAACACTTTGGTTATCTTTGTTAGGTAAATTGACATCTTTACTTTATGGAAAGGATCAAAGCACAAATTGTTGACAGCCAAAGAAATATATTTAATCAACAATCAGATACAATTTACATTTAACATCAGTAAAGACAAAATAACTTTTTGGGATATAATAATCTCTACGGTCAACAAGCTTGAAACAGATATATACAGGAAGAAAACTGATCACAATTTATTGCCTTTCAACAGCTTTCACCAAAATTCACTTGAAAACCACTCGCAGCTTTTGAGAGTCAAAATAGTTGTATCAAAACCTAATATAATGGAAACGTGTACATCGGATATGGTTGAAAAGTTCAGAAACAGAGGTTATCCGCCTGAAGTGTTGGAAGGATAAAGCATTAGAATGTTCACAAACTAAAATCCAGAAACAACTGTTCACCCCCACAGCAAACAGGATAAAACAAACAGAACGGCCATGGTATCCAGATATTCTACAAAGAGTTTAGAATTCAAGAAAATAATTTTGAAACATTGGCCGATGGTACAAATGGAACCAGACTTCAGAGTTATTTTCTGAGATCCTTCCCTATTGCGTACGAGCGAGTAAAGATCATCAAGGAATTGCTATAGACTAATAAAATCCATGAAGAAAGACCTGATCATAAAGGAACTGTCCCAGGTTTGAACTTCAACAGCTTCATTAATATCAAAGGCAATTTTATTACTCATTCACGTAAGGGTACGAATTCAGACTTCATACTACCGCCAGCTAAGACACGAACATTTTTATATAACTGTTGAGATGCCCAAGTGGCCTGGCAGACTTCGAGAAGACTGACCGTAAAATCAAAAGCAGATTAAACTAACACAAGAGTAACATAAGGACCAAAAATCTGAAATCACTCATAGCCTCTCACTTCTTGGCTCTCAATCACAACATCTGTAAACTACGGCATATGATACTAGTGTCTGTTGATGTCAGGGAAGGCAGAGATAATAGCAAATATCTCCGACATAGGGACTTGTACTGGATCAAAAGATTGGAAGCCCTCATGCCGAACAAACTGAATGACCGCCGTGAGTTTAGTTATTTGTGATCATCCTCGTATAACACATAGTGCCCTTGGTGAACTTGTGATCTGTTATTTTTATGGTTTTAACTCTCCGATTATGGTCAAAGTATATTTCTTACTTAACTTGTTTAGTAGTAGTTCACTTTCAAATAAGATACATGACAATATGCTTGTAGCTGTTACTTCATTAATGACTCCCATTAGAAATGCATATCATAGTCCCAGAAATGGTTACGAAAGCGCGCAGAGCACTTTAATAAGATCCTAGACAACACGTTCACAGCTTCTATCTCACGGACGAATCCAATTTATTTTCTTCAATGTTCCATTTATTTTATCCTTATTTCAACCATGATTTATTCCACAAGTTCATCGCATCTTATTTCATTTTTCATATAAAGACTGCATACATCCCTTGTTTCTCTGATACTGAGGAAATGTCTATCCAGGCCTTTTCCGTAGCATGTGGGATACACTGTCCCAGGCAGCCTTGTTCAAAATTACCCAATGCATTTCGGGCTACTATACAGCTCTTCCTCGGGGGTAGCTGCAAAGTTAAAAACAAACATCAGTGCAAGCAGGAAAGTTCTTTCTTCTCCCCACTGCTTCAGAAGAAAGGTGGCTCCACAGTCTTTCCAGACATCTGTAAGTATGGAGAAAGAGTACCCACAAAACAGGGGTGCACTTCTAGTTCAGTATCTTCTATTCTACTGTGGTACACAGGACAGCCTCAGTGGGGAGGTAAACGCCGCACTAAGTATTGGCAGAAAAATTCAGCAGTTACTTACTCCTCAGTAAAGCCAGGCTGATCAAAGAGTGCACAAGAACTCCCTTCTAATCACCACTTCCAGCACCAACCACTCCTCGTCCCCACCGGGAAACCTCCATTTCCAGACCAGCCCCAGAACGACCCTTTGCGGCACCCTCACCTACAGACCTCCCGAACCACGAATCGTGTTCACCACAACCATCACTGACCTCATCGCACCCCACGCCATCGCCTCCATGGAATACATACTGCTCTGAGACCTTAACTTTCAACTCGACAACTTCAGCGACCCCACCGCCCTCCTAGACAACCTCACCAACATCGGACTGAAAACGCTCGACACCACCACTACCAACAAGGCAGGACACACCCTCAACCCCATCTTCGCAGGAGGGAACATCATCCACTTCAGCCACACCTCGCAGCCCCTAGACGGACCACCTCCGAATATACTTCTTCAATAAAGTCACCGCTCACAAACCTACAGCATGCCCTCCGCAAAGGAATTGGAGCAAGATCACCGAGGAGTACCTTAATTCCACACTCAACCACAATCCCCTCCCACCACGACAGACATCAACTCTGCAGCCAACAACTACACAGATGGATGAAGAGCTGCGCAGACAAGCTCGACCTCCTCCGTAACTCCAACAGAGAGAGCGCCCCATGAAAACCACCTGGTTCACCACTGACCTCCAATAATCCAGACACACATACAGAGGTCTCGAGAAATCATGGAGAAACAGCAAAATCAAGGAAGATCAGACCACCTACAAGAACGCCATGACAGAATACCACCAACACGTCAGATCCAACAAACAGACCTTCACCCAGAACAAAATCCTCACCAACTTCAGCAACGCGATGGAACTCTTCAGCATCATTCAGGAATTCACCAACCCCCCCCCCCTCCCCTCCCCCCCCACTAATGAAGCCTCGGACGTCACACCTTCCCAGGACCTCTGCAGCAAACTCGGTTGCTACTTCCATCTCAAAATCAAGTCCCTCTACGACAACTTAAACGAACAGACACCAGACACGGAAACCACACCTACCTCAAGCAAGGCCAGCCAGCCTACCCTCTTCGCCTGGACCCAGTCACCACAGAAGACACTGCCACGACCATGAAGCGCCTTCACTCTGGAGCCCCACGGACCCCTGCCCACTGCACATCTTCCACAGAGCCGCCGCCAAAGCACCCGAGCTACAAAGCACCATCAATGCCACATTCAAATCCGGCACATTCCCAGACGACTGGAAACGCGCAAAAGTCAAGCCCCTCCTCAATAAGCCCTCTGAAGACCAGGCGGACCTCAGAAGCTACAGACCCACCTCTCTCTTTCCCTTCTTGGCAAAAGTCACCGAGAAGATGGTCAACATCCAGCTAACGAACTTCATCTAAGACAACTCCATCCTCAACTCTTCCCAATCCGGATTCCGCAGCAACCACAGCACCGAGACTGCCCTCCCCAACGCCAGAGACTACATTCACACTCTCCTCGACCACAGCCACCCCGCAGCCCTCATCCTTCTAGACCTCTCTGCAGCCTTCGACACAGTCTCCCACCACACACTCAACACTAGACTCCACAACGCCGGCATACAGGGAACCGCCCTCGACTTGATCCGCTCTTTCTTCACCAGGCAGACCCAAAGAATCAGACTCCCGTCTTTCCTCTCCGAACCCAGAGATCATCCAGCTCATCCTCTCCCTCACAAAGGGACTCAGCTTCCAGGAAGGAATGAAAGACGCTGCATCCTGGATGAGCTGCAGCCGTCTGAAGCTCAACTCGGAGAAGACAGAAGTCCTTGTCCTAGGGCCTGCCCCTCTCAGCCTGGGACAAGACCTGGTGGCCAACCGCCCTCGGCAATCTCCCCCGCCCGACCCCCAATCGCACGGATCATTTGGAACCTCAGCATCATACTCTACTCCTCCCTCACCATGACCCGACAGATAAACGCCATCTCCTCCACGTGTTTCAACACCCTCAGCATCCTTCGCAAGACCTTCAATTGGATCCCTCCCTAAGCAAGAAAGACCGTCACCCAGACACTCATAACAGACTGGTCAACGGAAACGTCCTCTACACCATCATCAACAAATGCCTGCTCTGCAAACACCAGACCATCCAAAAAACGCTGCCAGACTTTTCCCCGGCATCCCGCGACATGAACACTTCACCCAACACATTCGAGACCTCCACCGGCTCCCCGTTGAGAAGAGTAACCTTCAAGCTACTCACTCACGACTACAAATCCTTCCGCAACACCGGACCCCACTACCTCAACCTAAGTCTCATTCCATGTACCCAAGAGAGACCTCCGCTCCGCCAACCTGACCAAAACCCCACGCATTGGCAAAGCATTTTGAAAACCTAATCCTACATCGCAAAAAGAAAAATTGATGGACAGAATGCCGAACAATGTCATACATTCACCCCAGTTCAGAGATCTGGGTCTAAATCCATTGTTTTTTTGCTCACATTGCCATTTCAGTTTGGACCCAGCCGTATGCAAATCAGTCTTGACCCTGCACCCAATGGGAACAGTCCAGCCCGAACTGCCAAGCCAGGTCCTCCCTAAACTGGGGTGGCATGGTGAGCAAAAGAACGATTGATTTAACCCAGATCTCTTGACTGGGGGTGAATGTATGATTTATTCAGCATTCCGTCCATCTGTTTGCGTAGTACTCCTACATCGCGGCAAAGACCTGGAAAGAGCTCTCGCTCAGCATCAAATATTCCCCCACTCTGCAGACCTTCAGGAAGACCCTCAAGACTTGGCCTTTCAGCTGATTCGGAGCTGCAAACCCTACCCAACCTCAGCACCTTGAGGCCCTCACATTTGAGTAGAGCACTTCACAAATCCCTGATTGATTACGTTTGTTTCCAATTTTAGAGGTGCATGCTTCTGGTTTGATATCCATGGAGAGTGCGTACGGAATCCTGGCTGTCTGACCCAACAATGGTAGCGGCTTTTTCACATTGATGTGAAATGGCTTCTGATAAGCCAACTATTTTTAGAGAGGCAAGCATGAATATGCAACAGGGAAGGGCACGCTTTACTCCGTCAAGGGAGCTGTGGATACAGCAAAAAGATCTGGCTATCTCTAACCACATTTCAAGGAGGCAGTCAGGAGAGAAATACATGCAAGTTCGGATATTCAGGAGATTGACAGCCCCAAACAGCGTACACATACATGGGGTTCGTAGGAGCTCTGGTACAGGTGTGCACTAGTACCATCTATACATGTCTAAGACATCATGAATTTACCGGTATTCCATCATATTAAATCCATATGGTGAAATTGTAAAGGCATATCCATCATAACTAGTCCATGGTATATGAATTAATATCCACAGTGTATTTTACAATCCCCGATGCATTTCGCGCTAAAGAGCGCTTCTTCAGGGGGTCTGAAAGTTAAACAGGAATAGGTTGTAAAAATACTGAATTACAGAGCGAAAAAAGCACCGAAAAGCTACAGAGTGAAAATAATCAACATGCTAAAAAGCTACCGTGGATAGCTAGAAGGATAAGTGACAAAAAAAAAAGAAGTGAACCTATAATAAACAATCGTGGAAACCAATAGTTAAATGAGCTCTATTAGAATAGCGAAAGTTTAAAGAAATAACGGATCGACATCAAAGTGAGCGTGAATTAGAATGTGAAATACAAGGTGGTTTATGGAAAAAAGGTTAGGATGTGACGCGTGGTAGACTCCAATGAGAGTGCAGGAAAACCGAGCTTGGAACGGTGATAACATATAAAAGTATCCCTTTTCATACCCAAGTAGTGACTGAGAAGTACACGTGTGGTTAAAAGTGCGCAGATGAATTCTTACCCGTATCATGTGGATAGATAGTGCACCGATCGAAACAGTGGAGCGGTGAAAACCAGGTCTCGGATAACCGCGAACCCGGAAGACGCCGCGCATGCGTGGTGCATGCAGATATGGTGAAAGAAAAGCCAAGCATGAAGGAAAGACTCGCCGAGTCAAAACAAAAGCGAGCTCGGGGGAAACTCGAAAGGGAACCACATCAGAAGACCTAATGGCCCAATTTATTCCCAATAAAATGTGTATAGTGAAACAGAGAAGAAAAAGTGAATACGAAGAACCAAGGGTGCACAGATGAAAAAGTATGTGAAAAAAGTATATAGGTACATAATAGGAAATAATAAAGGTATAAATGACACAAAAATCTGCAGGTAGGAACAATGGGAAAAAAGAACAATGGGAAAAAGCACACTACATATAATGTAGTAACACAATGGTAGTAAACTAACATAAGCAAACAGTATCTTGTTGGTCACAGCTAAAGGAGAAGTCATGTAGCAATATAAGGCCAAATACTAAATGATTTATAGATGGCAACTAAATTCCAGTCTTTCATTCAATCCTTTGGGCTGTGAAGCCTGCAAACGGTATATCCAGAACAGTTCACGTTGTAGTAGTTGTTTGTTATTGTCTTTGTGAGGCTTTTTCTCAACTGTTTCCAAGATCAAAAATCTAATTTGGCTAGCGTTGTGTGACTGTTGTGTGTAGTGAGCAGCTATGTTTGACTTTAGATTCTTGGTAAGAATGTTGCCTCTATGCTCATTCAGTCTGATCTTAATTTTGCGCTCCGTTTTGCCAACATACGGGAGGCCGCATGGGCATTTGATCATGTACACAACGTTGCTTGAGTCACAAGTGGCATTAACTAGGAGATTAATGGGTGTCCCTTGGGTGGGATGGGCTAATGTAGATCCAGGTATTATGCTGTTACAATGGCTGCAGTTGTAACACGTATTGTCCCTTTAAATCACGCACATGGCGGAAAACAGAGCCAAACTCAAGAATCGCGAAGATCTACTAAAACCCGTATGTAAAGTCCAACAACAAGCTACCAGATCTGTCTTCGTCTCTAAATACTCCACTCATTCACGTCAAATCAAAAAGGTGATTCGCAAACACTGGATATTATTACAAGCAGAAATTGACTTCAATCACATTTTTGAGAGGCCTCCTATTTTCGCATACCAACGGACCAAGACCATTCAAACTCTACTGAAACAACCTACAATGACTACCAACACCAGCTTTAAAGGGACAATACCGTGTTACAACTGCAGCCATTGTAACAGCATAATACCTGGATCTACATTAGCCCATCCCACCCAAGGGACACCCATTAATCTCCTAGTTAATGCCAGTTGTGACTCAAGCAACGTTGTGTACATGATCAAATGCCCATGCGGCCTCCCGTATGTTGGCAAAACTGAGCGCAAAATTAAGATCAGACTGAATGAGCATAGAAGCAACATTCGTACCAAGAATTTAAAGTCAAACATAGCTGCTCACAACACACAACAGTCACACAACCCTAGCCAAATTAGATTTTTGATCTTGGAAACAGTTGAGAAAAAGCCTCACAAAGACAATAACAAACAACTACTACAACGTGAACTGTTCTGGATATACCGTTTGCAGGCTTCACAGCCCAAAGGATTGAATGAAAGACTGGAATTTAGTTGCCATCTATAAATCATTTAGTATTTGGCCTTATATTGCTACATGACTTCTCCTTTAGCTGTGACCAACAAGATACTGTTTGCTTATGTTAGTTTACTACCATTGTGTTACTACATTATATGTAGTGTGCTTTTTCCCCATTGTTCTTTTTTCCCATTGTTCCTACCTGCAGATTTTTGTGTCATTTATACCTTTATTATTTCCTATTATGTACCTATATACTTTTTTCACATACTTTTCCATCTGTGCACCCTTGGTTCTTCGTATTCACTTTTTCTTCTCTGTTTCACTATACACATTTTATTGGGAATAAATTGGGCCATTAGGTCTTCTGATGTGGTTCCCTTTCGAGTTTCCCCCGAGCTCGCTTTTGTTTTGACTCGGCGAGTCTTTCTTTCATGCTTGGCTTTTCTTTCACCATATCTGCATGCACCACGCATGCGCGGCGTCTTCCGGGTTCGCGGTTATCCGAGACCTGGTTTTCACCGCTCCACTGTTTCGATCGGTGCACTATCTATCCACATGATACGGGTAAGAATTCATCTTCGCACTTTTAACCACACGTGTACTTCTCAGTCACTACTTGGGTATGAAAAGGGATACTTTTATATGTTATCACCGTTCCAAGCTCGGTTTTCCTGCACTCTCATTGGAGTCTACCACGCGTCACATCCTAACCTTTTTTCCATAAACCACCTTGTATTTCACATTCTAATTCACGCTCACTTTGATGTCGATCCGTTATTTCTTTGAACTTTCGCTATTCTAATAGAGCTCATTTAACTATTGGTTTCCACGATTGTTTATTATAGGTTCACTTCTTTTTTTGTCACTTATCCTTCTAGCTATCCACGGTAGCTTTTTAGCATGTTGATTATTTTCACTCTGTAGCTTTTCGGTGCTTTTTTCGCTCCTGTAATTCAGTATTTTTACAACCTATTCCTGTTTAACTTTCAGACCCCCTGAAGAAGCGCTCTTTAGCGCGAAATGCATCGGGGATTGTAAAATACACTGTGGATATTAATTCATATACCATGGACTAGTTATGATGGATATGCCTTTACAATTTCACCATATGGATTTAATATGATGGAATACCGGTAAATTGTTGAATAAATTCACGGAAATTATTTGAGTAGTAACCTCATTGAAAATTTACGGATATACAACACTGACTTTGTGTTTAAGAGTGCTCCGGGGTATTCTTACTCATAGTAAGATTCTTTAGCCATATGTTTCATAGCACCTGAGGATCCAGGAGGTGAACACCCGGTGCACCTATAAGATTCAAAATTTTGGTTTACCATTTTACACATTACAAGTACATTGGAGTGCAGCGGTTTCTTCTTTCTGTTAAGACATCATGAAACCATGGGATACTGCGCAGACTATAACCCATGGAGAAGGAGCACTAGGCAGTTCCTGGCAGCCCACAGTAAAACAGTCAATAACACCTAAACCCAAGGCTAAAATCTACACTGTCACCATTGTCTGTCCATACAGTCTACGTAAAAAGAGCCCTTGCCACTCCAACAAAAGAGGGCTTCACTTTGGGCGTCTTAAGTTCTAAAAACAGGAGTACATCCAAAGAGCGTCACACGATTGTCAATCTTATTAGGGATGAAGTGGCATCGCCTCAGTGTGGTGTTCAGAGCTTGTTTGAGGGTACTTGGCCGTGTCAGATTCAAATGTATAACTAATCTGCAACCAGCAGTTGGGTGTGGGTTAAGCCCCTGGTACCAGAGTAACTAGTTAAAGTTACTGGGCGGAAGAGAGGACCTTTACCACCTCTTTTCGACTACACCTTCTCTTGCCACTACCCTATGTCCTATAGCTTTTTCCATGTTTATAATTTTCAGCCAAGCATTTTTTGACAAATTTCCACCTCTAGTTCATTGCCACTGTCCTTTCTGGGGAATCACCATCCGTTATCCATCAATATGCTTTCAATGCCATTGCTCTTCCTTGAGTTGCTCTCACCCCTCCTCATTACAGCATCTGTCTACTATTCTAGCCACCAGCAGCCACCTCTGTCCGTTTCCTTTACCACGACTGGTTACCAAGCCGGCCCCTTCACTACTAGTCTGCTATCGCCATTCTCACCGCTCGTAATCACACTCAATGTCCTGGTGCCAGCGCAGTTAAACAATACCAGTGAACAATGGATGCACCAAAGAAGGGGCCTGGTGTACTGTGGTCAGGAGCTCCTCCTAAATGTTCTGAATGCAGCTGAGCTTCTCTTCCAAGGACTTTAGAATCAGACCAGACTGTTCTTCCTTTACCAAAACCCTGCAAGGCCTGTCCAGACACATCATTGCTAGTACAAGAGCAGTGCTGCTTCAATCCTGTCCTTCCAATGTTCTCAGAGATCTTTCCATAGCTATCATGGAACCAGCTGTACTAGTACTGCCCAGCAGAGAGTCCCTGCACTTCCATTTGTAGGTCTCACCTACAGGCAGCTTTTAGAGGGGTGTTTTTGTTCTACTGCCTGCAGTCAACAAACTTCACAAAAGCGAACACCTTGGCACCTCCAGTCTTTTATGGCACTGAGGAAGTGGGGAGGGGGAGACACATACCCAGAGGGAAATAGCATCAAAGGCAAAAAAATAAGCAAAACATACAGAGGGACAAGACGGGAATAGGCAAGCAACAGACAGCAGGGGCATGGAAAGGGGGGGGGGGCAACACAGACCCAGTGAGAGGGGAAAGAGGCAACACGGACCAGAGGACTAGTTGGGCTGCAAGGGGAAAGACGCAACTCGACCCGATGGGCGGGGGAGGGGAACCCAAAGGTTGGATGGGCTGGGAGGTGGGGAGACCCAACACAGACCTGAGGGGTGGATGGGCTGGGAGGGGGGAGAGACCCAACAGGGACCGGAAGGGTGGATGGGCTGAGAGGGGAACGACCCAACAGGTACCGGAGGGGTGGATGGGCTGAGAGGGGGAAAGACCCAACAGGGACAGGAGGGGTGGATGGGCTGAGAGGGGGAAAGACCCAACAGGGACAGGAGGGGTGGATGGGCTGAGTGGTGGAAAGAGCCAACAGGGACTGGAGTGGTGGATGGGCTGAGTGGTGGAAAGAGCCAGCAGGGACCGGAGGGGTGGATGGGCTGAGTGGTGGAAAGACCCAACAGGGACCGGAGGGGTGGATGGGCTGAGAGCGGGAAAGACCCATCAGGGACCGGAAGGGTGGATGGGCTGAGAGCGGGAAAGACCCATCAGGGACCGGAAGGGTGGATGGGCTGAGAGGGGGAAAGACCCAACAGGGACAGGAGGGGTGGATGGGCTGAGTGGTGGAAAGAGCCAACAGGGACTGGAGTGGTGGATGGGCTGAGTGGTGGAAAGAGCCAGCAGGGACCGGAGGGGTGGATGGGCTGAGTGGTGGAAAGACCCAACAGGGACCGGAGGGGTGGATGGGCTGAGAGCGGGAAAGACCCATCAGGGACCGGAAGGGTGGATGGGCTGAGAGCGGGAAAGACCCAACAGGTACCGGAGGGGTGGATGGGCTGAGAGCGGGAAAGACCCATCAGGGACCGGAAGGGTGGATGGGCTGAGAGAGTAAAGACCCAACAGGTACCGGAGGGGTGGATGGGCTGAGAGGGGGAAAGACCCAACAGGGACAGGAGGGGTGGATGGGCTGAGTGGTGGAAAGAGCCAGCAGGGACCAGAGGGGTGGATGGGCTGAGTGGTGGAAAGACCCAACAGGGACCGGAGGGGTGGATGGGCTGAGTGGTGGAAAGCCCCAACAGGGACCGGAGGGGTGGATGGGCTGAGAGGGGAAAGACCCAACAGGGACAGGAGGGGTGGATGGGCTGAGTGGTGGAAAGAGCCAGCAGGGACCAGAGGGGTGGATGGGCTGAGTGGTGGAAAGAGCCAGCAGGGACCGAGGGGTGGATGGGCTGAGTGGTGGAAAGACCCAACAGGGACCGGAGGGGTGGATGGGATTGTAGGGGAAAGACCCAACATGGACCGGAGGGTGGGATGAGCTGAGAGAGCGAAGACAGCACAGACCCGAAGGGTTTGTAGGGAGAGTGAAGACCCAACAGGATGGGTGCGGGGGCCAACACGGACCCGAAGGTTGGCTGGGTGGGGGGACCCAACACGTACTGGAAGAGTGACTGGGCTGGGGGGGGGCAAACACGGACGGAAGGCCGGGGGGGACCCAACACGGACCAGAAGGGTGGCTGGGGGGGGGAGGGGGAAGAGACCCAACACAGACCGGAAGGGTGGATGGGCTGGGGCGTGGGGAGACTCAACGCGGACCGAGAGGGGGGGCGGGGTCGGAGGGTTGGGGAAGAATAAGCAGCCATGGGCCGGGGTTAGGAGAATAAGCAGCCATGGATAGGGAGGCGGGAGTCAAATAGGCAGCTACCAGCAAGGGGGGGGGAGGAGGAGAGTCAAATAAGCAGCCACGGACAAGGGGGTGCGAGTCAAATAAGCAACAAGGACAAGGGGGTGGGGTGGGAGTCAAATAGGCATCCAAGGACAAGGGGTGGGAGTCAAATAAGCAACAAGGGGGGAGGAGCTACGCTAGCAACCAAGATGGCTGCATAAGCTCCCGGCTCCGTCGGCCTCCGCCGATGGCAGACCTATCCTGCAATTAATCCTGACCTCCGGCCCGACTCCCGGGTGTCTGAATTGTTGCTGAGCCCAGGGGGGGCAATCCCGCAGTTTTTCTCGCTCTGATTGACGAAGTTACACCGTCAATAATTTTTGGGCCTACTCCAGTGTGTAAGCCGGGGCCTCGAGTACTGACGCAGCCGGGTTGCAGTTGAACAACATCAGCCGCGGGTACCTGGCGGAGTCCGGTCTCATCGGAGTGAAATTTATTCTTCGATCCTGGTGGTGGTTTCTGGTCCCAACGAATACTGGACAGACGGCGACGAGACGTGTTTGCTGCGGTGGGTGGGGAGCCAGGTCCCGGGGACCCTGTTGCGTCCCTCGGGGTCCACGGGTGGGGCCCCCCCTCGCGGCAACAGTGTAAAGAGCGCCAAGCCTACAAGTCGCCCGTCGCTTCCGTCCATCCTGCTCCTGTTTGTTTCCCCGGAGTAGCCGGCCTCTGGGGTTAAGGACCTGCTCTGTTATCGTGCAAGCAGCGATGGATCGGACGATGTGTGGACCATCACTGGGGACCGTCGTGGCCGCCATCGGGGCTCTTCACTTGCAAATGGAGGCTATCTTCTACAAATTGGCCGTAAGCATCGAGACTGTGTGTTTGAGACCGGACTCCAGCCCTGTGTCAGACCTGCAACATACGGTGACCCCCGCGAAGCTTGATCTAACTCGAGAGGAGAACCCCGAACATACTCAAGACCTGGTGCCATTTGTCTATGCACGAGTGCAGCGGTACGTTGCCGGAGCCCTTGAACAACCAGCACGATCGGCAGAGTCATCGCCCGACCAGGACTTATTTTTTCCTTCGCTTCTGGAAGCTTCCTTTCATACTTTTTTGACTGACTTCCGTGTACTTGGGAGACTTCACATTTTTTACCCTTTCAGGCAGTATTGGTCTTCCTTTTTTACAACGTTTTGACTCTTTTGCTACTATGTCGGTCCTACCGGATGGAGTTTGAGTGATGGATCGTAAGGGCCAGGGCTGACTTTGAATGTCTGAGTTCGGTACAGTGACTATCTTTTGGCTCTGCTGGGTGGTGTCTATGAGCGTAGGGGCCAGATGGAAGTCTGATTGTCTGGGTTTGGTACAATGGCTATGTTTGATAAGGGATTTGCTGCCTCTGTTGTGCCGGGGGCTGGGCGGGAAGGTCTTCTCCTTTTTTGTGACTCCCCTATCTGTTTGCTTATTAGTCTACTTTAATTCGCTTTGTACGACGGTAGGGGCTGTCTGCTTTTGGCGGGGGGAGGGGAGTCCGGGAGCTCGTATTGTATTTTATGACATTTCCTCCTCCATCTTTTTCCTTCCTTGGGGTTTAGTTTAGTGGGCGACAGGCACGCTGCTAGTGGGGTTAGGTCATAGCCATCTGCAGGGGTTCAGGGTGGGGGGCTGAGGTTTTTTTTTCCCCTTTATTATGTTCTATGGCCTTTCTTTTTCCCTTTTCCCTTCTTCACAAGAGATGCGGCATACTATCCTGAGCCGCTTAATTCCTCATATCTGGGTGTAGAATGTTAGATTTTCATATCCTGTCTTCTGGGTGGGCGGGTTCCGATGAGGTTTGCTTAAGGTTCTCTGTACCGTATTGCTTTGCCCCAGCTCTAAGATGGCATTGTTGACTTTTAGATGCCTATAATTGTTGTGTATTTCCTCAAATCATTTGCCCGTTCGCCATTACAATATGTTCCTCCAATGACACCCGGAAAAAAAAAAAGAAAAAAAAAAAATTCTTGGCTCAATTATGCTTTAAATGTTTCTAATTTTTAATTTCAAGTACATTAGGTGATGTCTTCATGAGCGAACTAGCTTATTAGTGCGTTATTAAAAGGCCAATTGATGGACCATGTAACATTTTTGTATGGTAACTATTCATCTAGGAAATTGTATCCGCTGTATATACTTTCATTTAGATGGCGCTTACCTCTACAAACTTTGACAAGTCGATAGGAATGCCATTTGTCATGCATTGAAACATTCATTTGTAAATTTGTGTTTTTTCAACACATTCCCTAATCTTAACCGGATCATTAACTACTCACGAATGTACAAATGTTGCAAGCCTTAAAAAGAGGATTTTATTTTAAGATCACCAAGATAATTTTTTCCCACCCGTTTCTCTCCTGCTCACCCATTACCTGTGACACTCACCGTGTTAATTGTCATTCTATTTTGTGCATATTAATGCGAGGAGAGCTGTAGCTCCGCTCACTGGCTTCACATAGAGAACCATTCTTCTTTGTCTGACAGCAGGGCTTTTGACACTGAAAAGTCTGATAGTTTTATGAGGAACAATGGGGCCTAATCAAGGAACTTGCCTATAGATATACTTGTCCAGCATTGTTTTAGTCTAAAGATTGGCCTGCCACCCACCTCAACTCCCCAGACAGGTTTATGCGGATAGTATGCGAGTGCACAGAATCTCACTGAAATGATGCTCAGGAATGGGGGCAGCAGGGCACATACTTCCCTTTGGAAAGGCACCTTGGTAGAGCTTTGAAAGTGATTTTAATATGTACATATTAACCATATCAACCAGGGGTTCCTAGCATTGCCTCTGGGGACACTCAAAGAAGTCTGTGAATCTGAAAGGAATACTAATGGTGGAAAAATTATTTACAGTTCAGTGCTGTCATTCATATTTAGTCCATGACCTTCCTTCTCATTGGCTAGGATGGGAGGGTGATAAATAGAACATGTTTGCTTCAAAACAAATACTGCATTTGAATGTTATCCGCCTTGTGGCGGCCTTTATTTTTTTTACAGTCCAGGTTATTGTCCTGGTTTCTGAATATAAATACATTTGGATTTTGATGTTAAAACCTAATTGATCTTAAAACCTAGCACGAGAAAGGAAAAGTGAGGTAGCATGAGGAGATGGAAAATATGTATCCATATTCTGGGTTTGTGAAAATTATTTGTGTAATGTCCATGTACTAATATAAAACTCTTCGTGCCAGCATTTGTTCCCAGTTTTGGCCTAGAGTGGAACTGAATCTCCAGGAGAGTTTGTGAATTGCGCAAGATCAAGCCACAAATAACTAATACTTTTCACAAAACCGCCACATGAGGAATAAATACATATGCATTTCTTGACAAAAAAATAAATAAATAAATAAGCAACAAGGACAAGGGGGTGGAAGGCAAATAAGAAACACGAACAAGGGGGTGGAAAGCAAATAAACACAGACAAGGGGGTGGGAGGGTAAGTAACCTGATGAAAGGAAAGAAAATACATTTAAGAAATAGTACCTCAATCAGTGCAAGAACCCAATCCGTAGGAAGAAATCATTACTTGGTCCCTGCTCCAGCCGAAATAGGAGGAAGTGAAGTCTGTTTGCTTGCCCCATTTAGAGAAGAGCAAATGACAGTGACAATAAACCCCACAATGGTAAGCAATGGGTGGGCTCCAAGCCCCTTGTTCAACACAATGTGGCTTGCATTTGCTACAGCATATCCATGCAGGAAAGATCTAAAAAGGAGCCAGCTATTGGCTTTGCAAAGGCTTCTTCAAACGTGTACCCGAATGTAGTTTCCTGAAAGCTTTCCACAAGTCTCATTTCCGCCTACAGAGGTGAGTGCTCAGCTGAACTCAAAAAGGCAGCGATCACTTATCTACCTCTGTGAGGAGCATCTATGGGGTTTTCAGAACAGATGGATGCAGTCACAGGACGCCCTCCTATAATGTTCCCTTTTATTGGCATGGATCCAGTACATAATCAAGTGCTGAAGACAGGCACGGGCAGGGCATGAGCTTACTACTTCCGTATTTCATCAGTGAGTGAGTCAGCGCCAGCTGATCAGATGTCCCAGGCTGGGACTGAGTTCTTGCTAAAATCTCTCACCCTCTCTTCAGAAAGAGCTTCACAGTAACCCTGGAAGTACCAGGCACCTCCTACCCTTACCCACAAACTTAACTTCCCCCTTGTTTCCACCGCCATGTAACTGGGACAAAGGTTTCAGGAAATTCAACTTCAGACAACAGATCCAAACCACACACGGTCTTCAGCAGACAGCACTGATACCACAAACCTCGGCATACTAAAGACAGCCTGGCGATCGCCTGCACCCACAGAGGCCAGAACTCAAACACAGAGCCCCACAACCACTGCAGCCAGATCCTCGCCCGCAACCACTGCAGCCAGACCCTCGCCCGCAACCACTGCAGCCAGACCCTCGCCGGCAACCCCTGCAGCCAGACCCTCGCCGGCAACCCCTGCAGCCAGACCCTCGCCGGCAACCCCTGCAGCCAGACCCTCGCCGGCAACCCCTGCAGCCAGACCCTCGCCCGCAACCACTGCAGCCAGACCCTCGCCCGCAACCACTGCAGCCAGACCCTCGCCCGCAACCACTGCAGCCAGACCCTCGCCCGCAACCACTGCAGCCAGACCCTCGCCCGCAACCACTGCAGCCAGACCCTCGCCCGCAACCACTGCTGCGAGCAAAGTTATGGGGATCCAGACCACTCACTATCCTCAGCAAACCACTATATACTCAAGAGGACTTTAAAGGACATCGACCCATGTGCCCAGGATCCCCTCACCAGGATCGAGGAGCAGCCCCAGGAATACCCTCGACGACTGCACAGCATCTTCAGCATTCTTGGGCATCCTGTATCCCTTGCATCAGGACCACTCCATAAAAGTAAATATCAAGGGACCACTGGGGTTGGAACTGGACTGAAGACTGCTTTCCTTGAGGAGGTAACGGTTTCTTTAAACCTTGCTGGTCCCCTTGACTGGCTCCCTGCCAGAGTTTGTTCACCTAAGTAACTCTAAGAAACCTCATTTCATCTTAAAGTTTTTCTTGAAAAAGTCTCCAAGTGTCAAATGTATTGAATTTGCCAATGCTTATTCACGGTGAAGTGGAAAGTTCAGAGTTCTTCTAAACTCTCATTTCTGGATCCCTCTGGTGGATCCCTTTCATTTTGGTGTCAATAAATTCTTTAATATGTATTCTATTCTTACAAAATGGTGTTGGATTTTTTTGGAATGTTGAGTTTTTCTTCTTCAGTTGTGTTGGTGCTGCTGAATAATCCACACTTGTTCCTTTGTGTACGCCTGACTGCTCAGGGACATGGCTACCCGGGGTTTAGCTAAGAGGAAACAAGCACAACGCGACTGGTTCTAAACAGGTTGATCCAGTATTACACGGTGAAGTCTGTCACACAACCACACCATATATTACAACCCCTTTTCTCAGAGTACCATCAGCCATTCGGTGATGAGAACATTTCTTTCGGCCCTGGATGAGGCATGCTAGAAGACAGACTGCTGTTCACTCACAAAGCCCACTTCTGCGCGCGCTGGGATCAGTGCATGCTAGTACTGTCACCTGGTTGATAGTACTGGGGTGTGCAGCCTGGGGCGCACCTGGGTCCCAGTACTAACACAGCAAAGAGTGCTGTATATAAGTAGTTAAACTAGTACTGGGATCTTTGTACCAGTACTAGAATTGCAGGAGATTGTGCACAGCATTAAGCAGGGACACGACTGGAATCCCATATCTGAGCCTTGGGATGAGGAGCATTAAGCATGATCGGAGCTGCATTCGGATGCCAGTAATTGCACTGCAAGGGTACCGAAGCTTAGAAATGAAGGCAGTACTGGCGTACTGAAAAAGAGATGTAGATTAGGCATGAGACACACAGGAAGAGTTTGCTCAGGGTTGCAGAATTGTAGTGTGGGTACGGCCAGTCTGGAGTGAGGAGCAGCATGCAGGGCGCAGTGATGCTCTAGCAGGGACATGGCTGGAGTCCCTCATCTGAGGCCTGGGGTGAGGAGCAGCCGAGCAGCATGTAGGGCCCAGCGACGCCCCATCTCACTTCTTCCCTTCCCGGCAAAAGTCATAGAGAAGACCGTCAATAAACAGCTGACTGCTTTCCTCGAGGTAAACAACTCGCTCGACCCATCCCAGTCCGGATTCCGAGCCAACCACAGCACCGAGACCGCCCTCATCGCAGCCACCGACGACATCAGGACCCTGATGGACAACGGAGAAACAACCGCCCTCATCCTCCTAGACCTCTCGGCAGCCTTCAATACCGTATGCCATCGCACCCTAATAACCCGCCTCTTCAACACTGGGATCCAAGGAAAGACCCTGGACTGGATCACATCTTTCCTCTCCAACAGAACCCAGAGAGTCCGCCTCCCTCCCTTCCGCTCGGAGGCCACCGAGATCATCTGCTGCATACCCCAAGGCTCCTCGCTCAGCCCAACCCTCTTCAATATCTACATGAGCCCCCTCGCCGCCAACACAACATCAACTCCTACGCCGACAACACACAGCTGATACTCTCTCTCACCAAAGACCCAGCCACCGCCAAAACCCACCTACAGGAAGGAATGAAAGACGTCGCAGAATGGATGAAACTCAGCCGCCTGAAGTTGAACTCAGACAAAACGGAGGTCCTCATCCTCGGACAATCCCCATCCGCCTGGGACGACTCCTGGTGGATCTCAGCTCTGGGCTCTGCGCCAAAACACCCTAGGACCACGCACGCAACCTAGGTTTCATCCTGGACTCCTCCCACACGATGACCAAGCAAGTCAACGCCGTCTCGTCATGTATCAAAACCCTACGCATGCTCCGAAGATCTTCCGGTGGATCCCCACCGAAACCAGAAAGACAGTCACCCAGGCCCTCGTCACCAGCCGCCTGGATTACGGACACGCCCTATACGCAGGAACCACCGCCAAACTTCAGAAACGACTACAACGCATCCAGAACGCCTCCGCACGACTAATCCTCGACATCCCCCGCCATAGCCACATATCCGCCCACCTGAAAAACCTGCGCTGGCTCCCCATCAACAAGAGGATCACGTTCAGGCTCCTCACCCACGCACACAAAGTGCTCCACGACATGGTCCCCGAATACGTCAACAACCGCCTCTCGTTCTACACTCCCACCCGCCAGCTCCGCTCAGCCAACCTCACCCTCGCCACCATCCCACAGATTCGAAGAACCACCGCCGGAGAAAGATCGTTCTACCTGGCAGCCAAAACATGGAACTCCCTCCCCGCACACCTACGTATGACCCAGGACCATCTCATCTTCAGGAAACACCTCAAGACCTGGCTCTTCGAGCAGTAGCAGCACCCCCCCCCACCCCCCTTCTCAGCGCCTTGAGACCCTCACGGGTGAGTAGCGCGCTATATAAATGTGATTGATTGATTGATTGCTAGACAGCAGGGACATGGCTGGAGTCTCTCATCCGAGCCTTGGGGTGAGGAGCATCAGCAGAGCAGCATGTAGGGCCCAGTGATGCTCTGGCAGGGACATGGCTGGAGTCCCTCATCTGACCTTTCAGTAATGGACACCCCAGGGCGCTGCACTGACAGGACTCTGGTCTATTCGTGGAGCCAGGCCTGCGGTGCACACCGGATGTGGCTCGGGCTGTCAAGCCCCTGCCGCTCCAGTACCACTGCACTGCCTCTCGCTTTGATATCCCATTACCGAGGCAGGTGGCCCGCACTAACCTCCGGTCAGATCAGTAGGTACTGGAGTAGTAAGGGGAGCCGCGTCATAGTAAGGCGGGTCTCACTAGTTGGGGTGCCCCATGGCAGTACTGATGAGCAATGGCTGCGGTTCTGTGAGTTAAAGTGCTGGGCACAGGTGTCCCAGTACAGAGATGCCAGCGCGGGATGCAGGCCAGCACACTGGCAGATGCCAGTGGGACCCAGTCCTGGGGTGCACTTGCAAGCATCTGTGAGGATGGGGTGCTAAGAACCCTAAAGGCCACCGAGGGCAGGGTGGAAGTATACTGGAAGAGCTGTGAGTGTCCCAGTACTGGACACAGAGGGAAGGAAGAGCAGAGCTGTAGGTACTGGGGCAGGGCGGGGGACACCGCCAATGCCCTTTACTGGAGGGTACTGGGGCAGGGCTGGAGACACCGCCATAGCTCTGTACTGGAGGGTACTGGGGCAGGGCGGGGGACACCGCCAATGCCCTTTACTGGAGGGTACTGGGGCAGGGCTGGGGTACACCGACAAAGCCCTGTACTGGAGGGTAGTGGGGCAGGGCGGGGGACACCGCCAATACCCTGTACTGGAGGGTACTGGGACAGGGCTGGGGTACACCGCCAAAGCCCTGTACTGGAGGGTACTGGGACAGGGCTGGGGTACACCGCCAAAGCCCTGTACTGGAGGGTACTGGGGCAGGGCGGGGGTGCACCGCCAAAGCCCTGTACTGGAGGGTATTGGGGCAGGCCTGAGGTGCACCGCCAAAGCCCTGTACTGGGGGGTACTGGGGCAGGGCGGGGGTGCACCGCCATAGCTCTGTACTGGAGGGTACTGGGGCAGGGCTGGGGACACCGCCATAGCTCTGTACTGGAGGGTACTGGGGCAGGGCTGGAGACACCGCCATAGCTCTGTACTGGAGGGTACTGGGACAGGGCGGGAGACACCGCCAAAGCCATGTGCTGGAGGGTACTGGGGCAGGGCTGGGGACACCGCCATAGCTCTGTACTGGAGGGTACTGGGGCAGGGCTGGGGACACCGCCATAGCTCTGTACTGGAGGGTACTGGGGCAGGGCTGGGGACACCGCCATAGCTCTGTACTGGAGGGTACTGGGGCAGGGCTGGGGACACCGCCATAGCTCTGTACTGGAGGGTACTGGGGCAGGGCTGGAGACACCGCCATAGCTCTGTACTGGAGGGTACTGGGACAGGGCTGGAGACACCGCCATAGCTCTGTACTGGAGGGTACTGGGACAGGGCTGGAGACACCGCCATAGCCCTGTACTGGAGGGTACTGGGGCAGGGCTGGGGACACCGCCATAGCTCTGTACTGGAGGGTACTGGGACAGGGCTGGAGACACCGCCATAGCCCTGTACTGGAGGGTACTGGGGCAGGGCTGGGGACACCGCCATAGCTCTGTACTGGAGGGTACTGGGGCAGGGCTGGGGACACCGCCATAGCTCTGTACTGGAGGGTACTGGGGCAGGGCTGGGGTGCACCGCCAAAGCCCTGTACTGGAGGGTACTGGGGCAGGGCTGGGGACACCGCCATAGCTCTGTACTGGAGGGTACTGGGGCAGGGCTGGAGACACCGCCATAGCTCTGTACTGGAGAGTACTGGGACAGGGCTGGAGACACCGCCATAGCTCTGTACTGGAGGGTACTGGGACAGGGCTGGAGACACCGCCATAGCCCTGTACTGGAGGGTACTGGGGCAGGGCTGGGGACACCGCCATAGCTCTGTACTGGAGGGTACTGGGACAGGGCTGGAGACACCGCCATAGCCCTGTACTGGAGGGTACTGGGGCAGGGCTGGAGACACCACCATAGCTCTGTACTGGAGGGTTCTGGGGCAGGGCTGGGGTGCACCGCCATAGCCCTGTACTGGAGGGTACTGGGACAGGGCTGGAGACCCCGCCATAGCTCTATACTGGAGGGTACTGGGACAGGGCTGGGGACACCGCCAAAGCCCTGTACTGGAGGGCACTGGGGCAGGGCTGGGGTGCACCGCCAAAGCCCTGTACTGGAGGGTACTGGGGCAGGGCTGGGGACACCGCCATAGCTCTGTACTGGAGGGTACTGGGGCAGGGCTGGGGACACCGCCATAGCTCTGTACTGGAGGGTACTGGGGCAGGGCTGGGTGCACCGCCATAGCCCTGTACTGGAGGGTACTGGGACAGGGCTGGAGACACCGCCATAGCTCTATACTGGAGGGTACTGGGACAGGGCTGGGGACACCGCCAAAGCCCTGTACTGGAGGGCACTGGGGCAGGGCTGGGGTGCACCGCCAAAGCCCTGTACTGGAGGGTACTGGGGCAGGGCTGGGGACACCGCCATAGCTCTGTACTGGAGGGTACTGGGGCAGGGCTGGGGACACCGCCATAGCTCTGTACTGGAGGGTACTGGGGCAGGGCTGGGGGCACCGCCATAGCTCTGTACTGGAGGGTACTGGGGCAGGGCTGGGTGCACCGCCATAGCTCTGTACTGGAGGGTATTGGGGCAGGGCTGGGGTACACCGCCATAGCTCTGTACTGGAGGGTACTGGGGCAGGGCTGGAGACACCGCCATAGCTCTGTACTGGAGGGTACTGGGACAGGGC
Source organism: Lissotriton helveticus (assembly GCF_964261635.1). Taxonomy (NCBI): domain Eukaryota; kingdom Metazoa; phylum Chordata; class Amphibia; order Caudata; family Salamandridae; genus Lissotriton; species Lissotriton helveticus. The sequence continues at coordinate 18,619,059 of NC_136065.1, forward strand.
TGGGGACACCGCCAAAGCCCTGTACTGGAGGGTACTGGGGCAGGGCTGGGGTACACCGCCATAGCTCTGTACTGGAGGGTACTGGGACAGGGCTGGGGACACCGCCAAAGCCCTGTACTGGAGGGTACTGGGACAGGGCTGGAGACACCGCCAAAGCCCTGTACGGGAGGGTACTGGGGCAGGGCTGGGGTACACCGCCATAGCTCTGTACTGGAGGGTACTGGGGCAGGGCTGGGTGCACCGCCATAGCTCTGTACTGGAGGGTACTGGGACAGGGCTGGGGACACCGCCATAGCTCTGTACTGGAGGGTACTGGGGCAGGGCTGGAGACACCGCCATAGCCCTGTACTGGAGGGTACTGGGGCAGGGCTGGGGTGCACCGCCATAGCCCTGTACTGGAGGGTACTGGGGCAGGGCTGGAGACACCGCCATAGCTCTGTACTGGAGGGTACTGGGGCAGGGCTGGAGACACCGCCATAGCTCTGTACTGGAGGGTACTGGGGCAGGGCTGGGGTGCACCGCCATAGCTCTGTACTGGAGGGTACTGGGGCAGGGCTGGGGACACCGCCATGGCCCTGTACTGGAGGGTACTGGGGCAGGGCTGGAGTCACCGCCATAGCTCTGTACTGGAGGGTACTGGGGCAGGGCTGGGGTGCACCGCCATAGCCCTGTACTGGAGGGTACTGGGGCAGGGCTGGGGACACCGCCATAGCTCTGTACTGGAGGGTACTGGAGGGTACTGGAGCAGGGCTGGAGACACCGCCATAGCTCTGTACTGGAGGGTACTGGGGCAGGGCTGGGGACACCGCCATAGCCCTGTACTGGAGGGTACTGGGGCAGGGCTGGGGACACCGCCATAGCTCTGTACTGGAGGGTTCTGGGGCAGGGCTGGGGTGCACCACCACAGCCCTGTACTGGAGGGTACTGGGGCAGGGCTGGGGACACCGCTGAAGCCCTGTACTGGAGGGTACTGGGGCAGGGCTGGGGACACCGCTAAAGCCCTGTACGGGAGGGTACTGGGGCAGGGCTGGAGTCACCGCCATAGCTCTGTACTGGAGGGTACTGGGGCAGGGCTGGGGACACCGCCATAGCTCTGTACTGGAGGGTACTGGGGCAGGGCTGGAGACACCGCCATAGCTCTGTACTGGAGGGTACTGGGGCAGGGCTGGGTGCACCGCCATAGCTCTGTACTGGAGGGTACTGGGGGCAGCTGGCGACACCGCCAGAGCCCTGTACTGGAGGGTACTGGGGCAGGGCTGGGGACACCGCCATAGCCCTGTACTGGAGGGTACTGGGGCAGGGCTGGAGACACCGCCATAGCTCTGTACTGGAGGGTTCTGGGGCAGGGCTGGGGTGCACCGCCATAGCCCTGTACTGGAGGGTACTGGGGCAGGGCTGGAGACACCGCCACAGCTCTGTACTGGAGGGTACTGGGGCAGGGCTGGGGACACCGCCAAAGCCCTGTACTGGAGGGTACTGGGGCAGGGCTGGGGTACATCGCCATAGCTCTGTACTGGAGGGTACTGGGGCAGGGCTGGGGTACATCGCCATAGCTCTGTACTGGAGGGTACTGGGGCAGGGCTGGGGTACATCGCCATAGCTCTGTACTGGAGGGTACTGGGGCAGGGCTGGGGACACCGCCATAGCTCTGTACTGGAGGGTACTGGGGCAGGGCTGGGGTGCACCGCCATAGCCCTGTACTGGAGGGTACTGGGGAAGGGCTGGGGTACATCGCCATAGCTCTGTACTGGAGGGTACTGGGGCAGGGCTGGGGTACATCGCCATAGCTCTGTACTGGAGGGTACTGGGGCAGGGCTGGGGTGCACCGCCATAGCTCTGTACTGGAGGGTACTGGGGCAGGGCTGGGGTACATCGCCATAGCTCTGTACTGGAGGGTACTGGGGCAGGGCTGGGGTGCACCGCCATAGCTCTGTACTGGAGGGTACTGGGGCAGGGCTGGGTGCACCGCCATAGCTCTGTACTGGAGGGTATTGGGACAGGGCTGGGGACACCGCCATAGCTCTGTACTGGAGGGTACTGGGGCAGGGCTGGAGACACCGCCATAGCCCTGTACTGGAGGGTACTGGGGCAGGGCTGGGGTGCACCGCCAAAGCCCTGTACTGGAGGGTACTGGGGCAGGGCTGGAGACACCGCCATAGCTCTGTACTGGAGGGTACTGGGACAGGGCTGGGGTGCACCGCCATAGCTCTGTACTGGAGGGTACTGGGGCAGGGCTGGGGACACCGCCATAGCTCTGTACTGGAGGGTACTGGGACAGGGCTGGGGTGCACCGCCATAGCTCTGTACTGGAGGGTACTGGGACAGGGCTGGGGACACCGCCATAGCTCTGTACTGGAGGGTACTGGGGCAGGGCTGGGGACACCGCCATAGCTCTGTACTGGAGGGTACTGGGACAGGGCTGGGGTGCACCGTCATAGCTCTGTACTGGAGGGTACTGGGGCAGGGCTGGGGACACCGCCATAGCTCTGTACTGGAGGGTACTGGGACAGGGCTGGGGTGCACCGCCATAGCTCTGTACTGGAGGGTACTGGGACAGGGCTGGGGACACCGACATAGCTCTGTACTGGAGGGTACTGGGGCAGGGCTGGAGACACCGCCATAGCTCTGTACTGGAGGGTACTGGGGGCAGCTGTCGACACCGCCAGAGCCCTGTACTGGAGGGTACTGGGGCAGGGCTGGGGACACCGCCAAAGCCCTGTACTGGAGGGTACTGGGACAGGGCTGGAGACACCGCCATAGCCCTGTACTGGAGGGTACTGGGACAGGGCTGGGGGACACCGCCATAGCTCTGCACTGGAGGGTACTGGGGGCAGCTGGCGACACCGCCAGAGCCCTGTACTGGAGGGTACTGGGGCAGGGCTGGGGACACCGCCAAAGCCCTGTACTGGAGGGTACTGGGACAGGGCTGGGGACACCGCCATAGCTCTGTACTGGAGGGTACTGGGGCAGGGCTGGGGACACCGCTGAAGCCCTGTACTGGAGGGTACTGGGGCAGGGCTGGGGACACCGCCAAAGCCCTGTACTGGAGGGTACTGGGGCAGGGCTGGGGACACCGCCAAAGCCCTGTACTGGAGGGTACTGGGGCAGGGCTGGGGACACCGCCAAAGCCCTGTACTGAAGGGTACTGGGGCAGGGCTGGGGACACCGCTGAAGCCCTGTACTGGAGGGTACTGGGGCAGGGCTGGGGACACCGCTAAAGCCCTGTACGGGAGGGTACTGGGGCAGGGCTGGAGACACCGCCTTAGCTCTGTACTGGAGGGTACTGGGGCAGGGCTGGGGACACCGCCATAGCTCTGTACTGGAGGGTACTGGGGCAGGGCTGGGGTGCACCGCCATAGCTCTGTACTGGAGGGTACTGGGGCAGGGCTGGGGTGCACCGCCATAGCTCTGTACTGGAGGGTACTGGGGCAGGGCTGGGGTGCACCGCCATAGCTCTGTACTGGAGGGTACTGGGGATGGGCTGGGGTGCACCGCCATAGCCCTGTACTGGAGGGTACTGGGGCAGGGCTGGGGACACCGCTAAAGCCCTGTACGGGAGGGTACTGGGGCAGGGCTGGAGACACCACCATAGCTCTGTACTGGAGGGTACTGGGGCAGGGCTGGGGACACCGCCAAAGCCCTGTACTGGAGGGTACTGGGGCAGGGCTGGGGACACCGCCATAGCCCTGTACTGGAGGGTACTGGGGCAGGGCTGGAGACACCGCCATAGCTCTGTACTGGAGGGTTCTGGGGCAGGGCTGGGGTGCACCGCCATAGCCCTGTACTGGAGGGTACTGGGGCAGGGCTGGAGACACCGCCATAGCTCTGTACTTGAGGGTTCTGGGGCAGGGCTGGGGTGCACCGCCATAGCTCTGTACTGGGGGGTACTGGGGCAGGGCTGGAGACACCGCCATAGCTCTGTACTGGGACTGGGCTGGGGACACCGCCATAGCTCTGTACTGGAGGGTACTGGGGCAGGGCTGGAGTCACCGCCATAGCTCTGTACTGGAGGGTACTGGGGCAGGGCTGGAGACACCGCCATAGCCCTGTACTTTAGGGTACTGGGGCAGGGCTGGGGTGCACCGCCATAGCTCTGTACTGGGGGGTACTGGGGCAGGGCTGGGATGCACCGCCAAAGCCCTGTACTGGAGGGTACTGGGGCAGGGCTGGGGTGCACCGCCATAGCTCTGTACTGGAGGGTACTGGGGCAGGGCTGGGTGCACCGCCATAGCTCTGTACTGGAGGGTACTGGGGCAGGGCTGGAGACACCGCCATAGCTCTGTACTGGAGGGTACTGGGGCAGGGCTGGGGTACACCGCCATAGCTCTGTACTGGGACTGGGCTGGGGACACCGCCATAGCTCTGTTCTGGGGGGTACTGGGGCAGGGCTGGGTGCACCGCCATAGACCAGTACTGGAGGGTACTGGGGCAGGGCTGGGGACACCGCCATAGCTCTGTACTGGAGGGTACTGGGGCAGGGCTGGGGTGAACCGCCATAGCCCTGTACTGGAGGGTACTGGGGCAGGGCTGGGTGCACCGCCATAGCTCTGTACTGGAGGGTACTGGGGCAGGGCTGGGGTGCATCGCCATAGCCCTGTACTGGAGGGTACTGGGACAGGGCTGGGGTGCACCGCCATAGCTCTGTACTGGGGCAGGGCTGGGGACACCGCCATAGCTCTGTACTGGAGGGTACTGGGGCAGGGCTGGGGACACAGCCATAGCCCTGTACTGGAGGGTACTGGGGCAGGGCTGGAGACACCGCCATAGCTCTGTACTGGAGGGTTCTGGGGCAGGGCTGGGGTGCACCGCCATAGCCCTGTACTGGAGGGTACTGGGGCAGGGCTGGAGACACCGCCATAGCTCTGTACTTGAGGGTTCTGGGGCAGGGCTGGGGTGCACCGCCATAGCTCTGTACTGGGGGGTACTGGGGCAGGGCTGGAGACACCGCCATAGCTCTGTACTGGGACTGGGCTGGGGACACCGCCATAGCTCTGTACTGGAGGGTACTGGGGCAGGGCTGGAGTCACCGCCATAGCTCTGTACTGGAGGGTACTGGGGCAGGGCTGGAGACACCGCCATAGCCCTGTACTTTAGGGTACTGGGGCAGGGCTGGGGTGCACCGCCATAGCTCTGTACTGGGGGGTACTGGGGCAGGGCTGGGATGCACCGCCAAAGCCCTGTACTGGAGGGTACTGGGGCAGGGCTGGGGTGCACCGCCATAGCTCTGTACTGGAGGGTACTGGGGCAGGGCTGGGTGCACCGCCATAGCTCTGTACTGGAGGGTACTGGGGCAGGGCTGGAGACACCGCCATAGCTCTGTACTGGAGGGTACTGGGGCAGGGCTGGGGTACACCGCCATAGCTCTGTACTGGGACTGGGCTGGGGACACCGCCATAGCTCTGTTCTGGGGGGTACTGGGGCAGGGCTGGGTGCACCGCCATAGACCGGTACTGGAGGGTACTGGGGCAGGGCTGGGGACACCGCCATAGCTCTGTACTGGAGGGTACTGGGGCAGGGCTGGGGTGAACCGCCATAGCCCTGTACTGGAGGGTACTGGGGCAGGGCTGGGTGCACCGCCATAGCTCTGTACTGGAGGGTACTGGGGCAGGGCTGGGGTACATCGCCATAGCCCTGTACTGGAGGGTACTGGGACAGGGCTGGGGTGCACCGCCATAGCTCTGTACTGGGGCAGGGCTGAGGACACCGCCATAGCTCTGTACTGGAGGGTACTGGGGCAGGGCTGGAGACACCGCCATAGCTCTGTACTGGAGGGTACTGGGACAGGGCTGGAGACACCGCCATAGCCCTGTACTGGAGGGTACTGGGGCAGGGCTGGAGACACCGCCATAGCTCTGTACTGGAGGGTACTGGGGCAGGGCTGGGGACACCGCCAAAGCCCTGTACTGGAGGGTACTGGGGCAAGGCTGGGGACACCGCCATAGCCCTGTACTGGAGGGTACTGGTGCAGGGCTGGAGACACCGCTGAAGCCCTGTACTGGAGGGTACTGGGGCAGGGCTGGGGACACCGCTAAAGCCCTGTACGGGAGGGTACTGGGGCAGGGCTGGGGTGCACCGCCATAGCTCTGTACTGGAGGGTACTGGGGCAGGGCTGGAGACACCGCCATAGCTCTGTACTTGAGGGTACTGGGACAGGGCTGGGGACACCGCCATAGCTCTGTACTGGAGGGTACTGGGGCAGGGCTGGAGACACCGCCATAGCTCTGTACTGGAGGGTACTGGGACAGGGCTGGGGTGCACCGCCATAGCTCTGTACTGGAGGGTACTGGGGCAGGGCTGGGGACACCGCCATAGCCCTGTACTGGAGGGTACTGGGGCAGGGCTGGGGACACCGCCATAGCTCTGTACTGGAGGGTACTGGGGCAGGGCTGGGGTGCACCGCCATAGCTCTGTACTGGAGGGTACTGGGGCAGGGCTGGAGACACCACCATAGCCCAGTACTGGAGGGTACTGGGGCAGGGCTGGGGTGCACCGCCATAGCTCTGTACTGGGGGGTACTGGGGCAGGGCTGGAGACACCGCCATAGCTCTGTACTGGAGGGTACTGGGACAGGGCTGGGGTGCACCGCCATAGCTCTGTACTGGAGGGTACTGGGGCAGGGCTGGGGACACCGCCATAGCCCTGTACTGGAGGGTACTGGGGCAGGGCTGGGTACACCGCCATAGCCCTGTACTGGGGGGTACTGGGGCAGGGCTGGAGACACCGCCATAGCTCTGTACTGGAGGGTACTGGGGCAGGGCTGGGGTGCACCGCCATAGCCCTGTACTGGAGGGTACTGGGGCAGGGCTGGGGTACACCGCCAGAGCCCTGTACTGGAGGGTTCTGGGGCAGGGCTGGAGACACCGCCATAGCTCTGTACTGGAGGGTACTGGGGCAGGGCTGGGGACACCGCCATAGCTCTGTACTGGAGGGTACTGGGGCAGGGCTGGGGACACCGCCATAGCTCTGTACTGGAGGGTACTGGGGCAGGGCTGGGCTGGGGTACACCGCCATAGCCCTGTACTGGAGGGTACTGGGGCAGGGCTGGGGACACCGCCATAGCTCTGTACTGGAGGGTACTGGGGCAGGGCTGGGGACACCGCCATAGCTCTGTACTGGAGGGTACTGGGGCAGGGCTGGGGTACACCGCCATAGCCCTGTACTGGAGGGTACTGGGGCAGGGCTGGGGACACCGCCATAGCTCTGTACTGGAGGGTACTGGGGCAGGGCTGGGGACACCGCCATAGCCCTGTACTGGAGGGTACTGGGGCAGGGCTGGGGACACCGCCATAGCTCTGTACTGAGGGTACTGGGGCAGGGCTGGGTGCACCGCCATAGCTCTGTACTGGAGGGTACTGGGGCAGGGCTGGAGACACCGCCATAGCCCTGTACTGGAGGGTACTGGGGCAGGGCTGGAGACACCGCCATAGCTCTGTACTGGAGGGTACTGGGGCAGGGCTGGAGACACCACCATAGCCCAGTACTGGAGGGTACTAGGGCAGGGCTGGGGTGCACCGCCATAGCTCTGTACTGGGGGGTACTGGGGCAGGGCTAGAGACACCGCCATAGCTCTGTACTGGAGGGTACTGGGACAGGGCTGGGGTGCACTGGCAGAGCTCTGTACTGGGGCAGGGCTGGGGTACATTGCCATAGCTCTGTACTGGAGGGTACTGGGGCAGGGCTGGGGTGCACCGCCATAGCCCTGTACTGGAGGGTACTGGGGCAGGGCTGGGGACACCGCCATAGCTCTGTACTGGAGGGTACTGGGGCAGGGCTGGGTGCACCGCCATAGCTCTGTACTGGAGGGTACTGGGGCAGGGCTGGGTGCACCGCCATAGCTCTGTACTGGAGGGTACTGGGGCAGGGCTGGGTGCACCGCCATAGCTCTGTACTGGAGGGTACTGGGGCAGGGCTGGGTGCACCGCCATAGCCCTGTACTGGAGGGTACTGGGGCAGGGCTGGAGACACCGCCATAGCTCTGTACTGGAGGGTACTGAGGCAGGGCTGGAGACACCACCATAGCCCAGTACTGGAGGGTACTGGGGCAGGGCTGGGGTGCCCCGCCATAGCTCTGTACTGGGGGGTACTGGGGCAGGGCTGGAGACACCGCCATAGCTCTGTACTGGAGGGTACTGGGGCAGGGCTGGGGTGCACTGGCAGAGCTCTGTACTGGGGCAGGGCTGGGGTACATCGCCATAGCTCTGTACTGGAGGGTACTGGGGCAGGGCTGGGGTGCACCGCCATAGCCCTGTACTGGAGGGTACTGGGGCAGGGCTGGGGACACCGCCATAGCTCTGTACTGGAGGGTACTGGGGCAGGGCTGGGTGCACCGCCATAGCTCTGTACTGGAGGGTACTGGGGCAGGGCTGGAGACACCGCCATAGCCCTGTACTGGAGGGTACTGGGGCAGGGCTGGAGACACCGCCATAGCTCTGTACTGGAGGGTACTGGGACAGGGCTGGGGTGCACCGCCATAGCTCTGTACTGGAGGGTACTGGGGCAGGGCTGGGGACACCGCTAGAGCCCTGTACGGGAGGGTACTGGGGCAGGGCTGGAGACACCGCCATAGCTCTGTACTGGAGGGTACTGGGGCAGGGCTGGGGTGCACCGCCATAGCTCTGTACTGGAGGGTACTGGGGCAGGGCTGGAGACACCGCCATAGCTCTGTACTGGAGGGTTCTAGGGCTGGGGTGCACCGCCATAGCTCTGTACTGGAGGGTTCTGGGGCAGGGCTGGGGTGCACCGCCATAGCTCTGTACTGGAGGGTACTGGGGCAGGGCTGGAGACACCGCCATAGCCCTGTACTGGAGGGTACTGGGACAGGGCTGGGGTGCACCGCCATAGCTCTGTACTGGAGGGTACTGGGGCAGGGCTGGGGTGCACCGCCATAGCTCTGTACTGGAGGGTACTGGGGCAGGGCTGGGGTGCACCGCCATAGCTCTGTACTGGAGGGTACTGGGGCAGGGCTGGAGACACCGCCATAGCTCTGTACTGGAGGGTACTGAGGCAGGGCTGGGGTGCACCGCCATAGCTCTGTACTGGAGGGTACTGGGGCAGGGCTGGGGACACCGCCATAGCTCTGTACTGGAGGGTTCTGGGGCAGGGCTGGGGTGCACCGCCATAGCCCTGTACTGGAGGGTACTGGGGCAGGGCTGGGGACACCGCTGAAGCCCTGTACTGGAGGGTACTGGGGTACATCGCCATAGCTCTGTACTGGAGGGTACTGGGGCAGGGCTGGGGACACCGCCATAGCTCTGTACTGGAGGGTACTGGGGCAGGGCTGGGTGCACCGCCATAGCTCTGTACGGGAGGGTACTGGGACAGGGCTGGAGACACCGCCATAGCTCTGTACTGGAGGGTACTGGGACACCGCCATAGCTCTGTACTGGAGGGTACTGGGACAGGGCTGGAGACACCGCCATAGCCCTGTACTGGAGGGTACTGGGACAGGGCTGGGGTGCACCGCCATAGCTCTGTACTGGAGGGTACTGGGGCAGGGCTGGGGTGCACCGCCAAAGCCTTGTACTGGAGGGTACTGGGGCAGGGCTGGGGACACCGCCATAGCTCTGTACTGGAGGGTACTGGGGCAGGGCTGGAGACACCGCCATAGCTCTGTACTGGAGGGTACTGAGGCAGGGCTGGGGTGCACCGCCATAGCTCTGTACTGGAGGGTACTGGGGCAGGGCTGGGGACACCGCCATAGCTCTGTACTGGAGGGTTCTGGGGCAGGGCTGGGGTGCACCGCCATAGCCCTGTACTGGAGGGTACTGGGGCAGGGCTGGGGACACCGCTGAAGCCCTGTACTGGAGGGTACTGGGGCAGGGCTGGGGTACATCGCCATAGCTCTGTACTGGAGCGTACTGGGGCAGGGCTGGGGACACCGCCATAGCTCTGTACTGGAGGGTACTGGGGCAGGGCTGGGTGCACCAGCAGAGCTGAGAGCGCATCCCAGCCCCGAGGTACAGACAGTGCTCTTTGTCCTACGACGCCCTTTCCCCTGGCAGTTGCACAACGCACCTTAAATAAACTTGTTTTGACGAAGTTTGCTTCTCAGCAGCAATTTGTAATCAGGCTGGCAAGAATTTAAACTTCCTGTGAAGCAACTATGAGGTCACCAGAGAGGCCGTGCCCGAGCTGGAGACACAACACTGCCCAGCTGGGGCAAGAGCCAGCCACAGCCCCCTCAACACTGCCCCAGCTGGGGCAAATGCCAGCCACAGGCCCCTCAACACTGCCCCAGCTGGGGCAAATGCCAGCCACAGGCCCCTCAACACTGCCCCAGCTGGTGCAAGAACCAGCCACAGGCCTCTCAACACTGTCCCACTGGGGCAAGAGCCAGTAACAGGCCCCTAAACACTGCACCGCTGGGGCAAGAGCCACAGGCCCCTCAGCACAGCCCCTGCTGGGGCAAGAGCCAGCCACAGGCCCCTCAACGCAAGAGCCACAGGCCCCTCAACACTGCCACAGCTGGTGCAAGAACCAGCCACAGGCCCCTCAACACTGCCCACGCTGGGGCAAGAACCAGCCACAGGCCTTTCAACACTGCCCCGCTAGGGCAAGAGTCACAGACCCCTCAACACTGCCCCGCTAGGGCAAGAGCCCCGGCCTCTCAACACTGGGGCAAGATCCACAGATCTCCCACGCACCAGTAACAGATCTAGCGGCCAAAGGGGGAAGATGATGGGCAACTCACTGTTTACCAACGGATGCAGACAGAGCACCTATCCGTCCAGAACCCACCGTGCCATGGAGATATCTAGGAACCGTTCCTATTCATCCAGAACCCAAGGTGCCATGAACAGATCTAAGCACCGTACCTATCCATATAGAACACACAGTGCCATGGAGAGATCCAGGACCAAAACATATCCGTCCAGAACCCATGGTGCCAAGGAGAGATATAGGCACCATACAGATCCATCCAGAACCCACGTTGCCTTGGTCGGATCTAGGACCATACCTAACCATGCAGAACCCGAAGTGCCATGGAAAGATCTAGGTGCCATACCTATCCGTAGGGAACCCATGGTGCCATGGAGAGATCTAGGCGCTACCTACCCGTACAGAACCCACTGTGCCATGGAGAGATCTAGGCACCATATCTATCTGTACAGAAACCATGGAGAAATCTAGGCACCATAACAATCCGTCCAGAACCCTCTGTGCCGTGAACATACGCTGACACTATATTTATCAACCACAAAAGTACTATCAATAGATACAGACACCAAGTGCCATCAAATACAGGCACCACACCTACCCATACGAAAACCAGTGCCAAGGACCAAGCTAGGCATCAGTACCGAACCGATGATGCCACGGACAGGTCCAGACACCTGACTTGACTGTAGAGAACCCCCAGTGCCATGGACAGATCACGCAGGGTAATAATTTGTTGAGAACCAAGGCCCACACCCATCTAAACAAATAAATACATCATTAACAAATTCAGATAGTATAGAGACCCATGCCTACCTATACCTTACGTGTGGAACGCTTTGGTTCCATGGGAAGACCGTTTCAAAGGCACGCATATTTCTTGGTACTTAATCCAACAGTAATACCAAGAAGTAAGAGGCACACAAGTGTTTAAAGCACCCATGAAAGGGTGCTGTATCCAAAAGAGCAGTGCCAATCTACAGACATACTGTACCCCAGAGGACCATGAGACGTACACACAGCTAGACGTACTGTACCCCAGTGGACCAATAGACAGAGCTACAGACACCTAGACGTACTGTACCCCTGTGTACCAATAGACATACAGACACAGGTAGGCTTACTGTACCCCAATGGACCAACCGATGTACAGACATAGCTAGACGTACTGTACCCCAGAGGACCAACAGACGTACAGACACAGCTAGACGTACTATACCCCAGTGGACCAATAAACAGACCTACAGACATAGCTAGACGTACTGTACCCCGGTGGACCAATAAACAGACCTAAAGACATAGCTAGACGTACTGTACCCCAGTGGACCAACAGACGTACAGACACAGCTAGACGTACTGTACCCCAGTGGGCCAATAAACAGACCTACGGACATAGCTAGACGTACTGTACCCCGGTGGGCCAATAAACAGACCTACGGACATAGCTAGACGTACTGTACCCCGGTGGGCCAATAAACAGACCTAAAGACATAGCTAGACGTACTGTACCCCGGTGGGCCAATAAACAGATCTAACGACACAGCTAGACGTACTGTACCCCAGTGGGCCAATAAACAGACCTACGGACATAGCTAGACGTACTGTACCCCGGTGGGCCAATAAACAGACCTAAAGACATAGCTAGACGTACTGTACCCCGGTGGGCCAATAAACAGACCTAAAGACATAGCTAGACGTACTGTACCCCAGTTGACCAACAGACGTACAGGCACAGCTAGACATACTGTACCCCAGTGGGCTAATAAACAAACCTACAGACACAGCTAGACGTACTGTACCCCAGTGGGCCAATAAACAGACCTACGGACATAGCTAGACGTACTGTACCCCGGTGGGCCAATAAACAGACCTAAAGACATAGCTAGACGTACTGTACCCCGGTGGGCCAATAAACAGATCTAACGACACAGCTAGACGTACTGTACCCCAGTGGGCCAATAAACAGACCTACGGACATAGCTAGACGTACTGTACCCCGGTGGGCCAATAAACAGACCTAAAGACATAGCTAGACGTACTGTACCCCGGTGGGCCAATAAACAGACCTAAAGACATAGCTAGACGTACTGTACCCCAGTGGACCAACAGACGTACAGGCACAGCTAGACATACTGTACCCCAGTGGACCAATAGACAGAGCTACAGACACCTAGACGTACTGTACCCCTGTGTACCAATAGACATACAGACACAGGTAGGCTTACTGTACCCCAATGGACCAACCGATGTACAGACATAGCTAGACGTACTGTACCCCAGAGGACCAACAGACGTACAGACACAGCTAGACGTACTATACCCCAGTGGACCAATAAACAGACCTACAGACATAGCTAGACGTACTGTACCCCGGTGGACCAATAAACAGACCTAAAGACATAGCTAGACGTACTGTACCCCAGAGGACCAACAGACGTACAGGCACAGCTAGACATACTGTACCCCAGTGGGCTAATAAACAAACCTACAGACACAGCTAGACGTACTGTACCCCAGTGGGCCAATAAACAGACCTACGGACATAGCTAGACGTACTGTACCCCGGTGGGCCAATAAACAGACCTAAAGACATAGCTAGACGTACTGTACCCCGGTGGGCCAATAAACAGACCTAAAGACATAGCTAGACGTACTGTACCCCAGTGGACCAACAGACGTACAGGCACAGCTAGACATACTGTACCCCAGTGGGCTAATAAACAGACCTACAGACATAGCTAGGCGTATTGTACACACCAGTGTAAAACTCATATCTATGGACAGCTTGGTTTACCGTACCGCAGAGTCAGGTCTACAGACACAACTAGACCTACTGTACCCCAGTGGTGCAAGAGATCTATGGACACTGCTAGACAGACTAGACAGCTAGAGATACGGTAGCTCAGTGATGCAAGAGAGAACTACAGACACAGCTAAGCATGTTGAGCCCCAGTGGTGCAAGAGACAGTCTACAGACACAACTAGACATACAGTGCCCCAGTGATGCAAGAGACGGGTATACAGGCACAGCTAGACATATTGTACCCCAGTGATGCAAGCGACCAGTATACAGACGCAACTAAACATACTGTCGTGCAAGAGACATGTCTACGCAGACAGCAAGACATACTGCACCTCAGTGGTGCAAGGGGCTGATCTACAGTAACAGACTGAAGTACTTTGCCACAAGTGTGATGGAGCTATAGATACACAAATAGGCACACTTTACAAACTGCTGTTGAGAACAAATATACAGCAAATCACATGTCCAGTGCCATTTATCAACAGATCTATGATCTTTACCCACCAGACGGATATCGTTAAGCATGACATATAGACATGGATACAGATCCAAAGAGAGAAAGCTACACAAACGTTATCCTTCAGAGTAATGTGTCCCCAGACAGTCATCAAGGAGTACTTTTTACGCAAGCGCAAGGGAGCCACAGACACGCAGCTAAGAGTACTTTACCCACCAGTGAAATGAGGTCACAGACACTCAGCTAAGAGTGCTTTGTCCACAATGTAAGATGTCTACGGATACACAGCTATGGGTACCCTATCCACCAGCAAAATGGGGCACAGATACGCAGCTACGAGTAGTTTATCCGCCAGCAAAAAGGGAAACAGAACTAGGCTAAAAGCACTTTATTCACTAGTGAAATGGGGCACAGATACACAGCTACGAGTACATTATCCGCCAGTGTAAGAAGTCTACAGGTAGACCGCTACGGCTACCTTATCCACCAGTGAAATGGAGTCACAGATCTACAGCCAAGATTAATATATATGCAAATTAAAGGCTTCACAGATATGCAGCTGGGTGCTTTAGGAGTGTGCTTACCCACCAGAGTAAGGACCTCCAGATACACAGCTAAAAGTACTTTATCCAACAGCCTAAGGGACCCATACATACACAACTGACAGTACCTTATCCACCCGTGTAATGGAGCCATATACACAACTAAGAGTACTTTATCCACTAGAGTAAAGGACCACAGATATGCATTAAGTGTACTTTATACATCAGTGAAATTGGTCTATGCATACGTACCAGTGTCTCTTATCCACTGCAGTAATAGGTCCACACACACCTAGCAAAGAGTACTTAACCCCTTGCATGCTGATGACGGCCCCCGTCCGTCATGCACCGCGGTGCTCGTGTGCTGATGACGGCTGGGGGCCGTCATGAACCCGCCCACTTGCAATTTTGCCGCACAGGCGCAGAATTGCAGCCGCTTGCAAGGGGTTAATCCACCAGTGAAAAGATTCATAGATAAACCGCTAAGAGTGCTTTACCCACTTTTGTCAAATTCTTTATTTCTTTTTATTTTAAGAGTTCTATATGGTGCAGACTGCGCAACAGAGCGCTTTACAAGGAAGAGCGCATAATCTTTTTCAGCTACAATGAGCCGGGGACCATGCGTAATAACAAAAAGATTACTTTGAGGACCCAAAAAATATTTCCATACACAAGCAGCAAATAACTGAGGAGAAATTAAACATGTTTTCATAATATTTTACTAACACATGCTCATCTTAATTGATGCATTCATTCACGCCTGGGCCCTGGCACACGAGTGCCTGTGAATGCCAAGTGCACAAGGCCTCATGCAGAGCTTCCCTCACCCTGCCATGAGAGAAGCAGTACTATCGCTCAGCACCTGCCCAACCGGTCCACAGGCAGCTCTAGCACCAGCCTTCCCCGCACCCTCCAGGCCCCCTGCAGCTCCACGCAAGAATGCCACGGCCGAGCAGGGCTTAAACAACCTGTTCGACCTGTGGTTCCAAAGATCAACAAAACACACTGGTCCGACCAGAAATGTGAACTGGAATCAGGAAATAGCTGCACAGGCCACAGCCACCCCATGGCACTGCAACAACCATTGAAGAGTCAAGCTGGAGCCCTGCAACACCCGTCACGAGCTGGGATGGGGGGGGGGCGGGAGGGTGGGGAACAAGTCCTGGGCATTCAACAACCTTCAGATGGGTGGTGGGGCAAGGGGTCTGACCAAGTCATGGGCACTGCAACAACCCTTAAACTGGAGAGGGCAGGCAGGGCACTGCAGCAACTGCAACAATACTTAGCCCAGGGGGGCGGTTCCATGCAGGTGCAAAGGCACCGCAAGAACCCTCACACAGACAGGGCATGTGTGGGAAGGAAGGGAGAGGAGTGCAGACAGGGGAGCCAGTCCAAGCCAGGTGTGAGTCCACGCAGAGAGCAGACAGGGTAGCCAACCAAAGGGCAAGGCAATGCAACAACTCTGCCAGGTGAACCTGGCCAGGCCGGGACATGGGCACTGCAACAACCGTCAGTCAGGGGACCCGGTTACAGGCAGTGAGAAGGGCCATGCAACAACCCTGAGACAGGATGCGCGGTGTAATACAACCACAAAGACATTACAACTCTCAGCCAGGTGAACCGTTACCAGGCAGTGACGAGGGCAACGCAACAACTCTCAGCCAGGTGAACCGTTACCAGGCAGTGACAAGGGCAATGCAACAACTCTCAGCCAGGTGAACCGTTACCAGGCAGTGACAAGGCAACCACTCTCAGCCAGGTGAACCGTTACCAGGCAGTGACAAGGGCAATGCAACAACTCTCAGCCAGGTGAACCGTTACCAGGCAGTGACGAGGGCAATGCAACAACTCTCAGCAAGGTGAACCGTTACCAGGCAGTGACGAGGGCAACGCAACAACTCTCAGCCAGGCGAACCGTTACCAGGCAGTGACAAGGGCAACGCAACAACTCTCAGCCAGGTGAACCGTTACCAGGCAGTGACAAGGGCATTGCAACAACTCTCAGCCAGGTGAACCGTTACCAGGCAGTGACAAGGGCAACGCAACAACTCTCAGCCAGGTGAACCGTTACCAGGCAGTGACAAGGGCATTGCAACAACTCTCAGCCAGGTGAACCGTTACCAGGCAGTGATAAGGCAACCACTCTCAGCCAGGTGAACCGTTACCAGGCAGTGACAAGGGCAATGCAACAACTCTCAGCCAGGTGAACCGTTACCAGGCAGTGACAAGGCAACCACTCTCAGCCAGGTGAACCGTTACCAGGCAGTGACAAGGGCAATGCAACAACTCTCAGCCAGGTGAACCGTTACCAGGCAGTGACGAGGGCAATGCAACAACTCTCAGCAAGGTGGACCGTTACCAGGCAGTGACGAGGGCAACGCAACAACTCTCAGCCAGGCGAACCGTTACCAGGCAGTGACAAGGGCAACGCAACAACTCTCAGCCAGGCGAACCGTTACCAGGCAGTGACAAGGGCATTGCAACAACTCTCAGCCAGGTGAACCGTTACCAGGCAGTGATAAGGGCAATGCAACAACTCTCAGCCAGGTGAACCGTTACCAGGCAGGGAGAAGGGCAACGCAACAACTCTCCGACAGGGGAACCATCACCAGGCAGGGACAAAGGCAATGCAAGAACTCTCAGCCAGGTGAACCGTTACCAGGCAGCGAGACGGGCAACGCAACAACTCTCCGACAGGGGAACCATCATCAGGCAGGGACAAAGGCAATGCAAGAACTCTCAGCCAGGTAAACCGTTACCAGGCAGGGAGAAGGGCAACGCAACAACTCTCCGACAGGGGAACCATCACCAGGCAGGGACAAAGGCAATGCAAGAACTCTCAGCCAGGTGAAGTGTTACCAGGCAGCGAGAAGGGCAACGCAACAACTCTCAGCCAGGTGAACCGTTACCAGACAGGGAGAAGGGCAACGCAACACCTCTCCGACAGGGAAACCATCACCAGGTAGGGACAAAGGCAATGCAAGAACTCTCAGCCAGGTGAAGTGTTACCAGGCAGCGAGAAGGGCAACGCAAGAACTCTCAGACAGAAGGAAGACTATGCCCGGCAGGAATAATGGCAACGCAACAACACTCAGCCAGATGAACCGTTACCAGGCAGTGACAAGGGCAATGCAACAACTCTCAGACAAACTGGTGATGTAATGCAGCCACAAGGGTACTGCAACAACTCTGTCGGACTGTGCCCCGCAGGGACAATGGCAACGCAGTAACTCTCAGCCGGGGGACCGGTTTTAGGCAGGTACAAGGGCACTGCAACAACCCACACACATGCTAGGTGTACGGTGAAGGTGAACCAGTGCCAAGAAAGTATGTGTACAAGCAGAGAGAAGAGGGGGGGGCAATCAAGGGCCAACAACAATCCAGCAAACCCCTGGTAGGGGGCTGTGTGCAAAAGGAGAGACTAGACGAAAGCCAGAAGGTAGCATCAGACAAGAGAGCTGGCCCAAGCCAGGTGCATGAGAGGGTACCAACCGCTTCAGATCAGAGCAAAAGCCACATAGATGTGTTAGTAGGCATCAAGGGCGTAACATCACTGTGGTTAGATTGAATGCTGGCAGCACCTCAGTCCCATGGTGAAGAGACAAAAGTGTGCACAGTGTCAGTGATGCAAGTGAAGTTGGAAACCAGAGAGGGAAGACTAAAAAGTAGGCGTATGGTGGGCAGATGAGAAGGGAACCAAAAGAGGTGTTGATATGGGTGGTGAAAACACAGGGCAGCAGATCCTAGGTAGGTACATACAGAAAGGGGGGGGGGAATAGAAGCTGTAAAGGTACACTGACTAGGGCAAAACTAGGGCAATGGTGTCTCAGGAGTAGTGAAGTGAGCCCAACGGCAAACAGAATTAGGCTAGAAGCCAAACATGGTTTGCAGTGTTGAAATAATCTGGCTTTGGGTGGCGTGGTAGGGGGTGAAATCTTCTATGCCAGAACACCCTCAACTTAAAATGGAAAAAGATGGGAATGTTCAGCATCCGACGCAGCAATTATATACTCATTCAGTCACCAGAGAGGAGACACGAGTTCAGACAGACAGCCCACACGCACCATGCAACCCTCTGCTGAGCAATCACCACAAACAGCAGCGTATGCATGTGACACGAAGCCTTCACTTCCAACAACAACACTTTATAGACCATTCTAATGTTGAGGTAACACCATTCCACTCTCAGAAACAGAGGAACAGAACAGCATGATTTACTGTAAGCTTAGATCGTCGACCGGAAATTATAAAAGGGTGGCAATGCAAGCCTCTGTGCTCGATTATGGGTTAAAAAGTACCCCAAACACAGGCTTGTGTGTGTCTCAGCTAAGATCTGAACCAGTCTGCCATGCTCGCTAGACAGTGGCTTCACAGGTCAAGGGAGAGATCTCTTGCCCTCTGCAGGCTCAAATTGAGTATATGACCGAAGGGATGTTTTAGCGCATAAGTATGACATGGCTCCATCAATAGTGTCATCACTCTATGACACCACCAGCAATATGCTATTGCACACTCATACTTCTACAAACCGCAAATCCATGATCACAGCTCGAGGAATCAACACAATTACTTCACAGGGAGCAAGCGATCTCCATTCCAGGAACTTACAAGCATAAAGTAAGTAATCACTTCCACAGGAACTCAAAAGCTGCAAGCAAACACCCAACTCATTACCTCACAAGCAGCAAGCAATCCCAGAATCTCAACAGGACCAATCACTCACGTCCCACGACCTCACAAACAAGTAAGTGATCATGATCCATGCCCCAGAACCTCACAAGCAGCAAGCGATCCCCCACCTCATAACCTCACAAGCAGCAAGTAAGTGATCATCTTCCAGGACCTCACAAGCAGCAAAGTAAGCTACCATGTCCTAGGACCTCAAAAACATCAAGAAAGCAATCAAGGCCCACATCCCATAAGCTGACCACTAGCAGTCGGCCCTCGGCTCATGATTTCATAATTAGCAAGTGATCACTGCTGAGGACCAAAAAGAAAATGCCACCTTTTCTAAATCTCCCATTCCCTTTCATTATCAAAACGGAAGGTGGACTGAAAGATTAGTTTTGACAATTTAAAACTTAAAAAAATATAAAAAACGCAATGTCGACTTGCTTCGGGTAAGACAAGGAAGGAACTTTTTTTTCCCCTCACTCAAGTACAAGCCTCTTGCTGACAGGATCAAGGTTTCTCCTTTTTGTCCAAAAAAGTACCTCAGGTGTCCTCAGAGGCCCCAGGGGACCAAAAAGAGATTAGAAGAGAAAGGACATCGAGCAGTTAGCTACATGAAGCCTGCATGGAGTTTCTGCTCATTCTGATGTTGGGCCACTTGGACCTTGTAGAAACAGACAGCCAATACAAAGTTGTTCAGAGAGTTGGCAGCAGATAACACCAGTTACTCTGAGACATACACTTGCTTCTCTAAAGCACCTATTTCCCAACAAGGCTGGGTAAGGTTTCTGGAGACGTGTCAACCACCGACAACTAGGACAAAGAAATGCCGAGTACAGACGAACATAATGCCAGAGAACGAACATCACTCATTTATGGCTTTGTGTTTTAAAGTTACAAATAGGTGCAGCATTTTAAGGGGAAGGGAGAGAGTTTGCTGAAAAAAAATCAATTGAACATCGAACACTGATTGAACGATGTACAAAATGCATAAATTGTTCAATGGTTTCAAACTATATGAGACAACACAGATTATTGATCTTAAACAGGTAAGTACCAGAAGGTCGTGTCAGAAATGAGAATGCTGCCAAAGCCCCAAAACTGGAATCAGAAAATTCAAAACGTCCAACTAACAAATGATGACTTACTAAAGCCCATCACATTTGCGAGAACATCACAAAAAGATACCATAGATGTGTTGGGCAGAAGCAGCATTGACTGGCAAATGCACCACACAAGTCCAGGGGTTGTTTCAGACCGTTATCTCAATATTGAATCATCGCTAAGACCCACCATGAAAACATACAAGGAACAGGGGAAAACTTCTAGCGTGCAAGTCAAACCTCCAGGTGAATTGTTGAAAGTCCTCTTGAAGCAGTGACATGATGCATACCGCACATGATACATACTGAACATGCAAGACTTAGGATGCCCCACGTGCATTCACTGAGGCTTTTCGCATCTTGTTTATGTTCAATAACCAAAGCTATTTTTAACACTGGCTGCAGCTGAATAACTTTTGCGTAATAGTTGAAGTTAACGTGTGTTGCTAATGGTCCTGTAAAATAAAGTGAGGGTATCAGGTGCATCTCTCTGTACAGTACAGCCAGGAACTGGTCCCACTAAGGAGCCAGCTGACTAAGGACTGAAGACCAAACATCTCTTCCACAGTTAGAAACTCAGAATAGCTTTGGGGGATGAGGGCATTTGTAAGTACGTTCTACATGAACCAGTCGTGTGGCTACGGTGCCAAGGACTGAGGGCAGTGTGCTCAGTGCACCGATGACAGTGGCGTCCCTTCACGCCAGCACATGCAAATGGAGGCTCAGAAAAGCCGCAAGCAAGGTGCACTCAGCAGAAAGAGAAAGAGGACAGTCTTCGCAAAAGACAACAAACAAATTAAACCTCACAGCATACTATTGGGACAAAGCGAAATGCTTCACCATAAAACTGACAGTAAGCATAGCTTCAGGACAATCTACCAAGGGCAAAAGCTGGGCTTCTTTAGCACAAGTCCATCCCTTCATCATGTGTTGAGAACTAAAGCAGTCAATAGAGGAGAGTGCCTGGAACCAAGTGCTCCTAAAGGTTGTGCACCTGCCTGTGGTCTATTTCTAGAAGCCCATGTGCAGTACCAGGATGCAACCTTTGACCTAAAGAAACACACAAGTCACATCTCCATCAGTGAGACAACCTTCCTTAGCTTTCAGATCCAATCTGCACATATTGAAGAAATAAGCATCTGAAGTCCAAACGCAACAAATTCCATAAGACCTTGGTGACAGCTGTTTAGTAGAAGGATCTCCAGGGACGACATCCTAGTGACCTGCAGTCACACCATTACAACTTACAGCGCAGTAGGCGTGTGTACACGGTCATGTATATTTAGCACTTATGACCCAAGTCCATCATGCTACCCCAAATATGGCCCTAGAATAACATTAGTATCAGAGCCACATTTATGTCTTTGCATGTGAGAAATTAGGAGAAAGTTATACACATTTAAATATATAAAAGAAAAACAGAGTTACAATCTCCCTCCCAACATCAAGATTTCTTCTCAATGGTTCAGAAGATAAGTTGCTATAATTCTACAAATTCCAAAAAGACTCAACCAGCTACATATGATTTGAAAGGCGGAAGAAAATAAACCAAAGTCAATAAGACAATGAGATTTAGGCAGCATTTCTTCATGGGTCTGTGGACTTATTTTTAGAATATGAGGGAGCCTGGGTCTAATCTGCTGCCTCCTAAGCTCAGCCGATCTGTGTGAGCATACACATTTTTGGGATCTGTGGAAGGTGGTGCCCAGAACCACTCCACTAGCTGCAGTTCAGTCTCTGGTGCTACTTGCAAATGAGTCCAGCCATGGGATTTAGAATGCGAGTTACTACTATTCGAGTGCAATAAGTCACGGGATCTATAATGGGGTCTAGAGCTGCATGTGGTGGAGGGAGTCAAAGCATCTGGTAATGGAGAGGTAACTGGAACTACTCACATATAGTGACCACAAGCCATAGGATGAAGAACAACCAACGCTGCTCCTGTCTAAAGACCTGCTCATGTATGCTAATCACAAGCCATGTATGAACAGGAGCCAACAATGTTCACATGTGAGGAGGTGCTTAAGTACACTACCAACAAGCCATGGATGAATAGGTACCAACGCTACTCATGTACATAAGAGCCAACGATGCTCACGAGGCATTGCTCATGTACGCTAACCACAAGCGTTGGATGAGCAATAGCCAACACTGGTCACACGTGAGAAAGTGCTCATGTATGCTACCCAGAAGCCTTGAACGAATAGGAGCCAAGGCCACTCACACGTGAGGAGGTACCCATGTACACTATCCACAAGCCATGGATGAATAGGAGCAAACGCAGCTCACACGTGAGGAGGTACTCATGAGCGCTACCCACAAGCCATGGATGAATAGGAGCCGTGCTGCTCATGTATGCTAACCACAAGCCATGGATGAATAGCACATGTGAGGAGGTACCCATGTACGCTACCCACAAGCCATTCATCAACAGGAGCCAACCCTGCTCACACATGAGGTGTCCATAAGCGCTGCTACACACAAGCCATGGTGAATAGGATCCAACGCTGCTCACATTTGAGGAGGTGCCCAAGAGCGCTGCTACCCACAAGCCATGGTGAATAGGAGCAAACGCTGCTCACACGTGAGGAGGTACCCATGTATGCTACCCACAAGTCATGGATGAATATGAGCCGCGCTGCTCACGGACGCAAACCACAAGCCATGGATGAATAGGAGCAAACACTGCTCACATAAAAGGAAGTGCCCATGTACACTATCCACACGCCATGGATGAATAGGAGCCAACGCTGCTCTCATGTGAGGAGGTACCCATGTATGCTACCCACAAGCCATGGATGAATAGGAGCCAACGCTGCTCTCATGTGAGGAGGTACCCATGTACACTATCCACACGCCATGGATGAATAGGAGCCAACGCTGCTCTCATGTGAGGAGGTACCCATGTATGCTACCCACAAGCCATGGATGAATAGGAGCCAATGCTGCTCACATGTGAGGAGGTGCTCATGTACAGTAAACACATGCCATGACTGAACGGGAAACACGGTAACTGCAAGCCAGTATCGAACAAGATCCAACTCTG
Organism: Lissotriton helveticus; assembly: GCF_964261635.1. Taxonomy (NCBI): domain Eukaryota; kingdom Metazoa; phylum Chordata; class Amphibia; order Caudata; family Salamandridae; genus Lissotriton; species Lissotriton helveticus. The sequence continues at coordinate 18,642,337 of NC_136065.1, forward strand.
CTTATGTGTGAAGTGCTGCTACTCTACAGTTGGCAAATTAGCACTATACGGAGTGTAAGCTAGTGGTGCTCAAGTATGGTAATTACAAGCCACGAAGGAAGAATAGGAGCAAACACTGCTCACGTATGAAGACTGTCAGGTACAGTAACCACAAGCCATGGCGGAATAGGAGCCAACACTACTCACGCCAGGAGGTGCTCACGTACGCTAATCACAAGCCATGGATCAATAGGCGCCAACTCTGCTCACGTCTGAAGAGTCGATCATGTACAGTAACCACAGCCAAGGCTGAACTGGAGCCAACACTACTCTCGTCAGGGGGTGCTCATGTGCAGCGATGTCAAGTCATGGGAGGAAGAACAGGAGTCCACGTTGTTCACATTAGAAGAGCTGCTCTTGTACAATAACCACAAGCCATGATTGAATCCGACGCTGCTTCTCACGTGATGAGCTGCTCATGTATGGTGAGCAGTATATACAGGTACGAGGCTAGACAGGTACGAGGCTAGCAGTCATCTACGGTAACCACACGCCATAGTTGACTAGGAGCCAATGCTGATCACATCTGAAGAGCAGCTCACGTATGGAGAGCATAGCAATGGATGGATAGGGGCCAATGAGCTCATGTATGAACACAAGACAGGTTATGGAATGGTAGCTGGCAGTACTAAGGTACAATGGGAAGATCAACAAAAGCTAGAGCAGCTAAGATACGAGACATGGTTTCTGGAATAGAAGCTGGTACAATGAGCAGAGCAATAGACGCTATGACGAAGCACAAGACGAGGGGTCTTGAATGAAAGCTGACACTACTAAATTGCTACTATGAGCACAGCAACAGAATAAGGAATAGAAGCAACAACTACTCATACAATGAGCTAAGTTATGGGATCCAGACTGTGACATGGTGCCATTCACATACCATAAGCACAAGCCACGAGCTAAAACTACTCACGTATGAGCAGTAGCTATGTGGTCCAGAATGGAAGCAAACACTACTTGCGTACAAAGAGAAGTCATGAGATTCACCATGGCAGCTAGCAATGGGGTCTGGAATGGGAACTTGAGCTACTAGTGTGTGATGAGAACATACCGCGGGATCCCATACTAGGAGAAGCAACCTGGCTGAAGCCCCAGCTCCATCAGGAGAAAGCATTCTAAAGAACCTGGAGACCTTATGCGATTTGACTTGCGCAGAAGTAACAGGGTGGGGGTTAAAAACAGGCACGTTGCCAACAACTTCAAGACCAGATTATATGTCTGCAACTGGGATTCAAAGAGATTGCCAAGATTTCTAAACTAACCCAGCAGCGCTGTTTAAAGAACGTCTCAGATTACAAATGCTATTTTCACCAAACTCCCAAAGGATCTTCCCTCCTAGTGAAAGCAGGCGTGTTACTAGGCAGAGGTTCCTTCTGCGTTGAGTTTTCCCCAACAATAAAATATTTCTAGCATCGACAATGCATGAATCCAAAACCACAACTGTTAACTTGCAAAGTAGATAGCTTGTGAAAACACTGCACATAGTGAAAGCACAGTATCTCTTCTGTCTAATATGACAAAGGGCACCAAAGCCACTTTCATGAGAGGGAAGCAAACAACTCATTGCAGTTGCCTGTGTACTGTCCATTCACTTATTGATCGGCAAATAAATTCAATTTTCTATCCAGAGCAAGCCAAATTAGAATGTATCAACCATGGCAGTAGACAGGTGGCATATATATTGCAGGCTCTCCAAGAATATGTAAGTGAGAATAAATGCATCGACTAAGAACCAGATTTGTCCGTAACATCAAGTTTCAGATTCGAAAGCAGCAACTAGGACATAAAGCACCTTTAATATACGGATGACCTCACAGGACATTAAGGAACGTGCCCTGTGCGAGAATACAACACTCAAAGGCCCTTATGACCTTAATCTACCTACATATCCTATGGTAATGTGCAACTGTGAAAGGACAGCAGCCAGTGTGATAAAATATCCTTTGGACAGAGACGTTCCCTTGGAAAAATCCACCATGTCCTTCCTATACTGCTAATAATGTTGCGCCCAGGTCAGTTCAGCGGAGAAGAACGTAGTCCCTTGTAACAGTGCTCCATACTGCATCGAGATGTTCAATAGTGCTATCAGTGGGACAGGGAAGAGTTTAGAGGTGCAGAATGTAGCCTTGGGGTAATTGCCAAAAACCTATACCAACTCAGGGTGTGCAGTGCTGGACTTGGATAGAGAGGGGTTAGGGAGGGAAAGAGTGCACCTCCATTTTTTGGAAACCATTCAGAGCAGAGGTGTTTCCACATTTCGTTATAGAATAAGTATAGTTCCAAACACTGGAGGCGATGACATGTCGTTCAGGGCTTGAAGTTTAGTAAGACGTGGTGGGGTTTTGATGTGTGACTGAACACTGCATGGGACCAAGCCTAGATCAGAAGTGGGGGTCTTGATGGGGCTGGTAATCGATACGGAGGGGTGACAGGAGTATCACTTTTCAGTTTTAATTTACGTTTATTTGGCCCGTTGGTCATCAAACATTACATACATTTGTTAAAATACATCTAAAATTATACATCCTTAAATACACTAAAACACGTACAATTAAAAAAAACCTCCATTAACTAAGTCAGGGTGAATTATTTTGCTAAAACTAATTTAAAAAGAGGATAAGAAGAAGTGCCTTCACTATTTGCATAAATTTCCCAATAGAAACGACAATATCTAAATGGTTCATTTCAGTCACCAAAATGACAGCCTGGGCCCCAGCTTTAATCTCATATTTCCTAAATATATTGGTCTTAAAAACATAATTCGAATATCAAGAAACTTCTGGCAATCTATTAAAATATGTAACAAATCAAATGAGGTGCCCAAAGTGCAAATACATCTTCCCATCTTATCAATCATTGAGCTTTTTACCACAGGAGTTTCAAACATGGGGAAATCTGCATCTCACGATCTGTTTGTGTATCCTCCAGGAAAGAGATGCCACCTCTAGGACAGTCGCAGCTTTTTTTGCACTGTGACAACTGTAATTTATACTTCGCGTTTTATAACTTGGCCCCAAGGCATCAGAGAGCAGCATTTACAAGGACTACAACAATATACAATAGATGATATAGAAAATGGACGATATAGTTCAGAGGTAGTGATAACAGATTTCAAAGTGGCAGGAGTAAATACACAGTTATTCCAGGTAGGGATTACCAGTAACTAATATAAATCGAAAGGGCCCTGCTACAGCATATCCCACGTCTCAAGTAAGGTTATAGGGCCTTAGGTTCAAAGGGAGTCTCGTGCGCCACATGGACCTTTATTACGACCCCGGACATCAATCATAGAAATTTGGTCTGACAACAGAGTGGCGATGGGCAGTTACCAAGCACACACCATGGGACCAAGGGATTACTATCTTTCCCCCACCACAATGTTAGAGCATTTTCACGCACATACGTCAAGACTTTGCTTTTGTTGATAATAGCAAGAACCAAAGCACTGCTGGCTGCTGAGAAACTACAGCATTACTTCCTAAGTGACAACAGTACTGAATAATAGCAGGCCACTGGTCACCAAGGAGGAGTGTAGCCACTTCACACTCCAAAGTGGTCATTCTAGATGGGCATGGATACAAGAGTAATAGACAGGACTTAAAGTCTTGCTTAAAAAACATATATCAAGACACTCAAACTTCTCATGTCTCAAGAGTTTGTATGGGGTTAAATTCACAAGACCCGGCACAAGGACACTCTGCAGTTGAAAGAACAATGAATAGGAAAGACAAACAATGATGACTGGGGTTTGCACTTAAATCCACCACAGTAAGAAAAGGCCACTGGAGACAATCAAAGAAGTCTTTAAAGTCTCCCCCCCCCCCTGTGAAACCAGAGAGTACGTGGAAAGTCTAAGATTGCTCAATAACGCTTCCAATGCTGCAGCAGGGTGTACCTGCCAGCAGCAGACTGCTTCAGATCCCGGAGTTTGTAAAGTGCGTAGTTAATAGCAGCAGAAAACGCTTGAGGCACCCAAGCAAGTGCAGGTTTAAAGGTTCACTGGGTGTGTGACTGGAGTAGGTGCAATCAAAGAACCAACGCTGAACATAAACACGGGCAGACGTGTCTGAGGGGAGGGGTGCAGTTCATGTAGAGTACCTGGTGCAGGTCCCACAGAGTCACTGTGATCCTAAGAGATCTGCACCCTCCACAGAGCCCACACTGCAGGGCTCGGGGTCAGAGGACGAGGTTTGGAACCAACCCTGAACATAAACATGGGCAGAAGTGTCTGAGGGGATGGGTGCAGTTCATGTAGAGTACCTGGGGCAGGTCCCACAGGGTCACTGTGATCCTAAGAGAACTGCACACTGCACAAAGCCCACACTGCAGGGCTAGGGGTCAGAGGTCAATGTTTGGAACCAAAATAGCCTCTGGATGGAAAGAGCAGACCCTGGGGTGGATGGAAAGGCCCTGCCTGGGCAATGCCAATGCCTGGGGGCACCTGTTGGGTGGAGGGAGCAGGGTCTGTGCGGGAGATCATATGCCCTGCATGATCACGGGAGGGCTTATCTGGGGGGGAGGGGGATAGTGGCAATGACTGAAAAGGACACAAACATACTTGGGGAGGAGGGGTGACAGGTTCTGGAGGGTGCTATCTCTGGAAGGTACAATAAACAAGGGGTGTCATAAGCCGCCCCCCCCCCGGGGTGCCTGCAAATGGGGGGCATTATCCCGGGAGGGGTGTCTGGGGCTTACACCCCGCTTGACTCTAGAGGGGGCCTCAATGCATGACACTATATGTTGAGTGGGGGGGGGGGGGTCATTCTCCCAGGAGGGGTGGGGGGTGTTTGGGGCTTACACCCCGCTTGACTCAAGGGGGGGGGCGCAATGCATGACACTATATGTTGAGTGTGGGGGGGCGCTAACCCTGGCGCTCCGTCACCCCTCCCCCCGGCTCCCACAGTGCCCCGCGCGCGGCCCCAGCTCACCCCGGCTGTCTCCCATCCCGGGGGGGCGGGGTCGCTCGCTGGTGCCGGGTGCCCCCCTCCCCGGTGTGAGCCGCTCCGTGCGGGCTGCCGCCGGGTCCTCCGCCCTCCTGTCCCGCCGCTCTCTCCCAGGGCTCCGTCAGCCGGGGCCCGCAGCCGCCACCGCGATCCCAGCCTGCACCGCGCGCGGCCGGAGGGAGGACCTCCAGCGATCCCATCGAGCAGCGCGCGGCCGGGACTCTTCCTAGCACTTCCTGCTTGCCTCTATGATTAGCATAGATGGCAGCCGGCATGAACATAGAAAACGGAGCAGGGCCTGCGGAGGCCGCCGCCATCTTGGAAAAGGCTGGATAGAATGTTTTTCTACCAGAACACGTGATCCATGTTGTACAAGGAAGTCTCTCGAGGGCCTACACGCACGTTTAATACTGTGTTCATAGAAGCCAAGGGTTCATATGCCATGCGTTACATTTTTATAATTTCAGTGTAATTATGAGTGGCATTTCAACGATTATGAGTAACACTTTTGTTGTATGTGTATACTTCATTCAACATGACTACTTGGTGTCTGTAGTCCTTTCTTAGTGTCTGTGCCTCCCATACTACCTAAGAGTGTTCTATCTTGTTGTGTGTGAGGATTCCAGCCTTGGCAGTTGAAGGTCTGGTCAGCTGTGAGGTTTACTGCTCTGCTATCTCATTCTATGTAACTTAACCCCTTGCATGCTGGTGACGAACCCCAGCCGTCATGCTCCGCGGTGCTCGTGTGCTGATGACGGCTGGGGTTCGTCATGGCCCCGCCCTGTTCGTTTGTTTACCTACCGCACAGCGGCGGAAACGGGCCAGCAGCGAAGGGGTTAATAAATCCATCTTAATAACCTGAAGACGTGTCCTACTACCTACTTAAATTATCTGCAACAACTTTCTCCCGAGCAAAATCGAGCAATAAAGACGAGGAAAACATAAATCTCAGAAATTACACCCATTTGAGCAACGAGAAACTCTAAGAAGATCTCAAGACTGCTGTAAAGTACCTCAAATGGAAGGGCACTGACTGGAGGCAGCTGCAGTTCTCAACTGAGGGCAGGCTGCACATAGCTGCCAAGTTGTCAGTTTGCTTGTGCATAGCTACCAAGTTGTTGGTTTGTGTATGTGTAACATTCCCTATATATGCAGTGTGTTTATGCATACATGCCAACATTTTAGGACAGGGACGTGGGAGATTTAAAATTAAAAAACAGGAAGAAAGAAAATTCCCTATTGTCTTCTATTGTAGAAAATGCAATTTCAGGCGGGAGACAGCTAAAATAAAGCAATTTTTGGCTTGAAAAATCGGTAGTCTCTCACCTGAATCGGGTCTCATGTATGGTTTATGTGTAACATTTCAATACCTTACGTGTGACACTTGGAGTGACACTTTTTTGTGAGCGGAATAAGACTGTTGTGCTCATGTAAATATTGTATTCAGAAACTGAACGCTTTTCTAAAATGTGATGGTCTAAAATGGCCCTTAAAAGATGTGCAACATTTAAACACAGTCTATGAATACATTGGCCCATCAGGCCTGATCATGTGAGCCATAAGGTATGGATAATAAGCTGAAACCCGCAGCCTCTCTGGCTGCATCAAACTGTTATAAAGCAGACAAAGACAAACAATACAGAGCCAGCCTAGGACAGTTAGGCTTGACTGCTTGGTTTCTCGTACCAAGGAGAGTCAGTGAATAGATTTCCAGCTTGACACTGAGAGGACACATCATTGGTATTATCCCTATGGTGAAGGAAACCCACTTGTGGATTCTATGGCAGGACGAAGGCGAGGATTATGCATATCTTTCCTCACTTTATTTGCGTAGTTTAAAGAAAAAGTAACAACACAATCATTAAACAAAAGACTACACAGCCCATGAACCATAGAGGGGGCAGTCTCGAAGGCAACCATAGTCCAATCAGATCACAGTCCATAGTATATAATATCATGACGTCCCTTCCGCTTCCTCTTTCTTCACTGCTCGTCAGTTAAGTGCATTCCTTACATTCTTGGCTTAATCTGGCGTTGTTTTTGTTTGTATAGCGGTTTATTGTGCACATTCTTTATATATCGGCTTGGTACTGTGTCAATATACCCCTGCAGCAGGCTCTTCGCCCGAGTGCGTTCTTCCCTCGCAGTGTCTCATGCTGTGCGCTCGGCATGCGATGAGATTCTGTGAGGCGCGTCTGACCCAAGCGAGGCAGCTCCGTCGAGCGCTCCCGCCGTTCTTGACACACGTTTGGGAATCCGGTCACTTATTGTGTCCGCCTGATTCCCGACCAACCCTCGCCTCGGTTTGACACGGCTACGCGGTGATTTCTCCACGCGTACATGGTAGTGTCCAGCGCCACCTGGTGGCTGGAATTGGTACTGCACGTCAGTTTCGTTCAACAGCTTCGGGGAAAGCCCAGCTGTCAGAGCACCGGCGAGGGGGCTGCCTTAGGATTTCCTAGGTGTTTTTCTGTGCTCACACCCTCTGCTTGCATGTCTTCTTCAGAAGACCATTTTTACTCCTCCTACCAGGAAGTGGAGGAGGAATGTCCCCCCCTAACAGCTCCCTCCAGCAGTGGATCAAGCCCTCTCTCAGGCTATTTCTAGGGCGTGGCTCCTCTTAGGGATCAGGTGGATCAGTTAGCTAAATGTATCCCGGGGGTGTTCAGTGACCCAGACCTGGTGGTGGCTGGTCCCAGTAGCTTCCAGATGAGGAATAAAAAGGGCCGTTAAGCGTAACACGGGGTACTTGGAAGGATCTGATAGACTTGCGGAAACCTTCCACAAGAGGGCGTGAATGATAAAACATGCACTCTGCCGGGAGGAGGAGAGGCCCGGAGAAAATAGTGACGGTGTCGTCACTAATGCAGACCCCAATGGCGGTTTTCCCTTAGAGGGAGAGGATGTACCGGAGGACGATTTCTCCTCCAATGAGGATAAGGACTAGGGGCGTCCAGCGGCGTCCAGAGTCCCGCTCCTCTCACTCTCCGGTTGGGGACGGGGTCCATTCGGACATGTTCGAGCCTACCCAGATTTATCATCCTAGGTCGGCAGAGTGGATCCCTGACGCCAAAGTGGCAGAGTACGTGGCGGGGAAAATCCGTCAACCCCTTGAAAGGGAAGTCAGGAATAGGATGAGGGAAGAATGCCCCAAGCCCTTATTGAACAGGAAGGTGGCTCAAACGCCAGAAATTGACGAGAAACTTTGTACTTTTTTCTCGAAGTATATGAGGGATCCCAAGAAAGGAATTTATAGGTCTTGGAGAAATTTTCAAGAGAAGCTCCTGGACGTGGTAGGGCCCTTGACCCAGATTATTCAATTGGCGGAGCGCTCCAAGGAGTCAGGATTCCCTTTGTCCACATATATTGTGGCTGGCTGGGCGCAATGCGCTATTTGCCTGTTAGGCAACGCAAATTGTGCCCTATTAGCGGAAAGAAACAGTCCCTTCTTATTAAGAATGATCCTAAGTTGGGGGACTTGGCCACCTCTGAGGCGGGGCCCATAGCTCAGGGTATGGTCTTCGGGGAGCCTTTTGTTAAGGAGCTAAATACATTTGTGACCACTTTTTCAGCCCTGGATAAGGCGCAGGCCTCCATAAAAAAGATATTCCCAGGGCGCGTTTTTTGCCGGGACCGGACGAGGTAGGGGTCGCTCCTCCGGTCGCGTCCACCAGCAAGGCCCCTCCAACAGAGGTCAGCAGAGAAATAATGGCTTGAACGACGGCTGCCAAGGAACCTTCTATCCCAGCAGATGTTTCGGGAGAGGAAAAGGACGAGGCAACAGGAGAAGCCAATGCTCCTGAGGACCCTCTGGTATGGATTACCCTTTCTTCCCCTCAAGATCTGGGGGGGAGGCTACTTCTCTTCTCGTACAATTGGGTAGAAATAACGACAGACACATGGGTATTACAGACTGTAAGGGGATTCCACATAGAATTCTATGGGACCCCCACACAGGTGGTGTGTCCGCGCCCCTGGTGTTTTCGGCAGAGGAGGAGAGCCTGATAGAATCAGAAATTTCGGAACTCTTAAGAAAAGGAGCTATTTGCAGGTCGGTACTTTATCCAAACGGTTTCCTCAGTAACCTGTTTCTAGTACAGAAGAAAGACGAAGGTTTCAGACCTGTAATCAATTTGAGGGAATTCAACGAGTGGCTGGTCTATCGCCACTTCAAAATGGCGGGGAGACACTTACTGCAAGACATCCTTCTACCGGGGAACTGGATGGTCAGACCCGATCTGAAGGATGCGTACCTAACAGTTCCCATTTTCCCCCCTCACAGGAGATTTCTTCAATTTGCCAGGAAACACAGAGGTATTCGAGTTTCAAGCCCTGCCATTCGAACTCTCTTCCGCCCCTCGGTGCTTCACGAAGCTATTGCACCCGGTGGCGGAGATGCTCCGCGAGCGGGGAGTACTAATGATCATCTACTTGGACAATGTCCTTTTCATGGATCAGTCTTTGGTACATCTCTCCTACAACATGAACATGGCTATTGCGTTGTTACAGGACCTGGGTTTTGCCATCAACGCACGGAAGTCGGAGCTGCGACCAGCGAAGCAGATGGTCTTCCTGGGCTTCCTCATAGATTCAACCTCAGCCTCCCTGAGCTTGCCAGTGGTAAAGGTGAACAAGATAAGGAAGGAACTCGCTCAAGTTCTCCGGCGGGACAGAATTTCGCGAGGAAATTGGCCAGGATCATGAGTCTTCTATCCTCTTCGATACAGGCCATTTTCCTGGGTCCACTACACTACAGGGCCCTTCGGAGACTAACAGCTCAACATCTACGGAGGGGACTTACCTAATCACGGATTATCTCCCTCACGGAGGAAGCCAGGAGAGAGCTTCAATGGTGGATCGAACACATGGCAGCCTGGAATGGGCATTCAATCTTCGAATCGACACCGGACCTGGTGGTAGAGTCGGACGCCAGCAGACTAGGCTGTGGAGCCCGTAGTGGAGAAATCTGTCTGGGGGGCAGATGGTCAGTGGAGGAGTTGCAACTGCACATCAATTGTCTGGAGTTACTGGCAGGATCCTTTGCGGTGAGATCCCTTACCAAGGACAGGGTTTCGTGTTGTATCTTGTTGAGGATGGAAAACATCTCGGCGGTACAATACATCAATCACCAGGAAGGCCCCCGCTCTCAGGTTTTGGCTAACCTGGCAAAGGATTTCTGGCACTATTGCCTCCAGAGACAGAGCTCGGTGACGGCGGAATACCTTCCCAGACTGCAGAACACAGTTGCGGATTGGAACTCCAGGAACTTCTCTGATTACAGCGACTGGCGACTAGATCGGGCAGTCTTCCTGGCTTTGATGGACAGATGGGGTCCATGCAGTCTAGACCTCTATACCTCACGTCTGAACCGTCAACTTCCGCGGTTCGTGAGCTGGAGACCAGACCCATAAGCTTCAGCGATGGATGCTTTTCTGCAGGACTGGTCGAGGGAACATCCATACGCGTTTCTCCCCTTCATGATGATATCCAGAGTAGCGGCTCAGGTTCGCCGTCAGACAGCGTCCATAGTCTTGGTCACACCGATTTGGACGCCGCAAGCTTGGTTCCAACATTGAAGGATGTTGGACCTGGCCCTCTTGGCAGGGTCATCCCTAAAACTTTTTGCCTTCCTCCAATACTCTCTCTGACGTGTTTTTGTTGGTTTAATGACTCTGGGCACTTTACCACTGCTGACCAGTGCTAAAGTGCATATGCTCTCCCTATGAAAAGTGTAACTGTGATTGGTATACCTGATTGGTTCATTGGATTTACTGTCAGTCCCCAGTAATGTGCACCAGGAGTGCCAGGGCTTGTGAATGCCAATACTGCTGGTGGGCCTGCAGCGATGGTTGCGCCACCCACAGAAGCAGCCTCTTAAAATGTGTCTAGGGTCTGCCATTGCAGAACCTGCGTGCAGTCTGGTACTGTCATGCTGGCTGGGCAAGTGCACACACTTGCCAGCCCCTAAACCTTCCCTTAACGTCATATTAGTCACCCCTATGGTAGGCCCAAGGGCAGGGTGCATTGTAAGTGTAAGGTAGGACATGCTCTGATGAGTGTGGCATGTCCTAATAGTGAATTACTGCCAAATTCGTTTTTCACTATTGTAAGGCTACCTGTTCCCTTTAGGCCAGATGGGCTGCTGGAATTATTACACGCTATAATCCCAGCAGGCTCAGGGAACATGGTAGAAAATAAAGTTTAGTATGCCTGAACTCAGAATAATAAAATACTTATTTTAGTAAAGTTTATTTTAATATCCTGTGTTTGCAAATGCTGCTTTTAGAAAGTTAGCATTTGCTTGCCTAACCATTTCAGCCCGCCTCTGCTAGTATGTGTATCTGGCTGTCTGGGATGTGTGAGTGACAGGGCTGGGGGATGACAGTTGGTGAATGCAAGGATTACACCTTAGTGGGAGGTAGGAGTGCCCCTGGACTCTTAATCAGGCTGTGCTCTGCCACCACAATGCTGGCTCCGCCCCCCTGGGGGGCGACTGATGACTCAGCCTGCACCTGGCCCAGGAAGGGCGAAGCACTATCATCAAGGTACTCCTGGCTGCCCCTGTCCACACAATGCTGGCTCCACCTCCCTGTGGAGCGTCTGATGTGCCTGCCCTCACACTGAAAGCAGAAGCCAGAAGTACACCCAACAAGTGCTCAGAGACTGAAAGCAGTTATGCAAAGGCCCCCCTGGCCTGTGAGAACAAAGGAAATACAGTATAAAAGTAGGAGCCCTGCTCCTTGTAAAGCAGAATCCTGTTTCCCACAATGAACCTCTGCCCAACTAGAAGGAGAAGAAGACGCTGGAAGGACTGGCCTGCTGTCTGCCTTGCTGAGGAAGGAGAGGAAAAGACTTTGCTGACTTGTGCTAAAAACTTTCTCCAAGGGCTTGACTGAGCTTGCCCCCTGAACTGAACCCCAGGACCAGTGGGTTCATTGTGTCTTCGCTCGTTGCCATCTGCCAGCCGTTTGTGCCTCCCGCCGGAGTAAGACTGCGCCCCTCATCGCCCCCTCCTAGGGCTGTGGCACTCGGGAGCTCGCCTGCCCTTTACCCATGAGAGCCTCGCTCCTTGGAGTCGCTCTCTGCCCCCGGGTCAGGCTGCCTGCTCCTCTGCCCCTGCCTGCCACTGGAGCGCGCTGAAGTGCTCTCGCCCCTCCCGCCGGAATTTTCTCCAGGCCGGTGACCTGAGCCGGGACTGCAGCCCCTGCTGCCCCCGCTCGCCGACCCGAGGAGTTTGCAGGCCGCGCCGCCCCCGTTTGGAGACCCCAGTACCATCTGTACCGGGGTCGTGGGCAGCGCCCGCCTGTGTGCACCCACCTGCTGCAGACGGAGACCCGGAGACACTGCCAGAGACGTGTACAACTCATCCCCCCAAGGAAGAAATTCAAACTGGGCTGGGGCCCACAACGTTTTATTTCCCCGTCAGCCTGTAACTGTGCCTTGGCCCAAGAGGCTCCTCTCATCGCCTCCCTGCTCCTCACTGCAGCCGGGAGCCCCCACCTCTGGAAAAGGCCCGGGATTCCTCCAGGCTCCTCTCATCACCTGCTTGCTGCTCCGCAGCTCAGCCCCCACCTCTGGAAAAGGCCCAGGGTTTGTCAGGCCCCTCTCTGGTCTCCATTCAAAGCGCACCGCGAGATGCGTGAGCATTGGTAGGGCCCGGAGTTTTCTTCCGTGTGGAGCACAGAGGAGCGCTGCGAAGCCCACAGAGGTGCTTGGGGGTGCCATACCTTCCAGGAACAAGGCAAGAGGCCCCAATTATTGCATAACTGTAACTGAGAGAACTGTTTACAAGTGAGTTGAACAAGACAGAAGATACATTGGAACTGTAACTGAGAAACGCTTGCCTATTTACAATCTTGTGGCCTAATTTAAAAACGTCATTATTGGTCTTGTGATAAGTCTTACCTGCATATATATTTTTACATACAGGAACGTATTTTTATATATTCACAGCCTGGTGTCCATTTGTGGGGGGATTGGTACATTTTACTGTGTGTGTTATTACAAATGCTTAACTCCATAACGCCTGAAGAATAGCCTTGGCTGCTCACGCCACGCACCTAGAGGGTGAGCAAGGGTAATTCTAAGGGGTCATCCTTCGCCCTGACTTAGAGGAGAGGGTCCCTGCTTGTCACAAGTGAATACTTGCGCCAACCAGAGACCCCCAATTCTAACAATGGAACTGTCTCATTCCCGTCCATTCTCACAAATCCCCAAGGGGACCTTCATCCTCTCGTGCTCCAGGGACACTTGCATCTCATGGCATGGAAGATTTCATGGGACACTGGAAAGATGAGCAACTTTCAGCAGACGCTGCAAACCTCATCCAGCAGGCATGGGCATCAGGTACGGTCAAGCGGTATCGCTCGGCTTAGAGACGATGGCATAGTTGGTGTCTGGAGAGACACGTGGATCCCATGGGGGCAGGAGTTACACACATTCTGAATTTCTTAGCGTAGTTGTCCCATGAGGGTCTGGCTTATCGAACGAAGAATTATTTTCGCTCAGCCATCTCTGCAGGGCATTGTGAGATTGACAGTAAACCAGCGGGCGAACATTCCTGGGTTTGTAAGTTGATGGGAGGCATCCGACTTTCTAAACCTCTGGAGCCTAGATATTCGGGGCTGTGGGACGTTAATCACATTCTGAGACTTCTCTTGAGTTGGCAAGATAACCAATATCTGTAATGTAATGTAATGTATGTATACTTGTAAAGCGCACTGTTACCTCGCTACGTGGCGTCCTGGCGCTGTATACCGCTGGGGAACCCGTCCTGGCTTTCCCTGTGAGAGGGCACCCCAAGGTGAAGCCAGGCATCCCCGGCGTTGCTGGGGCCGTTGTGGAGATTAAGCAAGCTATTGCCCAGAGTTGCAGAGTGGGACCCATGGTTAGCTTAGGCACCTAAGCGAGGATTATCGAGTCCGCGGACATTGAGCCAAGACCCTGCCGCGTCGGGAATTGAACCCTGGTCCCGGGCCAACCTCTGCTTCAGGGTCTGCCACTTCTAACCAGTGAGCCACACTTCTCCATATCTGTCCCGGAAAGAGTTGTCAGCTAAACTAGCCATCCTTCTATGCCTCATATCTTGTAAACGAGTTTCTGATGTCAGGGCTCTGGACATCACAGCACAGGTTCGTACCCCAGAAGGGGTCACTTTTTCTATTTCTTGATGAACGAAGACCAATACCAGGTCAGTATCTTATCCGTCTTTTCCGGAACACCCTAAATTGTGTAAGGTCAGGTGGATTAAAGTATGCGAGAAGATGACCTCGGAGATCCGTCCTCCCGGGGAGAGACAAATGCTTATCACCATGCAGAAGCCTTTCAGGGCGGTTTCCTCCCCTTCCATTGCCAGGTGGGTACGATGGATTATGTCAGAGGCCGGTGTGGATGTGCAGAAATTCGGTGAACATTCCACAAGAGGTGCTATGGCGTCAAAAGCCATTTAGTTAGGTGGTAGACTGGAGGATATTATGAATGCGGCTGACGGTCGCCTGATTCTACCTTCAAGAAGTTTTATTTTAAACCCACATCGGAGGTGGCGTCCCTGGTCGTAAGTAAGTTTTGAACATGCATAATCCTCGCCTCCGTCCTGCCATAGGATGAAAAATTTCCTAGCTAACGAGAAGGAAAGTTTCAATTCTATTAAGGACTAGGAGGGGAGGATTATCCCTCCATGAGATTCTTTTTTCAATCTCTTCCCTCCCTGGAGTCTTTCGTTTTCAGTAAGTAGTGGCTTCAGATACATTTGTTGCGGTATTGTGAATGTCATTGCAACATGATACTGTGCTTCTCAATAAGTTGTTGATTTCATGTTCTCTTGTTGAGGAAATGTCAATTTCATTGAATCTTCAAACTGTCGAAAATGTGTTTTTCTGCACAGTGTCCTTTATTCATGATTAATGTATAGTTTTCAGTATAATGAAGAACGGGATAACGGAAGTGTTTCTGTGTTTTCAGGAAATGACCAAAAGTTTGAATGAAGCAATCACCCAGCTTAACCTCCTCCAATGAAGAAGAGGAAGCCGAAGGGCCGTCATGATATTATATACTATGGAACATGAGGTAGTCTGTGTGAGGCAGAATTAGTGCTTGCCTTGTTATACACCAGCACACTTCTAGCATCCTTAGTCTTTCTTCTTTTTTCCACCTCTCAGCTGCTCACTTACTTTCTCCACTTTCTCTCCACTTACTATCCTTTCTCGTCTACATATTTCCCCTCTGCACTCTTCCTTCTTCTCTGGGCTTTCTTTTTCAGTCTGCCCACCTCCATCTTTCTCTGCTTTTTTAGCTATCTTTGCCCCTCTTCCTTCCCTCTAGTTCGTCACTTTCTATTCCAACTTTTCTTTCTCTCTTACCCTCTCAGCCCTCTTCCATCACCCTTTGCCTTTCTCTTTCTCTGCTTCCCGTCCATCTCTCACCCTCTCTCTTTCGCCTCTTACATTATTTCTACTCTTATCTCTCTTACTTGCACGACTTTCCGTCTTATGCATCTGTCTCTCCCCTACATTTTCCCTACTCCTGTGAATCATATTCATATTTAGTGCCCCTGCCATTTGCAGTGTGAACAGCTCTTTCTTATATAAGGTTCAGTTGCTAACAGTTCCTTTCAGCAGAAAGACTAAGACTCGTAGTTTCACTTTTTCAGGTTGAGATGAAATCTCCTATCAATAAAACGATGCTGGATAGTAAGCAGTGCTACGGTGTTGAACATGACAAAGGCACCTGTCAGCTAAGACAATGAAAGTGGCCCACATTCTATTTTGAGAGCACCTGATGGTAAGCTGGAACCATGGTGCTTCTGCAACCAGCCAGGATCGCCTTCTGATTTGCTGGCAGATTATCTCATCTGTGTTGATGTTGTGCCCATTTGGGGGTTATCAATAGGACAGGTGGAGCTGATGATTCCAGATGCAGAGGCTGGGACGTGGGGTGAGGGTTGCAGAGGCATGCTGAGGGGGGACAAGCATTCTATACACTTCCCTAGTAGAGAGGCACAGCAGCGCTTTAGCATGTCCTGGGGTGCCACCGTAAGCACGGCCATTAGACATGAGGGAACGACAGAGTCTGAGAGCGGCTGCGAGAGTTTGAAACCCTGAAAGTGTTGAGAGCCATCTGAGACAGCGGAGCACTAAGGGGGTCAGTAGGCTGGCGGGCAGACTTTGTCCTGTGGGGCCATTAGGATGCACCTGCCACAGTGGCGGGCGCATCCTGCATTGCTGGCATTGTGGCAGGCGGTGCACTCAGCAAAGCCCGCCAGAATGCCAGGAAGGCATGTTGTGCCACGCAGTGCCTGCCATGTTGTGCATGGAGGTGCAGGGGGGTACCATAGGTACCCCCCATGTGCACCCCCCACCCCCCCGGAGTCCCTGGGGGCCTGCAACGGACCCCCACAAGCATTTACCGCATGCCTTTCCATGGCAAGAGGCATGTTTCCGCCCCCATGATAATATGGCAGGCGGTGTTTGACAAACACGCCACCATATTAAACTCTTTTCCGCCCGGTCAACAAGTTGACCGGGCGAAAAATCGGCGCGGTCTTTCCGTCCGCCGCGGTCCCCCCCGCCATAGTAATATGGCGGGGGAGAAATGGGTGGCGGGTGGGGTCGGATCACGGGCGGATCGCCACCGCCATGCGGGCGATGGCGATCTGCCCGTGATCCTAATGGGCTCCTAAGTTTGGCGAGGAAAGAAACTGTGGGTATGGGGGTGGCCTGGATTACTGTAACCCTCGATTCAACAGTACAAAAAAGTGAGATGGATGGAAGACGGCTTGAAGACCGGCAGTCTGAACGCTGTGCTCATTGACAGGGTAAATGTGTATACTTCCAGGAATCGGCTGAAATACAGGTGCTGTGACTTGTGCAAGCATTTGCGAGTGAGCACGGGTCTTCATGTATGTACCTGACCTCTTTCTTCATTTTAGGTGTACCTTCCAGAACTCTGGTTGGGTTTCTCACTTATACACTGCTTTTGTAATGTGCCCAAATACAGCAAAGTGAAGGGAACTTTCTGAAAACTATAACCTCGTGAACTTCATATTGTTAACATATATTATGAAAGCTTTTAGGAAACCAAATCACATCCTTTTTTAACCCACTCACAGCAAGCACAAATACAATACTTATTTACTCAGGTGACCATGAGCACGAGCCAGTTTACCTTGGGCTGGAATAACCCTGCAGGGGCATGTTATGTTATTGTTACTTATTAAGCGGGACAAATCACCCTGACAGGGTCTCTAGGCGCTGCTACATATCCAGAGGTTTGAGCTACAGACTAGGGTATTGTAATTTATGAACTAATAGCGTGCCTAAAACATCCATGTTTTAAGAGCTTTTTTAAGCTGTCTGTGGTCAGTGTTGACACAAAGATGTATTGGAAGCTCATTCCAGTGCTGAGGGACTAAGTATGAAAAAAGGTCTACCCCCATTTCAGGCGGTAAGGCTGCTCCGAGGGTGTAACACAAGTTTCCGGCAGGACCTAAAACTCTTAGTGAGGGCATACCATTTGAGTTTTTTTCTGTAAATATTAAGGTCCATTTTCATAGAGGGATTTGTAGACCAAACAAAGAAATTTAAACCGTGATCGCTTATTTATGGGCAGCCAGTGGAGGCTTCTAAGAATGGGTTCTGAGGGCAACAGGGGTGGAAGGTGACAAACTGGACATGGAACTGGTTTTTAAAACACCTGAAGTTTTGCGAACAGTCCTTCATTCATAGAAGCCATTAGCACATCCCCATAGTCCAGGCGACTAATTATAGGGGCCTGGACTAGGGATTTTCTTGATTGGCATGATAATCACTGAAATATTTTCTTAAATTGTGCATAATTCCAAAACATGAGCCCGTAATGTAGTTCACATGTTCCTTCATGGACAGGTTCTCATCCACCATGATTCCCAGGTTTCTCACCACTACCATAGGAGTTGGGGCTACGCCTAAGCTAGGAGGCCACCAGTCATCTGACCATATCGAGTGGGCCTTCCTAAACAGTACAACCTCTGTTTTGCTTGCATTAAGTTGCAGATAATTCTGCTGCATCCACACGGCGATATTATCCATGCAGTCTCTGAATCTTACTTTTGGAGACTCCAGATGTGGCCCCACTGTGATGACAATCTGAGTGTAATATGCATAAGAGATGACCTCAAACCCATATGATTTTATCACTTGTCTCGGAGGTGCCACGCAGATTTTAAAAAGAGTGGGACTTAATGCAGATCCTTGTAGCACTCCCCTGTCCAAGGATATGGTTCGGGAGACAAAGGACTCTAACTGCAATGCGTGAGTGCGATCACTCTAGCCAACCCAAGGCTTTCCCACCAACACCAATCTCTTCCAGTCTTTTAATTCAGACTGCGTAAGAGATGTTTTTTAAATGCTACTGATAGGTCCAATAAAACCGGCATTGCTGTGTGTCCGTCATCCAGAGAAAGTTTTATATTGTCTAAGACCTCTACCAGTTCCGTCTCTGTGCTGAACAATGCACGGAAACCTGACTGGGAAGGTCGAGCAGTTGGCGGCTTTCTAAGAATGCCATCAGTTACGTATTCACCAATGTCTCCATATCTTTCCCCAGAAAAGGAAGAAAGGAAATGGGTCTATAATTTCCCAGTTATTTAGGTGTAAAAAAGATCTGCCCCCATTTCTGGCAGTACGGATGCAACAGGGGTGAAACAAAAGTTTCCTGCACTTCCGCTTAGCTGGCACTGATTCCAGGTATAACGAGAGATTGAACAAGTGAGTAAGACCATGAAGGAGGGCAGGGGCCAGAGTGGACATAATATATGGAGGTGCAAAGTCTTCTGGAGATCCAGACTTAACTGGATTTATCGGGGCGCTGACTTCATCTTGCATCACCCTGGTAAACTCTTCCAGGAGTACCGGCGGACAGTTCCTGCCATGATATACTCCGTTTTCACTTTATGTGTGTTCTCATTTGCAAAAGATTTTGGTAATTTTTTTGTCAAAACATTTGCAAGTTTTTCTACCAAGGCCTGTGAGGCTCGAATAGGTTCCTTACAAGAAGTGGGATTGGTAAATTCTTTAAGAATCTTATACAGTTCTTTATGCGAATTGACTGCATTATTGATTCTTTCTACAATATGTGCTTTTTTGGCAGCTTTGATGTTGTCAAGATAGCGTGTGAGGACCATTTTATAAGTTAGTCTACAGTTCTTTTTTAAGACCTCCATCTACTTTGCAGTTTCCTACATGCAGTCTTTTCATTCTTCAAAGAGTCTGTGAACCGTGGTGCCAACATGCTCTTATTCTTAGGTTTACTCATTGTGACAGCAGCCACCTTATCTAATGTTTGAAAGATGGCGCTCTCTAAATCTACTAAGGATGTATCCAAATTGGTGTGGTCTATTAGAGAGAGGGGAGGAAGAAAATATGAGGTGAAAGTGGAGGGGTCAACTTTCCTCCATGGCCTGATTCATTTAGGAGCTGTGGTCGTGACTTCAGGAGGCAATCCTGCTTGGAAATGGAAACTGGTAGCATAGTGATCCAACCAGACCAATGGAGAGGGAGAGTCAACCCAAAAGTTTGGTATGTTAGTGAACAGTGTGTCCTGCTGTATTGGTAGGTCCTATTAACTTTTGGTACAAGCCTAAAGATTCTAGATCCATAAGTGGACATCTGGTGTCTGGGTCTGTGGTTAGTTCAGCGTGGTGGTTAAAATCCCCCACCAGGAAGAAGTTATCTGAGGCAAGGATGTGGGGGACTAGGCATTCCATCAATGTATTGTTAAAGTCACTTTTTATCCCTGGGGGCCTATATGTAAGTGGCCCTCTCCATGTTCCTTTCCCGGTGTTTACAATCTAAAAATACAGATTTCTTCCCACTCAGTGACAAGGGACTCCAATAAGGTGACTTTTATCCGATTGCGAAGGGCAGTTGCAATACCCCCTCCTCCTTTTCTTCTGTCCTGGCTGATTAATGTATAGTCAGAGGGGAAGGCCAGTGAAATGCCGGGGAGGGCTGCTGAGTGCAGCCAGGTTTCTATAAAGAAGCACACGTCTGACTTTTCAATGTCCAACAAACCTCATAACTATAATGTGTGTTTGGGGATTGAAAGTGCATTACAATATAAGCCCTGAAATTCAGACGTTGACTTCTGTCGTTGAGTCCTAGACCTTTTGTTCTTGGTTGAGGGAGAGAAGGGGTATAACTGAAAATACTAGTTTTACAAAAATAGGGGCCTCATGTCCTGAAACTAGGGCACGCTCAATGCAGAGATGCAGGAGGCCAAGTGGAGCACTAGTAAAGGTCTGGCTAGGAAGCCCGCAGCCGAGAGGTCTCAACTGAGCCTGTGGACCAGTCTCCAGAGGGATTGACGTGTCTGTAACTCCTCTGCTGTCTGATGACCAGTCCTCAGTGACTTGGAACAAGGGTAAGAACCCCTCTGTCAGGGTGGGGCTGTGCGCAGTGTAGCCTTGCGCCGGTTCTGCTACTCCGAACCCTTCCTAGGAGGGAGCATGGGAGCGGCCAGTCAGCTCAGAGCCTTCATGCTGTGAGGTTGAGCTGAGTGACGCTTGCTCAGTGAGCACATATCATTCATGCTGACCCCTCTAACTGGTCCCCGAGGTGCACCCACGTATTCGAGACAGCGCAGGACACAGCTCGACGCTCAACTTTCATTAATATGCAGTGACAGCCAAGCCAAGTGTCATTCATTGCATGACATTCAAGGGCATTGTGGCAATGCAGAACCCTTACTTGAAATGCGTTGGTATAACGCGCAATGCTTAGCACTTGGCAGAGCTGTGGGGTATTCTGGGAAGAATTCAAAATAAAATAAGATATAGGGCCAGATATAGGAAGGGTATTACCGGTCGGTAACGGCCGAAATTAACGAGTTTCGGCCGTTACTGACTAGTAATAGGCTTTTCTGATGTAGGGGCCGAAATTAATGATTCGGTAATTTACCGATTTCTTAAAGAACGATTCGGTAAATTACCGAATTCCTAATGTAGAGAGCACTTAAATGAGTGCTTATCCCATGTTACGATTCATTATTTACCACCAACTACAAGTTGGTGGTAAATAACGAAAACACCCCAAAAAGTAATTTTATGCAAATTGCTTCAGTGCCATGTTGCAGACATACATGCCCTTAGGGCATGTATGTCTGCAGCATGTGCACCCATACACAATTGAGGGGTGCAACAGGGTGTCAAAGTGACACCCTGCCACCCTTCAATGTGTTCCTCCTTTTACCGAATCAGTATTTACCGATTCGGTAATTGACATTCATTCCTATGGGCCTCCAGGCCCGTAGGAATGAATGGCAATTAGCGAATCGGTTAATACCGATTCGGTGAATACCGAATCTTAACGATTCGGTAATTTTTACCGAATGATTTGCTACATAGCATTTACCGATTCAAAAATACCGAATCTATAAAATTCTATATTTTCAAATCGGTTTACCTACATCTGGCCCATAGTGTTAACACAGTTTCCTTTTTTCACAATCCTTTACTGTTCTGATTAATACATTTTTTGATAGTTCATGTAGTGACTGCATTTAGTGCAGAGTACAGCAGATGTTCATTAAACTATAGATAAATGCATTTTGCAGGGCAACTCCCTGTCAGACTCAGGAGCTATACAGACTATGCATCCTTTGTATGGGACACACTGGCCATCTTTCAGTACATGAAAAAGATTTAGGTTAATGTTACTGGCTCAAATGGGCAAAACTACCGAAAGTTATCAGTTATGGTATGTAACTCAATGCACAATATAAAATCATACTGCCAAATACACCGATTTCGGCAGTAGACTCCCTATTTTAAAGCCAAAAATTGCTTTCTTTTGGCTGTCTCTTGCCTGAAATGGCCTCTACTTCAATAGAAGTCAAAGGAGAAATTCATTATTTTGTTTCGAAACTCCCACTTTCCTCTTCTAAAACGTTTAGCACGTATGTAACATGCATATTTGACATCTATGGAGGTCACGTCCACAGTGTCAAAGTTAACTCTCGCTTAAGTTCCGGTGCCAAGAGCAAGAAATCCATACATGCCAACATTTTGGAAGAGGAAACGGGGAATTTGTGATTTTTTTTTAAAATTTGTTTCAAATAATCAAAACTGTTAAAAAAGCCATACTCAATATATTCTTTCAAAAACTTTATTTGATATTACTTAAAACATCAACGTATCATTTCATTTAATTAGTTTCAAATTAAAGCAATTATAAAATAGAAAGGATAAAGGGCCATATGTATGAAGCAAATTCGCATTTGCAAGGCCAAAATTCGGACTTTGCGAATGCGAATTTGCAAAATGGTATGTATAAAGTAAAATCTGGTGCAAAATAAGGAATCACAAAATTTGCGATTCCTTATTTTGCAATTGCATTTAAGGAATCGCAAATTTTGCGATTCCTTAAATGCAATGTATGAAGCAAAAAAAAATTGCAAAATGCCCTTAAGGAATTGCAAATTACCACCAACTTCTAGTTGTTGGTAATTTGTGAATTCCTTGAAAAATGCACATTTCAGCATTTTTCAAAATGCCATGTGACGCACATACATGCCCTTAGGGCATTTATGTGCGCCACATGTGCACCCTTGCATATTTCAGGGGTGCAACAGGGTGCCCTTTGGACACCCTTGCACCCGTGAAATTATTCTCAATTTGCGATTTTCAAATTGCGAATCGCAGAATTGAGCATACCTTTCCATTCATTCCTATGGGCCTCCTGGCCCATAGAAATGAATGGGAAAGTATTCCTTAATTGCGAATACTAAGAATTTGCTAAAAAAATGCGAATTTGTACATACATACCAATTTGCGATTCTGAAATAGCGATTTCTTAAAAATCGCTGTTTCAGAATCGCAAATCGGTACCTTCATACATATGGCCCAAAACCATTAAGACTATGGGTATATGCTCCACCCTAAAACAATAGTTTGGATTTCATCGATATTTGCCTCAGCTCAGGGCTTGACTTTCACTTAGAAGCCTTTGGAGTTGTCGTACAAATTTTGCTGGCCTTGCCAGTTCCATTGGGACCTCCAGATTATAAAGGAGTTCCATTGCTTCTGTACAAGTGCGAGTGCTGTGCTTTAAACAAAAAAGGTTTTAATAAAGTGCACCGTGCGTACATCAGATTTGGACAAATAAAGGCAAGGTGGGCCAATGATTCCTCATGTTGATGGCACGGTCTGCAAGAAGTAACCGTCGCAAGGGATTTCCAGCGGACATTCGTGTCTTTTATTGGTAAGGCCATAAGTCTAGCTAACAGGATTTGTTTTAAAATTGATTTATTCAATGCACAATTTAGATACGGTTGAGTTGATTTGTCCCTGTGGGAGCGATTACAAGCAGAATGTTGTTTTTGGAGGTTTCGATTAACCCCAGATATTCTTGCCTCGATAAAAGTCTTACTTGTTTCCTTCGCACTGTTCTTAATATTCCAGGCTGATGGATAAAAGTTCCCGTTCGCCATATCAAAGTTTAATTTTAGAGGAGGCAATTGACAGAAAGTCCAACCAGGTATTTTTGCCTTTTGTGAAAAATTCCTTCAAGATTTCTTTCATAGTATTAGGAGGAGCCGCGCAAAGTCAGCGATATTATCGGATGATGTATGCCCAGTTTTCATAAGATTGGTTGTTTAAACCAAACTCCAGCCATACCAAGGCATTCCGGGCATGGGCAGGAATTAGGCAGATCCGTTAAAAAAATGCAGCAATGGGCCGTCTCCATGATATTCACCAATGCTCCAGGAAAGACTAATTGCCCGTAAGAAATTGAGGGCAGTAGCTTAGCTTGTATTACTTTTCGGATTGCCCCAGTGGATAAACTGTGCATTTTAGCATTAAGTTTACACATGGCATACGTCACCACCTCGGCCTTTGCATTTTTGGAAGAGATGTGTTGGTTGGGCCTACCGTTCCTTATAAACCAAACCCCTAGCTACTTGTACTTGGAGGTGGTGGTAGTTTTCAAATTGCCCTATCTCCAGTGATGTTTAAGTTTGTTGGCTTTACTCCCAAAAATCACAACCTTTGTTTTGTTGATGTTGGCCACAAGTTCGTTGGCATTGTGATTGGTGCTTAACGCATCAAATGCTTTTTGTACTTCCTTGTGGCGCCATTAGGACCCTGTCGTCTGCGTACTGCATTCAAAAATGTAGTCCAGCCGATTTTAGCGGGTGATAGTGAGTTACCCAGGTCCGTAGTTGCTGGACCCGGCCTCGTGGCGCGGTCCGCTCTGCCCCTCCACACCCTGTGAGCGCGGGCCTGCAACCTGAGTTTCCTGCGCAGCGTCCCCGTTAGCATAGCCTGCACCCCGAGCCTGGTCGTCCTACTCCCGATAAGTCCCGACTCTCGTAACCCACGACCAGGCCTGATTATCCCGTCCCACTCCCGGCTCCGAGAGCCTAACCTTGCATGCCCCACAAGGCCCGGCAGCCATTTTTCCTTCCCGAGATTCCTGTCTCCCTGGGCCTAGCGTGACCCCGGCCCCAGCGAAACCCAGACTCCAAAGGCGCGCCAGTCCCGGCTGGGGGGTAAGGGCTCCCCGAGTGAGATAAGCCAGGGAGTTTCGATGGCACCTCCGGCCTCCCCTGAGAGATCGGTATCTGTCACACCTCTGGCCTTCCCCTGTGGGCCAGTTTCGTTCACACCTCTGGCCTCCCCCCAGTGCTGGCTCCAGACCCGCTGGCGTCTGGGACCTATCGTCAAAGGATCAAAGAGCCAACCGCCGGACCTCGCCAACGACCAGCCCCCCAGGGCATGAGACCTCCACCTGCGAGGGTCCGGACATCAAAGGGCCAATGGACTATATCTGGGCCCGCTTGACAACTAGCGGGCAGTTGTATCTTGGACCTGAAGCCCTGCTGATCTGATCGCGGCTGACCCTAAGACGAACTCAACCTCGCCTCCTTGAGCCCTGCTGACGCTGTCGCGGCTCCCTCTTCGCAACAAGGAACTGAACCACCAGAGCCCTGATGACGCTGTCGCGGCTCGAGCTGAACTTGCAACCATCGGAGCCCTGCTGACGCTGGCGCGGCTCGTCCTCTCTAAGACCATCGGAGCCCTGCTGACGTTGTCGCGGCTCGTCCTCTCTAAGACCATCGGAGCCCTGCTGACGTTGTCGCGGCTCGTCCTCTCTAATGACCTCGGAGCCCTGCTGACGCTGTCGCGGCTCGAGCTTGAACTAGTGACCGCCTGAGCCCTGCTGACGCTGTCGCGGCTCCTCAAGACCTTCTCCGGACCGAGCCCTGCTGACCTCGTCGCGGCTCGAGGAGTACTCTGGTCCGGCTGGACCATCGAGACCACCATCACGACCCGAGCCGACTCGACGTGAGTGAAGCAGCCAGTACAACCATCATCCCGTACCCCCCGGCTCGAGGATTGAGAGCTGTGCGTAGGGTACGCATCGTACTGGCCCAAAGGCTAAAGACTGTCCCGCTTCCCTCTTCCCGAATCCTCAGAGACTCTGTGATTCCTCGATCCTTTCTGTACATAAGAGTGCTTCCTTCTTTTTACTGCATATAAAGAACTTGTCATTGAAATTCAACGTTGTGGTGTCTGTTCGTAAGTGTGGTGTGAGCTCAGTGTGTACGATCCTAGACTCGAAGTCCTCCCCGGTGAGGACCTCACGATAAGACTCGGCAAGATCTGTGGGAGAGGTGGGTCCCGGGGTGGTTGGGTGAGTACAACCTGGCCCTCTGAGATCGCCCCTTCTAACATTGGTGGCAGCGTCGCGATAAGAACCTACGTCTAGGGATCGTACAGTACTGACACACTACCTGAACGAAGAACAACCATGAGCCTCACGAACGACAAAACCACCTTCCAGATGGAGCTTCTGGGAGACTATTCGCACCGAGAGCTCAAACAATTCTGTAAGGATCTCCATATCCCGACAACGGGATTGAACACTAAAGAAGACCTTCAACAAGCCCTAACAGCCTGGGTGGAGAGCGGAGCAACACCTCCAGCACCGACAGAAGTCGATGGAGAGGGAGCACCCCTGACCGAAACCCACGCTCAAGAGCTTGAGAGAGCTGAACCCCCGACGCGGAATTCCAGCACGGAGAGAGGTCTGTCGCAAGAAGAGGTGACCGACCGAGAACGCAATCGAAACCACGAGCTCGAACTAGCCCGTCTGAAAATAGAGGGAGAGCTCAAGCTGGCGGAGAAGAAGCTAGCCATCGAGCAGCTGGGGCTGCAAGGAGAACTGGAGGAGAAGAAACTCCAGAGAGAGCACGAAGGGAAAAGACTCCAGCTGGAGCACGAGCGTGGCCTAAAGGAGATCGAACTAAAGGCCCAAAACGAAGACAACCGAACATCGGCGACCCGAGAGGCCGTTCCCCCAGTGGAACCCAAAGTCCACATCCCCAAGGATGTGGTCAAGGAGTATTACAAGAATGATGACATCCAGCAATGGTTCAAGGCCTACGAGGTCGCCATGACCTCCCACCGAGTCCCGCAGAAGGATTGGGGGGCCGGGCTGTGGGGGCGATTCCTGAGCGAGGGGAGGGACACCCTGCTCGATCTACCCTCCGCCGAACAGACCTCCTACAGCCACATGAAGGAGGCCCTTCTCACAAGGTACGGACTCGCCCCTGAAATGTACCGCCAACGCTTTAGAGAATGCAAGAAAATCCCCGGCACCACCTGGGTGGAATATGTAAACTTCAACAGCAGGGCCCTGGAAGGGTGGATCAAGGGCAGCAAAGTGTCCACCTTCGAGGGGCTCATCGACCTCATTGCCTATGAACATTTGTCCCTGAACTGCTTTGTAGAACTCCGACAGCACCTTCTGGACAGCAAGTTGGCTGACCCCCGGAAGCTGGCCGTCGAGGCCTATCGATGGGTGAGCACCAGAGTCCCCCGGGGGCCCGGAGGAGACTCTGGCCGAAATGAACAAGGATCTTCCCGCCAGAGGGGAGGGGGGAATCAGAATAGACAGAGGGGGTCCCAAGTAGGGTCCCCGCGCAGTCCTCCCAGAAACCAGCCCGGCACCTCGCCTCCCACAGCGCGCGCAGGATTCCCTCCAGCCAAACCAGGGCCCCGAGTCAGCCAAGCCTGCTACCATTGCCAACAACCAGGGCACTGTGCCAACGAACCCCGATGCCCATTGTTCAAGAAGCCCGCCGCGGCGGGGCCCCCAGCGCGCCACATCACCTCAGTAGCCCTAGAAGAGGAGGGGGAAGAGGAGTTCGAGGGAGCTGACCCAGCCGCCATGATGTTAGTCTCCCTGGGAGATAGGGAGATGGTCCCAGGAGCCCCCCTGCCCGACAACACCGAAAAGTACCGACAGCAGGTGACTGTCAATGGCCACCACATAGGGGCGCTCCGAGACACCGGGGCCAGTATCACCGCAGTCAAACGTCACCTAGTCACCGAAGCCCAAATTGTTCCCCACATCTCCTGCAGGGTGATCGCAGCTGACAACTCCGTCCGCACCTGCCGGATTGCTCAAGTCCCTTTCGAATGGGGGGGCATCTCCAGAGAGTTACGAGTGGCGGTCCGTTCAGACATGCCCGTGGACTGCCTGCTCGGCAACGATCTAGAAAGCTCCCCATGGAAGCGGGTTGAGAAACGGACCCACCTGGAGATGGTGGGCCTGCCCGAATGGGCCTGTGTGAGCACCCGGTCGATGACCGCCCGGGCGGCTCACCCCGAGGGGGTGAACCTTGAGACCACACCGCCAATCGCTGAGGACCCCGAGGTCCCCGAGTCTTTTGAAACACCGAGCTGTCCCCCGGAGAGAGCTCCCCCCCTGACGCAGGCCCCCTCGGCCCTGACGTCGAACAGACCACGAGCCTGGACGACCTTCCTGAGCTGGCCCAGTGGCGCCAGGAAGGGGGACCGTCCCGAGAAGAGTTCTGCCTGGAACAGACCTCCTGTCCGTCCTTGGTTGGGCCACGGCAGCAGGCCGCCGCCCAGGCCGCAGGTGACCAGTCCGGCTCCCACTTTGTCTATTGGGAGAATGGCCTCTTATACAGCGAACAGAAGTCGGCCGAGCTAGGGTCAGCCCGAGTGCTGGTGGTACCCCTACGCTTCCGCGGCTTCCTCCTCAACCTGGCCCATGATGTGCCCCTGGCGGGACACCTGGGACAAGACAAGACGTATCATCGCCTGGTCACCCACTTCTACTGGCCAGGCATGCGCTCCGATGTAGAGACCCACTGTAAGTCCTGCCCCACATGTCAGTCCAGCGGGAAGAGCGGAGGGAATCGCAAAGCCCCCCTCCAACCCTTCCCTGTGTGGTCAGTACCCCCTTTGAAAGGGTGGGAATTGACATCGTGGGCCCTCTCGACCCCAGGACCTCCTTAGGTCACCGCTTTATACTTGTCCTGGTGGACCGTGCCACCCGCTACCCCGAAGCCATCCCCCTCCGGACGGTGACGGCCCCCATAGTGGGGCGGGCCCTCATGGGGATCTTCTCTCGGGTGGGATTTCCCCGAGAAGTCGTAAGCGACCGAGTGACCAACTTCATTTCGAAATACATGAAGTCCCTCTGGCAACAATGTGGGGTGACCTACAAGTCCACCACCCCCTATCACCCCCAGGGGAACGGTCTGGTGGAGCGATTCAACCGGAACCTCAAGGGAATGATCATGGGTCTCGAAGAGCCCCTAAGGCGTAAGTGGGATGTCCTCCTCCCCTGTCTCCTCTTCGCGTACCGCGAAGTCCCCCAGAAGTCCCTGGGGTTCAGCCCCTTTGAGCTCCTCTACGGACACCCCGTCCGAGGACCCCTCAGTCTGGTCAAGGAAGGTTGGGAGACGGCGGCCCCAGAGCCCCCTCCGGATGTGTTTCATTACATCCTGGCTCTCCGTAACCAGACCAGAAAGTTCCGAGAACTGGCCGAGGCCAACCTCGAGGCCAGTCAAGAAGAAATGAAACGGTGGTATGAACAGAATGCCACTCTGGTCGAGTTTCAACCCGGACAACAGGTCTGGGTGATAGCCCCCGTGGAGCCCTGTGCCCTGCAAGACAAGTGGACAGGGCCCTTCAAGGTGGTGGAGCGCAAGAGTCAGGTGACTTATCTCATCGATGTACAGTCCCCCAGGAACCCCTTGAGGGTCCTCCACGTGAACCACCTCAAGCCCCACTTCGCCCGGTCCGAGTTGAGTTTGCTCCTCACCACGGACGATGGAGAAGAAGAGGAAACGGAGCCTCTTCCCGATCTCCTGTGCACCAAGGAAAAAGATGGCTCCATAGAGGGAGTGAGGCTCTCCTCTTCCCTCTCCCCCGAGCAGCGCGAGGACTGTCGCCAGTTACTGGGACAGTTCTCGGACCTCTTCTCCCTAACTCCCCGCGTCACCAGCTGGTGCATCCACGACGTGGACACCGGAGATAGCCCACCGGTACGGCACAGAGCCTACCGCGTCCCTGACAGAGTCCAGGCCTGCATCAAGGCCGAAGTCTCGAAGATGCTAGCCCTAGGAGTGGTCGAAGCCTCCGACAGCCCATGGGCTAGCCCTGTGGTTTTGGTTCCGAAGGCAGCCGCCCCCGGCGCTATTCCTGAGCTGAGGTTCTGCGTGGACTACCGCGGGCTCAACGCAGTCACCAGAACCGATGCACACCCCATCCCCCGAGCAGACAAGCTTATTGATCGCCTAGGGGCTGCTCGCTTCCTTAGCACGTTCGACCTGACCAGCGGATACTGGCAGATCGCCCTCACCGAAGGGGCCAGAGAGAGATCCGCTTTTTCCACCCCGGATGGTCACTACCATTTCCGGGTGATGCCCTTCGGGATGAAAAACGCCCCCGCCACCTTCCAGAGGCTGGTGAACCAGGTACTGGCTGGGTTGGAAGAGTTCAGCACTGCGTATCTGGACGATATCGCAGTTTACAGTTCCCACTGGTCCGAGCACCTCCAGCACCTCTGGGCGGTGCTGTCAGCCCTGAGGAGGGCTGGCCTCACCGTTAAGGCTAGCAAGTGCCAGATCGGACAAGGGTCTGTAGTCTACCTCGGGCACCAGGTCCGAAGCGGCCTCGTAGCCCCCCTCCAGCCCAAGGTCGATGCAATCGTAGCCTGGGAGGCCCCCACGACCCAGACGGAAGTGCGGGCGTTCCTAGGGCTCACGGGGTACTATCGGAGATTTATCAAAGGGTACGGCAGCATCGTAACCCCTCTCACGGAGTTAACCTCCAAAAACCAGCCGAAGAAAGTCAGCTGGACCCCCACCTGCCAAGAGGCATTCGAAACCCTGAAAAACGCCATGTGTACTGCTCCAGTCCTACAGGCCCCCGACTACTCCCGAGAGTTTGTAGTCCAGACGGACGCGTCCGAGCATGGCATCGGAGCAGTCCTGTCCCAGATGAACGAGAACGGCCTGGACCAGCCCGTGGCATTCATTAGCCGGAGGCTACTTCCTCGAGAACAAAGGTGGAGCACCATCGAGCGGGAGGCCTTTGCGGTGGTTTGGGCCCTGAAGAAGCTGAGGCCCTACCTGTTCGGTACTCACTTCCGGGTCCAAACCGACCACCGACCCCTCCGGTGGCTAATGCAGATGAGAGGGGTGAATCCCAAATTGCTGCGCTGGTCCATCTCCCTCCAGGGGATGGACTTCACCGGCCTGGGGCTGACCACGCCAACGCAGACGGCCTGTCCCGATTCTTCCGCCTCAGCGAAGAGAACCCCCAAGAGGATGGGTAGTTCTCCCAGCCTTCAGCTGGGGGGGACGCGTGTTGGCCCGGCCTCGTGGCGCGGTCCGCTCTGCCCCTCCACACCCTGTGAGCGCGGGCCTGCACCCTGAGTTTCCTACGCAGCGTCCCCGTTAGCATAGCCTGCACCCCGAGCCTGGTCGTCCTACTCCCGATAAGTCCCGACTCTCGTAACCCACGACCAGGCCTGATTATCCCGTCCCACTCCCGGCTCCGAGCGCCTAACCTTGCATGCCCCACAAGGCCCGGCAGCCATTTTTCCTTCCCGAGATTCCTGTCTCCCTGGGCCTAGCGTGACCCCGGCCCCAGCGAAACCCAGACTCCAAAGGGGCGCCAGTCCCGGCTGGGGGGTAAGGGCTCCCCGAGTGAGATAAGCCAGGGAGTTTCGATGGCACCTCCGGCCTCCCCTGAGAGACCGGTATCTGTCACACCTCTGGCCTTCCCCTGTGGGCCAGTTTCGTTCACACCTCTGGCCTCCCCCCAGTGCTGGCTCCAGACCCGCTGGCGTCTGGGACCTATCGTCAAAGGATCAAAGAGCCAACCGCCGGACCTCGCCAACGACCAGCCCCCCAGGGCATGAGACCTCCGCCTGCGAGGGTCCGGACATCAAAGGGCCAATGGACTATTTCTGGGCCCGCTCGACAACTAGCGGGCAGTTGTATCTTGGACCTGAAGCCCTGCTGATCTGATCGCGGCTGACCCTAAGACGAACTCAACCTCGCCTCCTTGACCCCTGCTGACGCTGTCGCGGCTCCCTCTTCGCAACAAGGAACTGAACCACCAGAGCCCTGCTGACGCTGTCGCGGCTCGAGCTGAACTTGCAACCATCGGAGCCCTGCTGACGCTGTCGCGGCTCGTCCTCTCTAAGACCATCGGAGCCCTGCTGACGTTGTCGCGGCTCGTCCTCTCTAAGACCATCGGAGCCCTGCTGACGCTGACGCGGCTCGTCCTCTCTAATGACCTCAGAGCCCTGCTGACGCTGTCGCGGCTCGAGCTTGAACTAGTGACCGCCTGAGCCCTGCTGACGCTGTCGCGGCTCCTCAAGACCTTCTCCGGACCGAGCCCTGCTGACCTCGTCGCGGCTCGAGGAGTACTCTGGTCCGGCTGGACCATCGAGACCACCATCACGACCCGAGCCGACTCGACGTGAGTGAAGCAGCCAGTACAACCATCATCCCGTACCCCCCGGCTCGAGGATTGAGAGCTGTGCGTAGGGTACGCATCGTACTGGCCCAAAGGCTAAAGACTGTCCCGCTTCCCTCTTCCCGAATCCTCAGAGACTCTGTGATTCCTCGATCCTTTCTGTACATAAGAGTGCTTCCTTCTTTTTACTGCATATAAAGAACTTGTCATTGAAATTCAACGTTGTGGTGTCCGTTCGTAAGTGTGGTGTGAGCTCAGTGTGTACGATCCTAGACTCGAAGTCCTCCCCGGTGAGGACCTCACGATAAGACTCGGCAAGATCTGTGGGAGAGGTGGGTCCCGGGGTGGTTGGGTGAGTACAACCTGGCCCTCTGAGATCGCCCCTTCTAACAGTAGTGTACAAATTAAAAAGTAGGGGCGCACATACACAGCCTTGTTTAATCCCTTGGTCTATATACACCTTTTTTGTCACTGTGCTCTGCGTGCGTTTGACACATACTAAGGTTTTAGAATAGAGTACATTAATGGCGTTCAGCAGCGTGCTTTTCATCCCCCAGTTTCCAGTTCCTTACTCGCTGTGCCACTGGATTTAAGCTAGCCTGGCTGATGAGGGGTGTTACCCCGAAACTGGTCCCAGGATGCTTGTTTACATCCAGGGCAGACCAAGCTTGGAAGTTTCGGGCTGGACTGTTCCCATGAGGAGCAGGGTCAAGACTGATTTGCAAATGGCTGGGTCCAAACTGGGGTGATGTAGTGAGCAGAAAGAACAATGGATTTAACCCAGATCTCTTGATGGGGATGAATGTTTGATTCATTCAGCATTCGAGCCATCATTTGTTGCTGCAGCACTTTTCACCCTAAGTGGGATGGGCATGCACAGACAGGGGCCCCTTGCTTGCTGTGCCTCTTGATTCAAGATAGCCTGGCTGATGAGGGATGTTACCCCAAAATCGGACCAAGGATGCTAGTTTTCAGTCTAGGGAGGACACAGCTTGTTAGTTCGGTTGGCACTTTTTCCATGAGGAGCAGGGTCGAGACTAATTTGCATATGGCTGGGTCCAAACTGGGGTGGCATAGTGAGTAAAAGAACGATGGATTTAACCCTGATATCTTGACTGGGGGTGAATGTTTGATTCATTCAGATTTGCGTCCATCATTTGTTGCTGCAGCACTTTAAACCCAACTTAATGCCCAAGTGAAGTTAATGTCATTTTTTAAGAAATGCTACTTTTAGTAAGTTGCCACTCTGTTCCCAAGTCTTCCTGTGGCCACTCACAGATGATGGCAACAAGACAGCTTTCTGCCCTCATGGGGAGAAGTGTGAAACACTTTCAGGAGTATAAACAATGGAGGCCTGCCAATGTTAGAGGTGTCACCTCTCTCTTGCAGGAAACCACACAGGGTATGAGCCCAAAAGGAGAAGCCACCTTTGAATGGCAACTGATGAATACACACTAGAGAGGCTGCTCTTTTGTTGAGAAAGACAGGATTGCATCAGGGGCAGAGAAGGGAGACCAGTTGCTAAACCATTTTTTCCGTGGACGTGTAGCCTTTAGGTGGCCACCCCTCTAGAGGGGGCCACCAAGCTCCACACACTAAAAGAGGGGTCATGCCTTCTTACGAGTGGGAAAAATAATTCGCTCTGGGATAACCAGATGCCACGCATTGCAGCAGATTGTCATCAGGTGGGGAGGGTCCTAGTAGTCCATTGGCTAGTAATCACTACATACCCTGAGGGCACTTTCTGTACATTGATATGGCACTGCTGGCTCCCAGAACTCAGTTCACATCTGGACTTGAGAGCAAAAACGAAGAAGGACTGCAGCTGCTGATCCTTGCACTAACAGAGAGAGGACTGTGCCTCTGATGCCCAGCTTATGGAAAAGTCTCTCCCAAACCCGCAGAGAGAAGAGGTAAACTCCAAGAGTCAGGTGGCTGACCTACTGTTACAGCACCAGGGTCACAAAGGCGGAAGTAGCCTGTTCTGGCCAGTGAGTAGCTACAATCACCTGATCACCGCCGACTGCCGACATGCAGCCCGGATGACCTGGGAGATTTGTCGAAGTTCAGTTTGGTCACCCAAGATGGACACTAGCCTTCACCAGAGGGAACCACTGGTTTCAATGTGACTGGAGACCAGTAGCTTAATGGCAACTGGACTTTTGCTGTGCCAAAAAGAACTTCAAGGGACATTGACTCCTGGGGCCAAAGTAGCCCCACCTGGACCGCGGACCGAGGCGTAGCCTCAGGAAGATCCCCCGTCGACTGCACAGCATCCTTAACATGTTCAGCATTCTATATCCCTTGCATCAGCACCGCTCTATTGAAGCCTATGGAGGTTCGCCCACAGAATTTGTAACTGGACTTGAGACTGCTTTTGAGCCAAGTTAACTGTCCCTCTACTCCTCATGATGGGTCCCCCGAGCTTCTCCCTGTTGGATTTATTTATCCAAAGCAGGCCGAAGTAACCAAACACAAGTCTTTAAAAGATTTACAAAGTTTCCAAACTTTGGAGTCGATTAGGCTGGTGGAAGGACCACCACCACCAGCCTTGCGGTGGCGGTCCTTCCGTCCGCAGACCGCAAGTTTCCCCCCACCAAATTAGGATGGCGGGGGAATCGTTTCCAGACCGCGGAGGATGGAAAGACCGTCCACCACTTGTCCGCCATAAGCAATAATTTAGATTGCCTGGCAGACGGTCCAGGGACCATGAAATGGTGGTGGCCTAGCAGGCACCGTCCACCAAATTATGATGATGGAAATTGCAGGCTTTTCCATGGTGGTGATGTTGCCATGGAAAAGGCATGTGGGGATTACTCAGGGGGGCCCTTTGTGGGCCCCCATGTGTTGGGGGAGGTGAGGGTGCACTTGGGGGTTACGCATGGTACCCCACTACATTTCACAGCACTACTTGGCAGGCAGCGTGTGGTGCCTGCCACATAGTGCACTGAAATGCACAACATGGTTTTTCGCTTCGATGAGGGTGCTGCTGTGAGCAGTATCCGCCGCAATGTTAAAAACCAAAATGCGACCGCCGGCATCGGCGACCTCTCATTGAGCTCCGAGAGAACGGCGTCCGCAGGCATCATTTCTAGAGGTCGGTGCAGGAGTGATTGGGCTCTTGAAGTCACACTTGAAGTCACACGCGTTGCAGATCGAACTCCCCGCGGTTGAAGTCAGGAGCGCTGGGGCGGCAGGCGCTAGGTGCTGCGGTGCTCAGGGCAGCGGTGTGACATGCGGTGCCCTCAGGTAGCGGTGCAGGCAGCGGCTCAGTGACGGTCCTCCAGCGGCGTCAGTGAGACCAGGGCGGCGGTACGAAATTATGCAGTGCTTGTCGCGGTGCTGGTACGTCACGGTGAAAGCAGCAGGTCATTGTTGCTGAATCGCTGTCGTCGGCTGATGAACTGGAGTCGATAGTGCCGGTGACAGTAGGCCAAGGCTGCGGTGCGGGATGAAGACGGTGTGGTTCACTGATAGAATATCGACACCCAAAATATCCCCATACACAAATTTCGAGTCAAAAATATCGATGTCAAAAATATCAACATCCTATATTTATAATGGTAAGTATAAAAATATCGGGAAAAGAATATCGATGAAAAAAATGATGTACAAACTATATTTTTTTGTATATGTAAAAAATAATATAAATATATTAAATAATAAAATTCACGTAAACATTTTTGGGGGATTGAACATACATTTTAACAAATATAATAAATACATTTAATTTAAACTATTAATTTACATTTATTTTTAAAATGTATAAATATATAAAAATGTACAAATAAATATATATAGACACCTATAACATCAAATCTAATACTAAAAAACATTATATTATAAATTAAAACATTAAAATATTTAATAGTCTTTAAACTTACATTTTGTACTCCATTGAGTGCAACAGTAGGGAAAGTGTTGGATAGCGGAGGGGTAAAAAATACTATTCCCACTCTAGTGAGTCCAACAGTAGGGATACTGTTGGATAGTGGAGGAGTAAAAATTACTATTCCCACTCCAGTGAGTGCAACAGTAGAGAAAGTGTTGGATTGCGGAGGGGTAAAATGTATTATTCCCACTCCAATGAGTGCAACAGTAGGGAAAGTGTTGAAAAGCGGAGGGGTAAAACTTACTATTCCCATTCCAGTGAGTGCCAAAGTCTGGGAAATGTTGGATAGGGGAGGGATAAAAATTACTATTGCCACTCCAGTGAGAGCAACAGTAGGGAAAGTGTTGGATAGCGGAGGGGTAAAACTTAATATTCCCACTCCAGTGAGTGCAAAAGTAGGGAAAGTGTTGGATAGCAGAGAGGTAAAACTTACTATTCCCACTCTAGTGAGTGCAACAGTTGGTAAAGTGTTGGATAGCAGAGGGGTGAAAATGTATATTCCCATTGGAGTCAGCTCAAAATTAAAAAACCAGCAAAACATCAACTACATCACAAAAGATTTTCAAAACCAAAAAAAGAAATCATATATAAAAATATTATAAATTTACAAAAGATAAAAACATATTATGTTAAAAAGTTCTTTTTTTACATTTAAAAATAATTTACAAACAAATAATTATTTTTAATAGAAATTATTTATAATTAAAAACATAAATTATTACATAATTGTAATCTTTTTTGTTTCCTACCATATAACACCACACAATTCCCCACACACATTCATTAAAAAAAAAATGGACCTCCATAAGTAACATAATTAATTATCAATTAAAGAAATATAATTCATTGAAAAACAAATTAAAACAGATAAAAATTAATTTACTCCCCAAACATTACCCTTATAAAACCGAAACCCCACACAAAATAAAAATAAACAATTACCATAAATATTTATGAATTGATAAATTGATATTAATGATCAACTAATTATTAATTAATTAAACACGAATAACTTTCCATCCTCTACCCCAATAAACACCTCAACCCACATCTAAAAATCACTATACAATTTCCTTAACTAATTTAACATTAGTAAATTAATAATAATTAACATCGACTCATTAATTAATTTAAAAGATATTACTTCCCACCCTTTACCACTATAAACCCCACAACTCACATCTAAAATTAATTACACAATTGCCATATTTAAATTTTAATTAATTAATTAGCATTAATTAACAAACAATTATTAATTAATTATAAATAAATTACTTCCCACTCTATTCCCCTATAAACCTCACCACCTGCTCCTAAAAAACATAACTCAATTAAGAAAATTATTCACTTATTAATTAATTATTAATAATTAACAAGTAATTATTAAATAATTAGTAATAAATTAATTCCCATGATTAACACTATCAAATATAAATTAAATGAATAGTAATAAATAAAAAATAATACATTTATTATAGTTAAATTACTTACCACCCTATTCCTCTATAAACCAACACGCTCCTTAAAAAATGACACAATTAACATAATTACCAATGAATTAATTAATACTAATTAGCAACCAATTAATAATTAATTAATAATAACTTAATTCTCACACAATTAACACTATAAAATCTAATCTTAATAAATACTAATAAATAAAAATTAATAATTAATTTATTATAATTAAATTACTTTCCACTCTATTCTCCTATAAACCCACAACCTGCTACAGAACTCAAAAACGCAAAATGTTATTTACATAAAATTAAATAACTTCTAAAAATTTAACACATACATTAAAAAACAAAAGCAATACTTATACAAAAAAAGTTCACATACTTTTAAAATACATACTAAAATACATTACACTAATTAAAACGTCGATATTTCAAACAACTATATTTTTGCAAACGATATTCATGAATTGATATTTTCAAAAACAATATTTTTTACCTGCAAGTCGATATTCTTGACCACGATATTCTTGCTGTTGATATTTCTGCATCACGATATTTCCAACTCGATATTTGTGTATGTCAACATTTAAAACTCGATATTCTGTCTGTGCACAGGACGGTGTGTCGTGTAACTTAAGAGCGGTGCTCTAGAAACACGGTGCAAGCAGCGGTGTCGATGTTGGCGTGGAGCAGCGTTGTCGGGGATACCAGGGCTACAGCGTCAAGCAAGGCGGTGCGGAGTGCGGTGCCCACAGGTTGTGGTGCAAGCAGCGCCTTGGTGGCGGAGTCAGGTGGTGGCGTCGGTGAGACCAGGGTTGCGGTGCGGCGTTGCCGTGGTGCCTTCAGGACACTTCTATTGCAGCACAAAACACACAGTCCCAGTGCTGATGGCAGAAGAGCTTGAAGGCTTTGCTGTTCCTGAGACTTCTTGACCAGGGAGCAAGCTCTACCTCAAGCCCTTGGAGAAACGCACAAAAAGGAAGTTGCAGAAAGTTCAGTGCAGTCCTTTCACTGCCCAAGACAGCAGCTGCCACTGCAGGCCAACACAGCAAAGCACACAGCAAAGTGGTAGTCTCTCCTCACAGCTTCTCCAGCTTTTCTTCTTGGCACTCTTCTTGGGTCTGAGAGAGTTCTAACGTTCTGGGGTCTAGGCCCCAAATTTTATACCACCAAATGTTTTGTTCTCTGAAGGCAGAGAGTGTCTGTACCCAGCCCAAACCAGTTTTGTCCTCACTGGTGCAGCTTCCTGGCAGGGGGTGGAGACAGCATTGTGCAAGGTAATCTCCTGCCACTTCTCAAAATGCAGCCCAGGTCTATTCAACCCAGCCCTGACTCATCAGGCTCTCTGGAGCCACTGCCCCTCTCCAGCCCGTCATCCAAAGCCAGACAGTCAATCCACAACCCCAACAGAGGCACACAGGATGGCTAAGCAAGAAAATACCTACTTTCTAAAAGTGGTATTTTCAAACAAAGAATGTTCAAATCATCTTCACTACAAGATGCATTTTAACATTCTGAGTCCAGACATACTAAACTTTATTTCTCTACCTTGTTCCTAGGGGTAGTTATGTTTGTAAGTTCACTATCAGGTCATGCCGCACACACCAGGGCATGTCCTATCTTTAACATACACAGCGCCCTGCACACAGGGGTACCTTGGGCCTAGCCTAAGGGTGGCTGACATGTAAGAAAAGGGAAGGTGAGAAACTGGCAAGTGTGAGCACAGGCCAAGTGGACATAGCAGATACTAACTGTGTGCAGACTCCACAAAGGCGGGTCTGAGTTACCTTTTCAGGGCTACTCATGTGGGTGGCACAATCAGTTCTGTAGACCCACTAGTAGCATTTGATTCACGGGCCCTGGCACACTCAGTGCACTTTACTGGGGACTGAGAAGTAAATCAAAAATGCCAATCATGGAAACACCAATCCATAACACAAATTACACAGAGAGCATATGCACATTAGCACTGATCAGCAGTGGTAAAGTCCCTAGAGTCCTAAAACCAACAACAACAGGTCAGTAAAATATAGGAGGAAGAAGCAAAAAGTTTGGGGATCACCGTGCAAAAAGGGCCATCTCCAACAATATACTATACCAAAGTAAGGTATAGTGTGCACAGAGTCCAGAGAGGCCCCAAAGGTATAGCAGAGGCCAAAGTAGGTAAGCACTAATAGCTCTCTTTGTGGTAGTGTGGGCGAGCAGTTAGGCTTATCCAGAGGGTGTGCTAAGCATTTAGTGAATTCACTCAATCAAGGACTGATGCACACACTCAGGGACAGAATCCAGACCAATGAGGTAAGTATACAAAATATATACTTATGTTTTATTTTAGAACCAAGCAGGACTTCGCACTGGTGAGTAAAGTATGCTTTCAAATACAAGACTGTTCAAGGAAATGCACTTGTGCTTGAAATTACAATTGTTACAGGTGTGTATCACTTTTAAAATGCAGTTGGAATTATACAGTAAGTACTTTCAGATTACATTTTAGTTACCTTAGGATTACTTTGAGTACTGGAGGTGGTATGCCTAGATACCACACAATAGAATCTCTACATACAAAGTAAGTAAGACTTTTTATATACTTTGCAATAGGATTCCCTTTTCTTCATACAACACAGTTCAACACTTAGATATTTTTTAGGCACAAAATCTGCATGGGTTCCCATGGGGGAAAAAGTGTTAGCGGTTTTGAATGTAAGTACACTACTTACGAGGGTGAGTTTTGGGGGTTAGGACCAAGGTTCCCCAAGGTCTAGAGGGACACTTGCTTTGCACCACCAGCGGCACTGGGACGGCCAAGTGCAGAGTGCAGGGGCCCAATGTAAACCAATGGGGCTAAGGGGCCTTCTGTTAGGGACTGCTGACGAGCAGGCCACTCGGTTGTGGGAGCAAAGCTCCTGGGGTTAAGGTCAGCACTGCAGGGGCCAATGACCAGCACATGATCTGTACCACCAGCCGGGTGCAGGGTGCAAAACAGACATCGGGGACCCTATGCTTTCCAATGGAGATCTTCAGTGTTTAAAAGATGCTGCAGGCTCGGTCAGGGAGACTTCCTGAAGGTGACCACTGGCTGAAGATGTAAGTTTGGATCTGGGGGGATCCATGGACACCATCAGTTGGGCCACCCAAGGCATTGGGGCATCGGATGCAGGGGTGTCTTCTGGCGTCAGGTTTTCTTACCAGCTCCGGTCATGGTCAGAGAACACTTCGGGTTGTAGCTGCAGGCTTCATCTGGAGTCTTGAGGGAGGTCGGGGATCACCAGAACCCAGGTCAGGATCGCTGGGGAGCCCTCCATGGGGTGTTGGGCCTCTCCAACTCAGGCCGTGGGCGTCGGGTGCAGAGTGGTGCAGAATTACAGAGTCAATTGAATCCAGATTCTGGAGGTGAGTCTTTATTTGAGCAATTCCGGTGCTCAGGGAGACAGAGTCTTTGGGAAGGTTGCAGGGCAGGTCCTCCGGGCTCTAGGGTTTGCTGGCTGCTGGGCTCGCCTGGGTTCTTGTTGCAGGCAGGTCCTAGACGGGACAGGCTGGTAGGGCTAAGACCAAGGCAGTTGGTGTCCTCTTCTCCTTCCTTGGTCAGCACGGCTCTAGGGTCCTTTTTCTTTCTTCCTCGTATCTGAGGAGGCAAGGTCGCACAAAACAGAAAAACAGTCAACGTTATTCTATGGAGCAAAATAGGGTTATCGGTGCAAAGGTAATTATTCGGTTGTGGACGTTGGTATTCTGGGGGTAGACTCAGGGGTGCCCCAGGGTCAAGGATGCACTCTTGTTACACCGTTAGCAGCACTAGGTCGGGCAGGGGCAGAGTGCTGAGGCACAATGTTATCCAATGGGGGATGGGCGGCCTCCGGTTGGTGGCAGCTTACAAACAGGCCACTGGGTTGTGGGAGCAAAGCTCCTGGACTTAAGCTCAGGGGAATGGGGAATCCTGTTTAGCACAAAAAGTGCACCCGCTGCGGCGCAGGGGCAGCTGGGTGCAGGGTACTGGTTTGACGTAGTGTACCCTGTTGTTTTCAATAGGGATTTTTGTTTTTGTTTTTCATCTGCAGGCCCGGTCCTGGAAGACTTCCAGGAGGAACAAACAGCTGGGCAGGTAAGTTGGAGGGCTCGGGGAGGTAGGTGTACCTCAAGTTCTCTTCTCCAGGGCACAGAGCAGATGGATGCAGGGGTATATTTTGCGGTCAGATTTCACCTTACTGGGCCACTCACGGGTGAAGGGTGTTCATGCAGAGGCTGCAGGCGACGTCAGGGAGTCCTGGAGGGGTCAACCCACAGTGGAATCAGCCTCTGGAAGCGCTGGGGGACCTTGCTGGGACCGGTGGGCAACTTGAACTTGGGCCATTGGTGACAGGTGCAGTGGTGGTTCCAGGAATCAGGTTTCCTTGTCCTCAGCAGGCTCAGAGTCTGTCTTTGGAGTTTCTTTTGAACAGAGCTGCTGTTCACAGGAGATCCGGTCTTTGTTGAAGTCAGTCAGTCCTCCCAGGGTTCTGGAGGTCACTGGCTGCAGGATAAGGTGACTCTCTAGAAACTGCAGACGGGCCGGAAAGGCTGGGGGAAGTCAGTTGTTCTCTGAAGTCTCCTCTGCTGGGCATCTTCTTTCGTCCTTTTTCTTCTTAGGTTGCGGGCATCTGCTTTCTTGGTTCAGGGATGCCCCCTCAATACTGTATTTAGGGGGCGTTTTGGGGGCCTCTGGGTCAGTAGCCAATGGGCTACTGACCTTAGAGTGACTACACCATTGGTGTGCTCACCCCACGTGGGGGAGTGAGCACAATCCCTATTCCTGATTGGGGAGTGCCAGCCATCTACTGTGTTTCAGTAGTTTTGGTGCTGGTTCTTTTTAGTGTGTTCTAGTCCAATATTTCTTAACCTGTGGTCCAAGGACCCCTAGCAGTCCACAAGGATTGTTCAGGGGGACCAAACCTGTTTTACTAAATTAAATAATGCTAAAGATAATAAATGAAAATGAATAACCAAAATGTAAAACTTTAAAGCTTTTCCAAATTTGATTGTGAATTAAACTAAATATTCCAATATTCGACCGTTTGTTTGGTGTATACATAGTTTTATGTATTGTTTTGGGGTTCAACTACTAGACAATTCTTAGGCGGGGCTGCTGTTCCAATAATGACTCATTGGGGGTCGCCAGGCTCCAGTAATGATTAATTGGAGGTCCACAGCAGTCCAACGGATAAGACGCAGAAGCAAAGTGCAATGTCACAGATCAGAGGCTGAAGTGAGCGCACCCTTTGCCTTACAGTGCAGGCTATGATGGACATAAGAATAATGTGAATGACACAATAACTGACCAATGGCT
The DNA here is from genome assembly GCF_964261635.1 of Lissotriton helveticus. NCBI lineage: Eukaryota > Metazoa > Chordata > Amphibia > Caudata > Salamandridae > Lissotriton > Lissotriton helveticus. The sequence goes on from NC_136065.1 coordinate 18,684,779, forward strand.
GAAGTGGCTTGGCCCCCTATGGGGTTGGGCCCCTCAGTAAGGTAGAGTCAGATTCTCCTCAATTTGAGCCCGGGGGGAGTTGGGGGTGCAAAAACCCCAGGCACAGGTGAACCAAACTGAAAATGGCCATGTTTACCTTTACCTTTACCTGGGGGAGCCGATGGCCCCCTGCAAATGGCCCTAAAGATTTACCAAGGAAAAAACTTCAAAAATTGGTTGTATCCCCTGAGTGTGTTGACCTATGCCTGGATGAGAAAGGGTGACCCTTCTTCCCTAAGTAAAATCTCCCTGGCACCTAGGGAAATCGAAATTGAGACTTTATTGTTTGATTAATTAAAATAGTAATAGTGTTACATACTGACTTTTTTGTATCTGTAATAAAACCATTTGACACATATAACCGCCTTAAAAAAAAAATTACAGTTTGATATAGTGCAAAGAGTTTCATTTATGAAGTTGATTGAACTGGTATTTTTTTAAGGGTAGTTCATGATACTTTAAAAACTTTAGCAGCTTACAGTTCATTTGAGTGTCTGTTGGATTGAGGCACTGGGTGATGGCGGCCCTACATTTCCTAATTGTTCTCCTTTTAAAGTCTGGTCGCATTAAAGAGACTTGTGCCGAATAAAAGTATGTACAGTTACAGATCAGGTGAATAAAATCCTCTTTTGTTTGTCCACAAAGCCTACATGTTATGGGGCAATTATATTTCCTGGTAGGTTGATCTGCTATTGTTGATAATTCATCAAACCGGAGCGCCATCAGTCGTTTCTTGTAAAAGACAGAAAATGTGCGACTTAAGTAAGGTGCTTGTTTGAAAGAGTCGTAGTTGTTGATTACCATCCATGCGTGTGTTCGCCTGCTGAATGTGTTTTTATCTTCTACCAACGATTGAAGTCTTGGCATTTTGTTAGTGATTCGTCTAAATACTGAGAAAGACAGACTTTTGTTCCACAGATCTTCTGTCTTGGTTGTTGAGTGGGCTTGATGTAGATATTTATTGTATGAGGATTTTTTTTATCTTTCTCGACTTCTGCTTAAGAGTGCTTCACTGATTTGTGAATGTTCTTGGTTAATTTTTATTTTGTAGCAGGTTTTACAGTTGAATACATCCTTCCTAGTGATTCATTTATTAGTCCAAATTCCAGCCGCACCTGAGCTGGTGATGCCCTTTTTGGCAGCTAGAAGGTTCATTTGTGGATGGTAACTTGCAGTTTGTTTAGTAGTGTGCAATCTTTCCGTATTGAGTAATGCTGCCATAAGATACTGTTGACAGGAGCCTTGCTGCCATCACTGCTAGTAATGGTCTGACGGACATGACAGTATTTTTGCTAGAATGCTGAAGGCGAATATTAACGCACCAACCCTTTTTTCCATATAGTTCCTTTGTACTTGTTGGTTAAATCTGTTGTCTAAGTAGACTCTTAAATATTTGTAGTTTGAAACTTGCTCCAGTATCTTGCCATTCAACCAGATTTTGAGTTTGTGGCTGCGGGGCAATGGGGCGGGCGCGGGAGGGGCAGGGTGGAGGGGTAGTGGAGCCGGACATACGACCTCCACGAGTAAAGTAAGTAAATAAATAAATAAAACTATTTACCTTGCACTCACTGCATTGCCGAGTTCTTCTGTTATGTCTATTTCCTCTGGGTTCTGCTCGGTGAAACCTTCGCCCTCTATTATGTTCTCATCCTGAGTATTGGGCGCGCTGGGTGCCGACCTGTTGTTGGAGGATTTTTTGAAGATGTACAAGTTGGTTTTTTGCTTGACTTGTTTTTTTCCTTGCTTTCCTATCATGTTTTTTTTGTCTTCTTGATTGCCTACCAGTTTTCCGGTCATGGGTGTTTCCGCCGTTTGCCGTGTGATCTTCCTTTGTTGGTCCAATATTCAGTGGTGTTTGCGGCTGTGAGTTCGTTGTTCCTCCTGTTAATGCCTCCAGTCTGCCGGTTCTCCCTGCCCCTGAGGTTCCATCCTCACAAGATTCTTGTGGTATCTTTCCCTGTTCTTCGTTGTCTTTGCTTACCACTTGTGGCTGGAGGTGTTTTTGGTTATTGGTGTGTTCGCTACACGTGCTTTTTTATACCTATTATTTCTTCCAGGATAGCTGGTAGGGAGCTTAGTTTGTCTACGATGGGTCCACATTGGCAAGTTGATTGTTTTGAACAGCGAGTAGCTTGAACTAGGTTTGTGAGTTTTTCTAATTTGGCGTTAATTCCTGAAATGTGTGTGGCCACTATGTTCATGAAGTCTATTTGTATGTCTCATTTATCGGATTGCATTACCATTGCCCTTGTTGTGGCTTGTAAGGTGATGTAAAGAGGTCGGACTGGCTGCACTGGTCACATTCTTGGTGTTCTTTATCCTCATTTCTGCTGTAGTTTCTAATACTGTTGTTTCGTCTTATATTTATGCTCCCCATGTCTAGAGGCCCCAGTTCCATCCTGATGTCAGTCAATATTTGGGCTGATGACATGGATTTGGTCCACTCATCCAATGATTCCATGTTGGCTTTTGTTAACTCTGTATCCTCAGAGTAGATTGTATTTGTACTTGCGTTTTGGTTTCCTGAGCTTTTAGTTCTGGGTTACTGGTTGATGTTTCATCCATTACTTCAAGAAGTTCCTTGTTACCCGGAAGGATGATGATCTTGGTCATCTACTGGGTATTCCTGCCTGGTCAGGGATCGCGGAAATACCGCAATCGAGAGAAGTAATCCTTTTACTAGAGCCATCGCTGGAAAGGATAGAGCCTCCCCTGTCCAGCGCTGATGCCTCTCCAGCACCTCTACTCCACTGCAGGGGTTGGGGATAAATTGTCGAAGACTTGTGGCTGCAGCATTCAACGTTACTCTCTCACAGCCGTCCATCAGGCCAATGACGCTGCTGAACCATGCAGCGTGCTGATCTTATTTATCATGGGGGGGGGGCTGATGTAGTAGTGATTCCACCTCGGCCCCAGGTTTATTTTAAAGCGAGAAGCCTCCAGTGGAAGCATCAGAGGTTCCTCCAGATAGATCCCCGCTCTATGGTAAGCCATTTAAGTCAGTCGCACTACGATGTAGTGCTTATCACTTGAACGTCTCATCAACCGCCCTATAGAGGGTAGCATAATTCAGATAGCTACCCTATAGTCCATTTAAACACCTTCAGGAAAGTCTTAAGTATACAAGCCCCAGTGGTTTGGCCTCATCCACAATCAACACCTGTTCTTCAAAGTTGGACTCCAACACAAAGTGAAGATTCCTTTGGTCTAACTAGCCTAACACTGAGAGTCCCTTCAAGGCAATGTACAACTTCCCAATCGTTAGTCTATTTTTGATCCAGAAATCCAAACCCTTGTATCCTAACTGCACCCTTCTGGATGAACATTAGGTGCATATACTTTAATGCCAATTTTACCCACAAAAATACATTTTTCTAAATCTCTTCCTCAGGAATAGTGAACGGTGACCAAGAATCTGCATATACCTGCACCCGAACACCACTCATGGTCATATAGAACACGGTTTATTTATTTTTTTCATCTCTGTTACTTACATTCAACACAACATTCCACCTCAAACTCATTTTTCAGTAGTATACTTTTTGCCACTAGGGGCCTCATGTAGGTGAATAGTATTTACCGATTCGTAAATACCGAATTTTGACGATTCGGTATTTACGAATCGGTAAATGCTATGTAGCTAAAAAATCGGGAAAAATTACCGAATCGTTAAGAGTCGGTATTTACCGAATCGGTATTGGCCCATAGGAATGAATGTCAATTACCGAATCGGTAAATACCGATTCGGTAAAAGGGGAAAAACATTGAAGGGTGGCAGGGTGTCACTTTGACACCCTGTTGCACCCCTCAATTGTTTATGGGTGCACATGTTGCAGACATACATGCCCTAAGGGCATGTATCTCTGCAACATGGCACTGAAGCAATTTGCATTAAATTGCTTTTTTTTTTTTTTTCGTTATTTACCACCAACTTGTAGTTGGTGGTAAATAACGAATCCTAACATAAGATAAGCACTCATTTAAGTGCTCCCTACATTAGGAATTCGGTAAATTATCAAATCGGTATTTAAGAAATCTGTAATTTACCGATTCCTTAAATTACCGATTCGGTAAATTACCCAATCCTTAATTTCGGCCCCCTACATAAGAAAAGCCCATTACCGGTCGGAATTCGTTAATTTCGGCCGTTACCGACTGGTAATGAGCTTCCTACATCTGGCCCTAGATGTTTGTTCCTTCTCCTCTTCCGTACATTTAGCCATATCCCTCACCTTTCTTCTTCTACAATCTTTGCCAAATTGCCCAACCACGCCACCCAAACTACATTTTTATTTGACAACCAAACACACTTTGCACAACTCCCTGATATCTCAGCCTTATCTACAATAGCTATGTCGGAAGGGACCTGTTAGGGGTGATAGGAACATCGAGCCCTTACCTAAGAGTACGGAGGGATCACCTGGGACAGAGAACCACAGCGCGGAAACCCGGGTAACTCTTGGTCCGGGTCTCTATTACTGGACGGCGGAGGCAGGCCATATGAGGGCAACCAATTAGCTCAAGCGAGATCAGAGGAAAAGGCAGGCCTGGACGTAGAACGCGGTGACGTCGGCGAGTCCGGAAGAAGACAGGAAGAGAAGACGCAAGGACGCGAGCAAACGGAACCGGAGGAGAAACCATCCCGAGACGAGGAGACGAGGAACCCCACGGAGGATGGCGGAGAAGCCAAGGAGTGGTCCGAGGAGTGGTGGATACCTTCCTCCCCCCAGGAGGGCGCGAACACCGCCGTAACTCAGGAGTGTTACGGCATGGGCGGTGAGTGACACCGCACATGGGGTACCGATTACCTAGTACGGGGAGGCGGGAGGGGCGAAGGGGAGCGGGGCAGAACGGAGGGAAGTCGGGCACTGTAAATAGCGGCCACTGAGCACTGTTCCCTTCGTGTGTTACTCCCTGCACCCATCCCTTCCTAAAAACCTCAGACCCTCACGTTAGTCAGGCAGAAAGCGTGGTCCCCAGTGAAATACTTATAGTATCCACCCTGATCACTAAAGGCGACTCGGATACTAAAACTTCTGGCATACAGTGTGACCATTCTCCATATACACCCGGTGTGGTGGCGGTTTCCCCTTCACTAAAAAAGAAACCCCTTCCTATAGTCAAAACACTTACCATCCTCTTTGTTCTTTTCCTCAAGCATCCTGGGGGTCGACGGACCAACCAGATAACACCAGCTCCAGGAAGACACCAGAGGACTCTACGCTCCACTAGCATCTACAGATCAAAACCACATAACACTGCTGTTCTGGCAATAAACCCCACAATTGACAAACTACTAAAGCCTCCTAGCTTCTATTTCCGCCCATTCCTCCTACAAGCTAAGATGTCTTTGACTGTAGATCGCCATTGATAACATAATCACTCTTGTATTGAGGAATTACAAGCATGCATAACCACCTGCTCTTCAATCAGTTCATTGTGTAATATTCCAAATTTGCAATCTATATGTGACCGAGAAGGGCGCCTCCCCCCCCCCAGACTGACTTGCCACCATTGCCGTTATCCCAAAGATCCAGCCACCTTCACCTTCCTGCAGGGATTACCGCCCAATCTCCCTTATAAATGCCGAAATTAAACTTTTTGCAACGGTGTTAGCCCAGCGTCTTTGCCCCCTCTCCATAAACTAGTCCACCCGGACCAATGCGGCTTCATGCCGTCGCGAGGTACTCGGCACTGTATACAGCGTCTGCACCTCGCTCTGGCCCACCGCCAACATCTGCCCCCGTACCATGCTCTATTGCTACTGGACTTTGAAAAGGCCTTCGACACGGTCGATTGGTCTTACTTGGCGGAGGTTCTCCAACTGATGGGCATGGATCCCCTGTTCCAGTGCGCCGTTCGCGTTCTGTATTCTAATCCGCGGACTAGGATCCTTATCAACGGGCCCTCTCGGATGTGTTCCCGATCAGGAGAGGCACACGTCAAGGGTGTCCTCTCTCACCCTTGCTATTTGCGCTGACCATGGAGCCCCTGGCCTGTCTCCTCCGCTCTGACGTGGCGGTCCAAGGCTGGTCCTGGGACCCCCCATTATGTGGATAAAATAGCCCTCTGTATGTGGATGATGTCCTTCTTTACATGGCCGAACCAGAGCATTCCGGTCCCCGCTGTCTAGAGATACTTCAAAGCTACTAAAGCGTTTCTGGACTCCGACTTAACCCCGCCAAATCCACCCTTGTCCCTCTCCACATATCGAGAGCCTGCTTCAAGTGGCAATCCACCATTCCCATCAGGAGACAGTCCTTTAAATACCTGGGTATTTGGATAGCCCTCCTACCGGAGTTGGAATGAGCTCTGAATATCACTCCCCTGATCTCCAAAGCCAAAACTGATCTTAAACGCTGGCAAGCTTTGCCGCTTAATCCCCTAGGCTGTAGCGCTCTTTTTAAAATGACGATTCTCCCTCTCTTCCTTTATATCCTCCAAAACATTACCCTCCACCTTCCGGGGAGTTGGTTCCGAGATTTTGACGGAGCTCTCACCAGATTCCTATAGGGGCATGGGAGATCGCTCATTGCCCTGGCTCACTGTAGGATCCCGCCCTTCGACGGCGGCATGGGATTGACTAATATACACCTTTATTACTTAGCAACCAGACTCCTCGTAGTCCATGATTGGTATACAGGAGGCTGGTCGGACCCGGCCTACCGAACGGAGCTTCGGTACATGGACTTCCCATAGCTGCATGCCTATCTCTACGACGCTCCTATACCGCTCACACTCCCCCGATCACTAGATCAGTTCTGGTGGCTTGGGGCTCCGCCCTCTGGCACACCCGTTGGGATATACGACTTACTCAACACAAACCTCGTTGGCAGGGCACATGGCTCCGAGAGACATCCTCCCTCATGGGTTTCCGGTCCTGGGACCACGTTGGAATCTCTCTCCTTGGGGATGTTTGCGTGGGAGATCACGTTCGGACCTTTACTGACTTACAAAAGCGCAATTCCCTCCACACCTCCCAATCGATACCTCCAACTCCGCCACGCACTCACGGAACATATCCCCCCCCGGGTACATCAATACCCGAATTCAACCCACTAGAGGCGCAGGTACTTATGGGAGACCTGGGGCGGGGAGGGGTCTAGAGGATATACCGATCTCTGATTAACAACACCCCTACCTACCTAGACACAGTCCGAGCCCGCTGGGAGGGATGGTTGGGCCACCTGGAAGAAGGGGATTGGCGGGACGCCCTTATGGCCCCCAAAACCCTTACGACCTCCTCCAAGCTTCGCCTCATCCAACTATACTACCTCCACACAGCCTACCTCACCCCAGTACGTCTACATAGGGCACAATTGCGCCCTTCCCCTGATTGTGCTTGGTGTGGTCAGGCCCCAGCAGATTTTTTTCATATGGTGTGGACCTGCCCGGCCTTTGCTTTGTTTTTTGTCCAGTATAGAAGCAGAGCTTACCCAGACCCTAGGCTGGTAGGTTCCCCACGACCCCATGCACCTGCTCCTTGGTGTCTTCCATGGCTTAGACGGCTCTAGAGCCGATAAGCTCTTTTTGGGCACAGTTCTTGCAGTTGCCAAACGCGACATAGCGGCGGCATGGGCAAGCATCAGACCCCCTACCCTGCAGAAGTGGCGACGAGGGGTGGATTGGTGCGCCACCCAAGAAGAACCCCTGTTCGAGGCCCGGGGGTGTCTGAGAAAGTTCCAGAGGATATGGGGCAAGTGGTTGAATTTGCTACCTTCTTAATGTTCTTGCTGCCCTCTAAATGTATACGTACATGTTGCCTTATATATGGAAATAAGATTTTGTACCATCATTCCCAGGAGCTGGATTATGTTGTTTGTTGTACATGGCTATGAAATGAAATGAAATGAAATGAAAAAGAAACTTATAAAGCGCGCTGTGGCCAAGCGGCTTCCTGGCGCTGAGGAACACATCAACTATCAACTATGGCTATTGTGTATTCATGCTGCCGTGCGCTGTATTTTGTTCTGTTGCATATTTAAATGCAAATAAAATTTGATTATCAAAAAAAAAAACATTTTGCTGCTATGAGTATCCACATGTGATTGGTTACTAACATCTTCTTACTCAACCATACAAAATGGGTGATAAATAAGGCCACGTTGCGGGACCTTGTGCGAAGTTGTGACACATCACTCAAGCAGATCCTCATCTGGCGGCTCATCCGTCTTCATTCTGACCCTGACACACGCAACAGCCACAGTGAGGGGAAGTCTTGCCCTGCAGCCCCACAATTGTTGTGCCCAAGGGTATCCACCACCAATGGACTCCACACCTAAGTTCCTTTACGGTGCGCAAAGATTGAAAAACCATGGAGTACTTGTGGAGAAGGACTGTAAAATATTTATATCCATCACCGCTGTGACGGAGTAACCCATCCACCTATAACAAAATCAGGCCCTTACTCTTCACATTTGAACTCTTTTTGGAAGAATTTGTCTCCGGGAGAGCACGCAGCGAGTCTGCACATCAGTTGGATACACAGCATCTGTGGGAACTAACACATCTAGTAAAAACCCACTTAGACGTGTAATCAACCAACAGAACAACGGTCTTCTCTGATGACTACTGATTATTGATGACAGTTGGGAAGAGGGGAGAGATATGAAAGATTATTTCTCAAAGGGGATGATAAAAATTGTATGGTGGAAAGGAAAATGAAAGCATTTGTTACTCCTCAAACCAGGCTCCCTGGCATCCTTTGTTACAGGCCCAAAAAATACCAAAATGTAATCTGTTCCAGGGCTCCTCTGCTACATCCACAGGTGACAACGGGCTGGCTTGGACCACTCCGGACTTATAACTACACACACATTGAATGGAATCCTTCACCACTTCAACCTGTCAATCCATGTTAGCCCATACTGTTATCTAACTGATGCACTGGAGAGATTCAAGCCAAGTGGCCTTTGAGAGACAAATTAATTGTCTTCTCCGCAAACCCATTATGAGGAATTCACCTCTTACCTCTTCTCAGTTTCCACTCTAAGATGCTCCTAGCAGAAATTAGACACAGGCATCCATCCACTTTCTTATCATGGGAGTAGCTTTATTAGCACCTGTATGTTTAAACATGTAGGCCAGCAATCGATCCTCCATTCTTATCATGAAGGGAAGACTTAATAGGAAGAAATTAAAGTGTTTAACTTCCCAGGAACAAGGGAACACTTCTCGTTCCATCACTGAGAAATGTCCCTCTGTCCTTTTCGCTGAATAGGAAATGAAATCTCTTCACAGCGCATAGATCTCTCAGGCTGGCGTATGTGATCGTGATAATGTTCTTGCGCACACAAAAGTGCCCAGGCATTGGCATGTTGTCCATTTTCTCCTTCACTTTGAGTCAGGCCTCATCATATGCAGATGGCCACCTGTATTTGTTTTCATTTTAAGTAACACTCTCAATGATTGAATTAATACATGATGAATACTGAGGACAAATCAATCACAGTGGACATTCTGGCATCAATAATGAGTTGTTAACCTCTAGAAATTGAGGGCAGGCTTACTATCAATCCAAATGTTTTCATTTAGGTCATCCAAATCCACGCATATCTTTGTACACCAATCCTTTGCCCACCGAAACCACAGACACTAGGCATTCCAAGTCCTCGATTTACTTGATCATTCCCAATCTCAACAACGTATCCAATTATTCCTAAAAAATTAACCCTGTTTCCTTTGTGAACCACTAGACTGGCCTTTCTTTTTGACACAATCCTACGTGCACATTTTTTAACACAGTCTGTCCTCTAAAGTCCTCAAAAACTTTGTACTATTTCCTCACCTTCATTAAGAGATGTTACGAAGATAACCTGCTCCAGAGAATTAGGATTCAATTTTCATAATGGACTCACTAGACACATCTGCAAACATCTCTCTTGGCAAAACAATTGGTACTGTTGACCTGGGGCCTCAACTTCCACACACATACCACATGAGCCTGGCACCTTTCTTCTGTGCCATTTTCTCACTCTTCGCAACCACCCTCAGTCAGTGTTAGACTTGGCTTTTTCAGCAGGTTCACCCCCAGACTTTTTGCTTTTTGTCCTCTTATGTTTTACCTTGTTTTTGTTGGCTTTAGGACTCTGGTCACTTTACCAATGCAATTTACTGCTAAAAATGCATATGCTCTCAATGTAAATTGTGTTTATGGATTGTTGTTTCCATGATTGGCTTATTTGATTGACTACTACGTCCCTAGTAGAGTGCACTGTGTGTGCCAAGGGCCTGCAAATCAAATGCTGCTAGTGGGCCTGCATCACTGAGAGTGCTACCCACACAAGCAGCCTTTCAAAGGTGTCTCCGACCTACCACTGCAGTATCTGCGTACAGTTTTTACTGGCATGGTGATCTGGCAAGTGCACCCACATGTCAGGCCCAAACCTTCCCTTTTCTACATGTGAGGCACCCCTCGGGTAGGCCCAAGGTACCCCCATGGGCAGGGTGCAGTGTATGTGAAAGGAAGGACATGTACTGGTCTGTACTGGTCTCACCTACGCCGTTGTCCCAAGCTGACATTGACGCCGCTGCTTGCACCATGGTTTAGGGGCACCGCTTGTAAGTTACACGGCGTGTCTCCCCATTCCACAGCGCAGCCTTGGCCCACTGACGCCAGTGTCATTGACTCCAGATCGTCAACTGAAGCTGCTGCCTGCACGTGACCCGAGGGCCCTCCACACCGCATTGCCCAGTCTCGCACTGCAGCCTTGGGTCTATCTACGACAGCGCCTCAGCAGCAACAACGACACTGCATGCACGTAACCTATCAGCACCACCTGCAGCCCTGGTCTCACCGATGCCACTGGATGACCGTCAACGAGCCGCTGCCTGCACCGTGACTTGAGGGCTCCACTTCACACCGCAGGAGTTCGACCTGCAACGATTGTGACTTCAAGGGCGCGATGATTCCTGTGTCAACTTCCAGAAGCAATGCCTGCCAACCCCACTCCTCCGGAGCGCATCGCAAGGACTGACGCCCTGCATCTCCACAGGTACTGTTTTACAAGTCTCCCCCAAAGCCTAGCTGGCCCGCGATGCTGCAACTATTGTATTTGTTTGCTCACTATGCCATGATAGCCCCCAGACAGCGCTATCGACTTCATGGAACTGTATATAAAGTCTATTTTTGATTTATTGGTATTGTGGATTTCTGTATGTTGGATTTGTATTGTTTTGGTCCTGTTTTACAAAGATAAATATTGGATATTTTTCTAAAATTGGTGTTGTGTCCTTTTGTGGTGTTTTCGCTGGATTATTGTTTGTTATGTGCAAATACTTTACACACTGCCTCTGGGATAAGCCTGACTGCTCGTGCCAAGCTACCAAGGTAGTGACCAGGGGTTCTTTTAGATGTGTAATCCCCTTATCCTGACTAGAGTGGCGATTTCTGCATGGCTTAGGTGCATACCCTAGCCAGACAGAAAAACCATTTCTAACACTCAGCACCTGTCTTCAACAGTGTTTTCTTCATAATCGCAGCTGCTGCGTTCCCATCACCATGGATTTCCATGGAGTTCCATCCCCTTATCTGCTATAGCCTTCTTCAGGACAGGTTTCTGAGCCATTCATTTTTGCTGTGTCCTGATGGTGTTAGTGCACCAAACTAGTCTCTAATTAAAGACTCACCATATTTACATGTGCAAATCATATTTTGCAGACTTGCCCACTTTCATTTTCAGAATGTAACCATCTGTCCAAATGGCCTCATTGGCTCTAAAGAAAACCAGCAAGGGTTTGTGCTTCATCCATTCTGCTATATTTAACTGCACATAAATTAAAGGTCCTGTTAACACCTGGGTGCATCACCATTAAATGTTGCCACAACATCTATGCACAAGAGAACAAGTTGCCCAACGCTGTGGCAGTTGGTTCGACCTGGAGACTGCATTTCACTGCTGCTCTTCAAATGTAAGACTGTGCCACTCGAGGACCAATAATGGCCAACAATGCCACACCTACACTGTCCCATAATCTCGTGCTGGAGTGGAGGGCAGACCACAACATTTCCCAAATTGCACCCACGAGATTGTTAATGCTTGTGCCACTGGAGTCAAGCTATCCAGGCTGATGAGGGCTGAAAGCCCGAAACCGGTCCCAGGATGCTTGTTTCCAGTCCAGGGAGGACCTGGCTTGGCAGTTCGGGCTGGACTGTTCCCATGAGGCACAGGGTCAAGACTGATTTGCATATGTCCGGGTTCAAACTGGAATGGCATGGTGAGCAAAAAAACAATGGATTTAGGCCCAGATTTCTGTACTGGGGTGAATATCTGACATTGTTCTGCATTCTGTCCATCAACTGTTCTTTTTGCATTTGTTTTAGAACTCAGCATGTATTATTTTTAAAGGCTTTAAAAAACAAATTAAATCTCTCAAGAAGACCCACAAGGTTTTAAAGTCCAGTTTGTCCCACGCTTTCTCAGGATTTGCGTATAGGGTTTTGAAAAAGACTCCAAGGGAAAGAAGACAAGTTCAATGTGTTTTGTCCTTTGAGAAAAATGAAGGAGCCCCATTTTAATTTGATCTATTTAATCCTCCTCCTCACATGAACCCCAGGCCCTCGGCTGAGGCAGACTGGTCATTTTATACCAATGGCCTTCAGCAGGTTGACACGTGTGTTCACACTCCCCTCCCAGAAAGGTTAGCATAAACCTCCAAAGCTTTCAATCCCATACCTCAGAGTCGAAGGAATTCCTTAAATTCCAAACCAGTACATTAACGTTATCGTGACAAGGACAAAACAATGTTATATTCTTAATATCGTTCAAGTGCGCCAGACAAACCGTTCATAGCTGCCAAGGTTTCCGATTGATCATGTGTGACATTTTCCTAATTTCAGTGTAATTATGAGTGACATTCAACGACTATGAGTGACACTTTCTCACGTGCAAAGTCATGCAATAAAGAAATTAAACCCATTTGAGCAGCAAGAAACCCTACTAAGAGCTTACAACTGTTGTAAAGCTCCAGAAATGAAAGGGCACTAAACTGGTCAAAAGCAGGAACTCGCAGCTAATCCTCATCAAAAACAGTTTTTCAAATATATGTGTGGCTCATGTTCCTAAACCGATCTGTGTCATCTGCTCCTTCTTGGTGATGCCCCTCTGTTTCGAGTTCACATTATCTATCGATATTCGGATGACGTTAAGAGTTCGGCCGTCCCTCGGGCTCTGCAGCACTAAACCAGAATAAAATATTAAACCTTCTGGATTTTGAATGTTTGGTGGGTCAATAACTGACAGGGGGCTTTAAAGTACGAGTCAGAGAAACAATTACTGACACCGGATGTCCGGGTCAAGGTCACTTCCGGTCTCTGTGACGTGTTGTTCCATGCCTACCGGCGTCGAAGGAACACTTCCGCCCCGCATTGCCGCCGCTTCCGCCCCTGGCCCCGCCTCTAGCCCTGAAGCCCCGCCCCTCGGCTGTGTCTGATGTGCTGCTGCTGCCACGTCTGTGTGTGAGAGAGAGGAGCCGGAGCCGGTGAGAGGGGGCACCGGGAGGGGGGCACCGAGAGGGAGGGGGGCACAGGGCAGGGAGAGCACAGGAAAAGGCCCAGGAGGGGGTGGGTAAAGGGGGCTCAGCCATGGGAATGGGGAGTTGAGGCTCAGGCAGGAGAGGATGGGTAAAGGGGACTCAGGAATGGGGGGGTGTTGAGGCAGGAAGGGGGGCACTGTATCTTACAAGACTGTACATTGCCCCCCCCCCCGCAGCAGTATACACTGTGTGCCCACCCTCCCCACCACCAAATCATCTGACCCCAGCGTTGTGACCCCTGTGCATCCCTCCCCTTCAGGAACATGGCCTCTGTGGACTCCTCCCCATGGACCATGAGTCCCCTCTCCAGCTGTGTGACCTGTGTGCATCCTCCTTCCAGCCATGTGGCCCTTTACACCCCCCCTCAAGCCATATGGACCCAGCCATGAGGACTCTTCCCCTACCCCACTTCAGCCACTTGCTCACTGTGCATCCACCCTCCAGCCCTGCAGAGCCAATGCACCCCCTCCAGTTATGTGAACTATGCCCATCCTCCTAGCAGCCCTTTGAAATCTGTACAGCCCCCACCAGCCTTGTGCAACCCCAACAATGTGGACAATGTGCAACCCCACTCTGGCGATGTGCTCTCTGTACACCTCCTAGCTATGTGTGGCCTCTGTGCACCCTCCTTCCATCCCATAGACAAGTGAACTCTCTGCAGCCCCATCTAGCCTTGTTCAGTCCCATCTAGCCACGTGGGCCCTGTGCAGCCCCATCTAGCCACGTCTGCCCTGTGCAGCCCCATCTAGCCACAAGGGCCCTGTCCATCCCCAATCTAGCCACGTGGGCCCTGTCCATCTAGCCACGTGGGCCTTGTCCATCCCCATCTAGCCACGTGGGCCGTGTCCATCCCCTTCAAACCACATTGACCCAGCCACAATATCCCATCATCTCTTTGACATCTCTGCTCTCTCGTCATAAGTGCTTCAACTCCTTGTCTGAGGTGGTAAGTGCTATCTGACTACAATAACAAAGCAATTCAACAAGAGGCTCATCTCTGCCATATGGCCCCTAGTTGTAATTGTATTTATATAGTGCTTACTACCCCTGATGCAGCGGTTTTGGCCGAATAGCACACTACTCCAGAACCCATGGTTAGTGGTTAAGCAAGTTGTTATTGTTGGTAAGTGCAACTAGTCATGTGCTGTCAAGAAAACAAATGCATTTACTCATTCAAAGATCTTCCCTCACTATGCTGTATTGAAGGTGTAATCACTTACTACAAATTAGTTATTTGACACTGGCTGAGAGCAGTTAGATTTGTTGCCTTGTTTTGTCACCAGATCCCAATTTTGCTTGTTACAGCAGAACAACCGCTGAATCGAAGGTGCCTACATCTTACTTTACAAGTTTCTGGTGGGCGTGTTTGAGTATGTGGCCAGTATAAGTGGAGCAAAGTAATGGAGGCCTGTGGATTCCATTTTGCAGTTCTGTGCATTAGATGGGGTTGACATTGTTTTCCCAGACAGTGGTAGTGTATCAGGAGGGAGGAGAGCTAGACCGTAAAGTCAGAAGAAATGAGACACGGCTCCTATAGAAATTCCATTAGGTCTTTTTGCTGAGAGGAGCTGCTGATTTGTCTCTCTGCATCACTGTCTTTGTGACTGTTGGTAGACAGGTGCTGATAGTTTACACCTCTCTGTGCCTCTTGTAGTGTAGTTCCTATAGTCCCAATAGGCGCTGCGCATTGGAATAATATATTCAGCAGTGTAGACGTAGGACTGCGGTTAACTAGGTCTCTACTGACTATATTAGACTTAAGGTTTGCCAGCTAGCTCAGAGGTCACTAGAAACTTTCTCGAATAAACGAGGAGGAGTTTAACCTCCTTCGATAGACAAGAAGGTATTAGCTTCTGACAACCATAAAACATGACAGCTTTGCTCTCCCTGAATAAGAGTGTATCTCTAGAGTCGTGTGAAAACAAAAGACAACTATTTCACTCAGTCAAAAGGTGCGTACTTAGTTTCACCAGATTGTAGAGAAAAGAGAGACTGGCGTTTTCAATAAAAGGTGTAATTTATTGAGCAGTCTTCTTCCTCATGCAAGAGAAATGAATTGCCACGATTGCAATACTCATAGTAAAGTGCGTACAGTAAAAGGAGGATTATAAAATAATACTGTAAAAGCATTGATATTCTTTCTGAGCCATATGATACTTTAAAATAGATAAAATATATACATACATATATACATTGACTAATCGTACTCAACTGGTGCTTCTAAATACGCCTACCCCGGTGTATCTGACCTAAGCCTAATACGTGGGAATGAGTAAGTAAGTAGCAGTTTAAGTTAAGTTTGTTTTGCCAAGAATCTGATTCAAGAATTCTCTTTAAGGGTTTAGTCAGTTCCGTACCTGGGTAAATAGAAAGCAGGAGGTCTGGTATCTCTCTCTCAGGACTGGATATCCCAGTCCACCCGCAAGGGTAGGCTGGAAACGCCGGAGCTGGATTTTCTCGGCAGGAGAAAAGACAGCGTCTTTCTCAGCGCGTCAAAAGGGAGGGGCAGCGTCCGTGGGCTCTCGGGCAAGTAGATAGCTGCTCCAAAATCACCACCGTGTGTTTGCTTAAGGCAACGTTGGTATATTTATACCTGAAAGGTGCCTGGTTTGACGTAAGGTTGGACATAAGACGTCAATAAAGATGTCACTAAGAACTGGTCGTTCTTACAGTGCTTTACAGGAGTTCTAGGACGAAATCAAAACAAAGGCAAGTGGGATTTCCCAGGTTGCTGGAGGCTTGGTTTTGTTTAGAGAACTCGGTGTGCTTTCTAGGGGGGCGGAGGAGTAGCCTTGCTTAATGTGACAGCATGTGCTACGACTGAATTATGGATATGATTATTATGCCGTTGTGGATATTATTGATTATAACCGGACAAAGGCATATAATAGAAATATCGATTCTGGTTCCTAGATAAAAACACTACACTCTGTTGTGGGTACTCCAGGCTGCTATGAGATGAGAAGCATCACTCTGCACAAAGGATGTCTGGAAAACAGCCTAGAGGGCACTTGGAAAATAGGAAGCCACACCAAACCAGTTCTGTGTATCTGCCTCTCTTTAGGTAGGAGGGGTTGGGAACATGTGTTTTCCTTTCCTAGAGGATTAGACAGTGCAAACTATGTTACTTTAGATGTCATAGCGCTACATCATTCTGCACTTGACCCCATAAAATTAACACACTGGAGTCTGAAATGCACTATTGTATCAACAGACTATGGCGAAAAGACCAGTGAGCCTCTACAAAAACATGTTCTAGCATCTCCCTCTTTGAACAATAACAATAGGCATTCTAAAGGGCACCAGGGAAAGCTACATTTGAAGGAGCAGCAGCTCATTGATGAGGGATGTGTGACATTACCCAACACCTAGAACCTTTCTTGCTCTTCTGGTACAGACCTCGGTGTAAAGCTTTCCCCCTGCCTTGGCTCGTGATGATGGCAGGGGTATTGGAGGTTGGACTGCAGCATGGATTACGTAGAGACGTACATAATGGGAAGACACGTCCACTAACACCGCTGAAGACAGAGCAAACTACTCAGTAGTCAGTAGCAATTGGGGTGAGGACGAGCAGGCTCCCAAAGAGGGCAGGGGTCAGGCCAGTGCTTGTCTGGTGGCTCCATGGCTGTTGCTGTTCAGTAAATAAAACCTTTTCTTATACAGAAAGACAGGGCACGGCAGGCATTTCATGACGGTCATTTGACCCAGCCTCGGCAGGCGTCAATGGGGTGATTTCAAATATCCAAGGATTGGGGGTCCTTTAGACTGACAGACCTACCAGACCCGAACATGTCCTGCCCGAACTATGTAAAACCAGCATCAATGTAATCCATGTTTTTCAGGACCTGTGCAAAAACATATGTCTGTGTTTCTGAAACCTTCACTGCTCGTTTGGTTTGTATATTGCGCTGCAGTTCAAATGTGTATTGATCATTCAAACGGAAAACTTAAACTATGCTGCAAACAAGAAACTCACGTGTAATTCTAAACCACGGAAACCGCTGTAATTCCTTTTATGGGTGGTAAATTGGGTACAATTTAGGTTAAATAGCAGTAAAAATCTGCTAATCATCGCCAAAGCCCTGCAAGGATTGGCAGGGCCTTTTGTTGTGAAGATAACATACATTCTGTAAAATGGAATCTGAATATAAGCCAAGCGTTGCACAATGACGAAGACCAAACCGAGATTTCTGAATTCTTTCCCCTTTGCGATTTTTGTGAGCTTGTTATTGAATGTATCAACACTGAATAGGCCTTGAGAAAAGTACAAGTAGCCAAAATCTTAGATTCTTAGTCGAGCAAGCCAATACGGGTATCCCGTCATCTGGATCACCATCTTGGGGTGGAAAGCTTCCTTAGTTTGTATGACCAAGGTGTCCACAAAGAAAGGTGAATAAGGTGTGCAAAAACTACGCTTGCTACTCAGTGGCATGCCTCCGCAAAGTGACAGCAACTAGAAAAACAGATTTAACTGACCACTATGAAGGTGCTAAAACAGTACACCCATCCAAACAGATGGCGCCTCATTCAGACCCCATTGTGGCATGACAAATGAAGTGGGTGGTGACACACTTGAGAGACCCTTCCGAAATATTATTGGAGCCTTGTACAGTAGTGACTGATCCAGGAGACAGGAAAGTTGACATGACCACAATTTACCCCTCAATGCTTCCCCTCAGCACCCTCCTGCTGTCCAGAGCACAAACTAGAGGACAACAGACAATCAAGCCATCAAGATGCCAAAGTTGTGTTCTGCGCACGAAGCGACAAACCTGTTGCACCTCCTGGACTAGATTCTTTTGGTGAAAGTACAACACGTTGGTGGTACGGATTCCAAGAAG
This sequence comes from Lissotriton helveticus, assembly GCF_964261635.1. Classification (NCBI taxonomy): domain Eukaryota; kingdom Metazoa; phylum Chordata; class Amphibia; order Caudata; family Salamandridae; genus Lissotriton; species Lissotriton helveticus. The sequence continues at coordinate 18,703,192 of NC_136065.1, forward strand.
TCTGTCCTGAAAGAAAGCTGGACAGGGAGCCACCTGGAGAGGTGCAGGTCTACGTATCTCACCCTTTAGGCCAGTCTCTAGTGATTAAGATGACTTGGCCCCTTTTATGATGAATCTTTCTCCATTATCTCCATCACAATCCTTTTACACCTGTCATTTACTTCCCTGGACTTCCGACTGGATCAGACTCACTCTTTATGATGGGAAATATGGGAAAGTGGTGGGTGAATGTTGCTTCTGACTCTTCAGCCTCTTCTCTAGAAGATTCACTAGTCTAGCAGTCATTTAGACTCCAGTGTTAGAGCCGGTGTTAAAAAACACATTGGTGTATAGAACATTTGCACCAAGCCTTGGTTGTCTTTCTGTGTCCAGTTTACACCTTGGTTATGAAAATGTAGAGTAACCTAAAACTTTTGTTATGCCTCATTTTCTTGCATTGATAGCTCATTTTTAGGTCTCGCTTTGCTCAGCGTGCATGCGTTGCTAGGAGAGGGCCTCTTGGAATCACTTCAGACTTCCAAGAGACTTCTCTGTGTGGGTCTTCTTCCTCCCACACATCCCATTGGCCTTTGCGTGGGGCTTTCAATAATGAAAGCACGCAAACGGCCAAAGGAGGGGGTATGTCCCGCCTTTATTGTGAATGTTCACACCCATGGCTTATGGGTCTCGGGAGCGAGCAGGGACGCGCAGGCTGCCAGCTGGCTTTCAGCTGCATTCCTGGTGTCTCAGGTTACACGTGCCGCGCTGTGCTTTTGCTTGTTTAGAAAAGTGGTGCGCCCGGGTAAAAAAAGATGACACAAGATACCAGAAAATCACATCTCACTACAGAAGAGTGCTTTTTTGAAACTTTTACGACGTGATTTCGCACACCACTAATAGGGACATAATGCTGCAGGCCAAGAACTTCAGCCTTTCCTGTTGATTAAAAGCAGTGATGTGCCATGCTGGCATCAGGGAGCAGTGCCCAGATGATTGTAATATAATCAGTGATGGGCATTACTACCACACAGGTATTTGTAGGGATGAGAGGGCCTCGGTGGGCGTAGAATGTGTTTTCACATAGCAGGCGCCGCCTGCATCACCTGCTGTAAGCAGTTCTATTGAGAATTAATGAAAAGCGCTGTTTATTTGGATGTGAGCCGGTTCTGGGGGGCCTTTTTGGCAATGCGCCGCAGATGTCACCCCGTATCCTGCCATGGATAGGCCCGCGCTCACAGAAACCGCCTTTGTCGCATGAGTGATGGTCAGATTTTTCATAATTTCCGGCACGTTGTCGTGTGTCATCTCAGTGCTTTGTGATGCCGCAATCAGCGCTTTTATCTTTTTCACCGAGATCATCTTCCTCCTGGGTAGTAATTACTGCCTGTTTGTGAGAAGTTGGCCTGATATATAATGTTCACTATTCTAGTGAGCACTTTGTATCAGTCCAAACAACCCTTATTGATGATTGGTTGTAAGTCAACCTTATAGACCAGCTATCCTAGTAGCATGGATACGAGCAGTCTAAGGCTAAGACTCTAGAGGGCGTGTTAAGCCAGCTGTTTTACCATCACATTACCCCTTGAACACCAAGGGAAAGGACACCACACAAGTTGTTATGAAAATAAACGTATATTTATTTATAACAAGTCTACCCTGAACTCTTTATGAGTCAGGGAGCTAAGCACACATCAAAACTCTTACGAAAATACTTTAAGTCGCACATTTTACACAAATGCCCTAGGGGCACGAAAAACCATATACACAGTAAGTGGAATGCGAACTTGCTAGCAGGTAAGTAATACTTTTGTAGACTCAGGAATCGCTAGGCCTACAATTCTAAACACTGGGATTAGATGCAGGAGGCCTGTGGACGTCGTGTGCAGAGTGGGAACTCTCACGCGTAAGGCGGGAAAAAGTCTATGGAGGCTAGCAGTTGCAAAGTTACTGTTCTCGGGCGAACCCGACTAGTTGGGACGAAAACGGGAGTGGATCCGAACACTTGGAGTGTTGGACTATGCTGGGGCACCGGAGTGCTGGATTTACCTAGCCCAGGGGCTGCGGCTGCATAGGGTTCAAGTTGCGTCGGAAACCCACGTTGACGGACCAGGAGCCTGAAGAAGAAGTTGCTGGCAGGCGGCCAGTGAAGAAAAGTTTGAAGAGATCCAAGCCTGGATCAGGGAAGAAGAAGACCTGAAAGCAGAGGGGACCAAGTTCTGAATCACTAGCCAGTGATTAAGTGGGCACCAGGATGGCACCGGGCGAAGTCACCGCAGTCAGGTGAGTGGGCGCTGCTGGGCTCTGCAGTCTCTCGGACTAGGAGGCGTTGTCGGCGACCAGGATGGAGGTGCGAGCTGTCCCACGAAGGTTCTTGCTGTCGACGTCGCTGGACCCAGGATTGGGGCAACAAGTCTTGGCAAATGCAAGGCCCACGCGGTGGACCTAAAATGGCGTCTTGAGTGGACCAGGAGGGACCAGGAGGGTCCAGGGTGCTCCTCTGATGGAGGGAAGCAAGGGCCAGTCTGGAGCAACCAGACCAGCAGTGTTTGTCATCGTGGAGCGTCGTGAAGGGGCCACTAGCCAACGGGCAAGCGACCTGGACAACGCGGTGAGCAGCAAAGAGCAGAAGGGCCCCACGCAGATCTCGTGGATGCAGGGGGGCTGAACTTCGGTGCTGGAGCTGCTCAGGGTCGGGGCTTCTCTTACCCCAAGGCACTCAGTCGAGGGTCACTCAGGCGTCGTGCTGGACAAGCGTCGTGCAGTTCTGAAGATGGCCGGTCCCTCGAGGTCTCGTCACACCCACGGATCACAGCTGGGCTGATGATGTAGGTTGAGGTCAGAGGTGCCAGGGAAGCCGGTTCTCGTCGTGCTGGAGCAGTCTTGATCCGAAGGAGAGACTGGCAACAAACCGCGATGCTTGGTTGGTGCCTGCTGCTGCAGGGTGACTACTCCTTAGTCACAAGGGAGAAATCTTAGGAAGAGTCTTGAGTTCCTTCTTGAAGAAAGTAGTTTCAGGATTCAAAGATGATCTGATTTGGAAGGGGGCCAGTTCCTACCTTTATCCTGCAAAAAGGGGCTGGCACACGACTAAGTCCTGCCCTATGGGTGGGACTAGGAGGGGGGTGGTTACACCCCTCTCCTTTGGCGGGCTTTCCCCAGGCCAGGGGCTGGAGTGCCCCTGGAACTGGTTTCAGCCGGCCTATGCACAGTGAGCCCCGGGCTGCCACTTGCAGTCACCTTCCTCCGAAGCCCTGCCTACCTAGGATACACAAAATCCTGTCTGGGACGGTGCTGGCACCGCCCCTGGCAGGAAACCCTTTGTCCTTGCCTCCTGCTCTGGGAGGACTCCCAGCAGCAGGAGGGCAGACTTGTGTCTCGGTGGCAGCATCCATTTTGTGGAGCTAAGGCTCTGTTTGACTTTAACCGGGGTTACAGGTTACATACATGTCGTGTCCCTCTAGAAGGGTGGAATGCTAACCCCGTCGCCAGAATTGGCGAGGGGTTAGTATTCCAATTCGTATGACACCTTACTCGACATGTTTTGATAAAGCGATACCAGAGTTGGCATATAACCGCGAGGATTATAATGCACTTAAGATTATATGGTATGCGATATCATGGAAACGGCTAAGGGATGGATCCCGAAAGCCGTAGACAGGCTCAGCTCATGCCAGAGCACCATCTCACACGATTCCAAGCACTCTGCCTTCAGGATTGTTAAGGCCTGCCATAGGAGTGACTGATAGGATATCTGTGTGTCCATTTAGGTTTAGATATAGGAATACTATATCTACAGCAGAGGGTGAGTACACCACTCTGCCCCAGCTGTCAAGCAGCCAGTTGTGTCTGATTTAGTTAGTCAGCCCAGGGGTGGCATAATACATGCTGCAGCCCCTGGGAGACTCCTGGGTGCACCTCAGCCCTGGTTACAGGGACTTGAGAGGACCCAGTGCCAATTCAGTACCTGGGTACAATTTGGATTAGAGAGAACAGCTAGGCTGTGGGTCTGATTAGCAGGCCCACAGCCAGGGAAAGTCGTAAACCAGTGAAGCAAAAAGCAAAAAATCTGGGTGATCATAGGATTGCAGACCCTACTCTCCTACACTGTTCCACAGACGCTGATTAAGATTCAGGGACGGCCGGGAACCGTGAAGCGCCCAGAGTCGGGTAGGCACTCGACGCGCGCACTGTAGACAGTTTGATGTAGTAGCCTCTTCTACCTTTCTAAGCCTGCTGAGTTCATGTCCTTCATACAGAGCTGCCTCGTTTCAGAGGGTGTGACACGACACATTTATCAAATACCTGCTCAGGTGTGTTTTTTTATTTATGTTTTAATTAGCAAAACAGATAAATAAAAGGTATTGTCATTTACAATGCCAATAGATTAAACTCTTGCAAAGGCGAGGCCTATTGCATTGTAAATGCTTGTTTTCTTTATCCACATCGTCGCCAACACTGAAAAGCACTATTTGTGTTCTGGTAGTAAATGCTAGTGTAAAAACAGAGATAAATCAATTTTCACCAGTTTTCTACTAGACCTCTGGTAGAAGGAACATCGTAAATGTTTGAGCTTACTAATACTGGACGCCATTAAGAGTCAAACATTGCAGGCACCCCACATAAATGGTACCGTTTTTAAATTCTGCGATTAGTGGTACTGATTGTTTCCTTCTCAGGGGTACACATTCGAACACACACACTGGAGATTGCCAATGCTTATGACAATGAAGTATATTTATAGAGCACTATTGTTACGCTATATGGGTATTCTCTCACCACTGGCTGAATAACTATTTAGGTCTGCTGGATTAGGCAGGTTTCAAGATCTTACAAACCTTCCAGTGGTTGATTTCAGTTTTGAGTGTCCTTAATTGTAGATGTCGGTGAAATCTTCGTAAACTCAAATCAGTTATTAATCATTTTCAAATTCAAATTGGGTTGTTGGTGGACGTCCTGGTGACATCCCAGGTAAACTGAAAAATGTTTTCAGAAGTTTTTCGTCAGCTTTCGTAGGCCTACAGAATCTGGTGACCTAGATGTAACAGCATGCTCAAAGAGTCGTGACACAGATAAATATCTTCGTACTTGGAATTATTTGAGAAGTGTGGTTTACCGCGCTCTTCGTAGGAATGTAATGCCCATCGCAAACCTACCATTGGTCATTATGTGTACCATGTAAGGAGTTTGAACAGACATTACTTTGGCCCATGACTCCATGAGTTAAGGGCCTGCTGCTGACTTGTGATGAATGCAAAAAAACAACAATTGATGGACAAAAAGCAGAACAATGTCATACATTCACTCCAGTGCATAGATCTGGGCCTAAATCCATCGCTTTTTTGCTCACCATGCCATTCCAGTTTGGACCCAGCCACATGCAAATCAGTCTTGACCCTGTGCTCCTTGGGAACAATCCAGCCCGAACTGCCAGGCCTGACCCTCCCTGGACTGGAAACAAGCATCCTAGGACCAGTTTCGGGCTTTCAGCCCTCCTCAGCCAGGATAGCTTGACTCCAGTGGCATGGAGAGCACAGGACCCACGTCTGGGCATACCCGTCCCACTCGGGGTGATAAATGCAAAAATAATAATTGATTGATAGAATGCAGAACAATGTCATACATTCACCCCAGTAAAGAGATCTGGGCCTAAATTCATCGCTTTTTTGCTCACCATGACATTCCAGTTTGGACCCAGACATATGCAAATCAGTCTTGACCCTGCGCCCAATGGGAACAGTCAAGCCCGAACTGCCAAGCCAGGCCCCCTCCCTGGACTGGAAACCAGCATCCCAGGACCGGTTTCTGGCTTTCAGCCCTCATCAGCCAGGATAGCTTGACTCCAGTTGCAGACTTGGGTCCCATGCTCACTTTGCCACTGGATTCACGCTTGCCTGATGAAGGGTGTTACCCAGAACCCGGTCCCAGGATGCTTGTTTCCAGTTCAGGGAAGACCTGGCTTGGCAGTTTGGGCTAGACTGTTCCGATGAGGCACAGGGTCAAGACTGATATACATATAGCTGGGTCTGAACTGAGGTGGCGAAGTGAGCTAAAGAATGATGATGGATTCATCCCAGATCTGTGACTGGGGTGAGTGTCTGAAAAGTTTCAGCGCTCCGTCCATCATCTCCCCTGTGTTTGCTGACTTGTGATAGGCAGGGCTCAAGTTTGGTTACCTAATGAAGCCAACGTAGCCTGTTATTCTTCCTAGCCAATGCACTGAAAAACATTTGGTTGTTTGATGGCAAGACTGTGCTGTAAAAGACTGTATTAATAAAGGTCGGATTGTAATTCCACACTAATGCTAGATTGTGCTCTAAACAAGTCATGGTAATATGTTAAATGCACCTTCCTTGCTTCCTTGAGTCTGGCCCAAGTTACTCAGTTTGAGGATTCCACGTCTCACTGCACTTATTGTGTAGGTGTTATGGGTACCTTTCCACCAAGTAATGGCAGCTCTTAGACAGTGGGGTGCCATCCGGAGCTTTGGTTGAGCTGTGCCAAATATCACCCATCTCAGCTGGCTCGGCCTGGAGTTTTTTGCTCCTGGCCAATGTCACTGTGTTTATAGTCATCACTGACAGGCATACAGTGCAGTCACCTATCACTCAGGTAGTTTCTTCACTCATATATCCCCACTACTGTGGGTCAGGGGTAATTTGCCGGTTTGCTCATCTGTATAGGTCTGGGTTCCCTCCTTGCGCGTCAGGATCAGTACATGGTATGTGTAGTCTTTGTGCATCATGGTGGCCCTTTACAGTAGCCAGGGAATTTAAAGGGTTGGACTTGTTAAGCAATTTCTGGTACTTCTCGCCTTTGCTAATAGCTTTTTTCTCTCCACTCTAAGGAATGGCAGCATCAGTTGGCAGAAGGAGAGCGTGGCTGTGTGCCATAGGCACAGTTCTTGTGACTTGTGCTGTGCTGAGTCAAACTGCGAGCGGACAAGACCACTCCCATGAAGATCTTCACCACGGACACAGTCATGCCCACCATGGCCACGCTCACGCGGAGCCACACCATGGACACAGCCATGCACACCATGGCCACTCCCATGAAGACATGCACCATGGACACAGCCATGCACACCACGGACACTCCCACGAAGACATGCACCATGGGCACAGCCATGCCCACCATGGCCACTCCCACGAAGACATGCACCATGGGCACAGCCACCCACATCAAGGCCATTCTGACAGGGCAGACGCCCCAAGTCGCAGCAGAGCAACTTCAGAGGAGACAACCCAGAAGTTGACAGGGAAGGAAAAGCTGGACCCAGTGGAGCTGTGGACACATGTTAGTATTGCCTCTCACTTTATTCCTATTTTCGGCTACCTTCATACATTTACTTGCTTTCTGTCCTCCTTGTGTCCCTGTCTGCTCTCCTTTTGTCCACCTGCAGTTCATGATTAGTAAAGTATGTGACTTGTCTCAGAGTTTGAGTGTCTATGTGTACTAAGTGTTGGTTCTAACCCAGTGCAAGAGGCCTGAATCCAGTACTGTCTGGTGTCTATTCGACACCCAGAAAGAAATAATGAAGTGATTTATGCCGTTGGTATTGCTCAGCGAGCTGACCTCTGACAAAATGCTGTGTCCTGGAGGTCATGAGTTTGTATCCTTTTGGGCAGACTCTGCCTTCCATTCTTCTGAGGTTGGCAAATTGAGTAACATAAATGAGGTAATAGTAACATTCGTTTTTTCCATGTTTTAGAAGCAGTAAATAAACAGCATACAGCACTGTATAGAAAAATTGGTATTGTTGGTGTGTCCATGTTACGCTGGATTAGAAACTGGTATGAGATCAGGGCTCCAATTGACTCTGCATTGGGCACAATAGCAGCAGGTGCAGCCAGATAACCACCAGGGCCAATAGAGCCGAAACATATACACTGACTCCATGCGGTATATATATTAAAGTTATTTGGAAAGCAGTAAATATAGCAAACCTGAACGTCTGCTTCTAAAGGCAATAAACTTAGTGTGGCAGCGCTGTCGGCTCTGTTATTGAAGCAACTTTGCGTGCAGTATTCAGATTTACGCCTGGAAGGTGTTTGTGTCGGTTGTGAAAGTTGTGTACCCTGCTTGCTGGGGTGCCACTGCCTGTGATTTTCATTGTTCCAAGACACACTGTGCCCCAGATTTTTCTGGATGGTACAGTTAATACAATATATTAATTCAGTAGTTTCAATATTTTATGCTCCTTATCACTAGGACCATTCACCCTTTTACCTTCACTTCTGAACAATGATCTGTTGTTCTGATGATGCCCCTTTAAATCCACAGGGATCCATAAAAACATCTGATTTGTTTGGATTATACTGTGTTACTACTGATTATTTCTGTACTGGAACTTTGAGCCTGTGGGGTCCATTTCAAAACAGATCACAGCAAATCAAGCTCAGCCACTTTCCCTCTAAACCTCAACCTGTCTCACTCGGCGTCCCTCAAGGATCCATCCTCTCCCCAACCCTATTCAATCTGTTCATGGAACCACTCACCCTCATCCTCAAACAAGCTAATATCAATTACCACCTCTATGCCGATGACACCCAATTATATTACAAGATCAAATCCCACAAAGACATTCTCTACCTCAATGAGACCTTGACCAGAATACAAACCTGGTTCAATCGGAACCATCTCAAACTGAACCAGAACAAAACTGAAATCATCCTTTTCTCCCCCCAAAACAACTCCCTTCCCATTCAACTCTGGATAAATGACTTCAAAGCTCTTAACTGCCCACTCTCCACCTCTAATTCTGTCAAATCCCTAGGCATCAGTATCGACCAGAATCTAAATCTCATCCCCCACATTAAAAATGCATCCAAAAGTGTGCTTTTCACCCTTCTCCACCTCAAGAAACTTAAACCATTTATTCCAGCAGACAATTTCAAACTTGTTGGCCAATCGCTTGTCATTTCCAGGATTGACTATGGCAACTCCACATTGACTGGCACCCCTAAAATCCATCTTGCACAGATTAAATCTGTCCTTAATCTAGCTGCGAGACTCATCTCTGATTGTAAATAATTTGATCACATCTCCCCCGTCCTCAAAAATCTCAATTGGCTCCCAATAGAAGGAAGATCCACCTACAAGATTGCCTGCATCACTCACAAAGCTCTTCACCAAAACACCCCTTCTTACCTTACAACGAAACTACACAAAGCAGGTTGCTCCAGGTCCCCGAGGAGGAGCACAAACTCCCTTGTCTTGATCCCACTCAAACTCAAATGTCAAAAGACCCAATCCCGTGCGTTCTCTGGTAACGCTCCTACAATTTGGAACTCTCTCCCTAAGTATCTTCGCTGCAACCCCTCTTACCCTCTCTTCAAAAAGGAACTCAAAGTACTTCTCAACAAGTATTGGGGTATCTAATGTTACTGACTCTTAACCTGTTCACTCCTTTCTCTTCCCTTGTCCACTCCTCTTCCCACCCCCTCTCAATCCCTTCATTTTCTCACTCCCCCTCTCTTCACCCCCCTCTCTCTACTAACTTTTAATATTCATTTTCCACTTAATATCATACTGTAACTCTTTTTCGCTTAATTGTTAATTTTATCTCATTATGTTCACCATCCTTGTATAGCACTCTGATACTCTTGGGTCCAGTAGCGCTATATAAAACCTTTGAAATAAATAAATAAATAAATCACTTGAGCTCTTTCCCTTCTTTTCCTTGTGTCTGAGCAGTGGAGTTAACTATCACTTTATTGCTTTAAGTGCTGTGTCTTACTACATGCGATACAAAAGGGGATGATGGACGGAGCGTTTGAGCAAATCAAACAATCACCCCCAGTCAACTGATCTGGGTTTAATCCATCACCATTCTTTAGTCCACTCAGCCACCCCAGCTCAGACATGGCTATATGCAAATCAGTCTGACCCTGTGCCTCATGGGAACAGTCCGGCCCGAACTGCCAAGCCATGTCTTCCCTGTAATGTAATGTAAATAGCATTTATAACGCGCAACTTCCACTCCAAGGAGTATCTTGGCGCTCACACAACTCAGATGTAAGAGTTGGAAGGGAAAAGAATGTCCTGATTTCTGAACACACATTACACTAAGGTCCTACAAGTGGCATCAGGCAATGAGAAAATCCAAGTTTTCAGTGCCTTCCTAAAATGGGCTTCCTGAGAGAAGGACCGCAAGAAAAGAGGGAGTTTGTTCCAGGCTTTAGATCCAAGTACAAAAAGGGACTTGCCACCCTTTGTGGCTAGCTTGAAATGAGGTGGAGTAAGTAAATTCTGGCTTGCAGATCTCAGACAACGCGCTGGAAAATATCTTTTAAACCCGTTGTGTAAATAGGTTGGGCCGCGTTGGTGAAATGCCCTGAAGGTAATTAAAAGAAGCTTAAACAAGATTCTTTTAACTATTGGCAGCCAGTGAAGGGTTTTTAGAGCTGGTGAGGCTGACGATTTACGGAGCAGACGCAGTACAAGGCGGGCTGCCGCATTTTGGACCATCTGTAGTTTATGGAGAACAGTTTTATTAGCTCCAACGTATAGTCCATTACAATAGTCCAGCCTAGAACTTATTAAGGCCTCTGCGACCGTTTTCCTCGCCGAAAGTGGAAGGAGATCAAAAAACTTCCTTAGTGCCTTTATGATTTGAAAGCACATGCCTGCTACTGCTACAGCCTGGGGTTTAAAAGATAGATGGTTATCAAATTTCGTGCCCAAATTGCGAGCAGATGCAATTGTATTAGGGGGCACTTCAGCGTCCGTTGGCCAACATGCTGTTGGGGGAAAAAAGGTTGTAGTTCCCTATAGGTAGGATCTCGGTTTTTCCGGTGTTACACTTTAAATGGTTATTGGTCATCCATTTAAAAATAGCTGCAAGGCAGTCCTTAAGATCTTCCTCGGCACCTGGACGCTCCTTATCCAACACCAATATCAATTGGGTGTCGTCAGCGTATGAGATAGAGCTGATCTTGAATGACGCGATCAGTTTCATCAGGGGTACCATATATAGATTGAAGAGAACAGGGCTCAAGCTTGAGCCCTGCGGCACCCCTGAGCTGACGTTTTCCTGGACCGGAAACAAGCAATCTGGGACCGGTTTCGGATTCATAATCCTCATCAGCCAGGCTATCTTGAATCTAGTGGCCAAGTGAACAAGGGACTCACGTCTGAACATACCCTGCCACACTTAGGGTGAACAAAGCGATACAAAAGGGGATGATGGACGGAGCGTTTGAACAAATCAAACACTCGCCCCCAGTCAACTGATCTGGGTTTAATCCATCACCATTCTTTAGTTCACTCAGCCACCCCAGTTCAGACATGGCTATATGCAAATCAGTCTGACCCTGTGCCTCGTGGGAACAGTCCGGCCCGAACTGCCAAGCCATGCCTTCCCTGGACCGGAAAGAAGCATCCTGGGACCGGTTTCGGATTCATAATCCTCATCAGCCAGGCTATCTTGAATCCAGTGGCCAAGTGAACAAGGGACTCACGTCTGAGCATACCCTGCCACACTTAGGGCGAACAAAGCGATACAAAAGGGGATGATGGACGGAGCGTTTGAACATGATGAGGATTATGAATCCGAAACCGGTCTCAGGATGCTTGTTTCCGGTCCATGGAAGACATGGTTTGGCAGTTCGGGCTGGACTGTTCCCATGAGGCACAGGGTCAGACTGATTTGCATATAGCCATGTCTGAAATGGGGTGGCTGAGTGGGCTAAAGAATGGTGATGGATTAAACCCAGATCAGTTGACTGGGGGTGAGTGTTTGATTTGTTCAAACGCTCCGTCCATCATCCCCTTTTGTATCGCTTTGTTCGCCCTAAGTGTGGCAGGGTATGCTCAGATGTGAGTCCCTTGTTAGGTCGAGCTGGCGTTGGAGCGCGAAGCGCTCCCGCCAGCGAGACTATAGTCACCTTCCTCCCTGTCAAGGGAGTAACAGCTGTGAACGAGCCCGATACAGACCTGGGCACGAGCCGACCCAGGTCTGTGAACGTGCTTCAAGGTTGAGCAGCTTGTGCACGTTTGTTGGACTTCAGGCGCTGCAAGCCCGCCAGACCAATTATCCCAGCATGAGGCGCCACAAGACCAATTATCCCAGCAGGAGTCTCCACTTCCTCAGGCACCGCAACAATTATCACAGCATGAGACCCACTTATCACAGCATGTCAACAGGCGCCCCAGGCTGCTGGAGCACTCAACTATAATTAATGTGCAGTTGAGTGCTCCAGCAGCGTGGGGCGGCTCTCTGCATGCTGTGATAATTATATCTTTGGGGCCTCATGCTGTGATAATTAGGGCGGCATGCTCTATTTGCAGCACTGAACATTTTCAAAGAAGGCCAAGCAGTGACATTCATTAAAGACACTCACCCTCACGCCCTCACCCCCTCACCCCTCACACACCTCCTCACCCTCACACACCTCCTCACCCTCACCTTCACACCCCCTCACACACACCCTCACATACCCTTACCAGCACAGCAAAACACAACACAACACAACACAGCACAGCAAAACACAGCAAAACACAACACAGCACAGCAAAACACAGCACAACACAGCACAGCACAGCAAAACACAACACAGCACAGCAAAACACAGCACAGCAAAACACAGTACAGCACAACACAGCAAAACACAACACAACACAGCAAAACACAACACAGCACAGCACAACACAGCACAGCACAGCAAAACACAGCACAGCAAAACACAACACAGCACAGCACAGCACAGCAAAACACAGCAAAGCACAGCAAAGCACAGCACAGCAAAACACAACACAGCACAGCACAACACAGCACAGCACAACACAGCACAACACAGCACAGCACAACACAGCACAGCACAACACAGCACAGCACAGCAAAACACAGCACAGCACAACACAGCAAAACACAACATAGCACAGCACAGCAAAGCACAGCACAGGACAGCACAGCACAGCAAACCACAGCACAACACAGCACAGCAAAACACAGCACAGCAAAACACAGCACAGCAAAACACAGCACAGCACAACACAACACAGCACAGCACAGCAAAACACAGGACAGCACAGCACAGCAAAACACAGCACAGCACAGCAAAGCACAGCACAGCAAAGCACAGCAAAGCACAGCACAGCAAAACACAGCACAGCAAAACACAGCACAACACAGCACAGCTCAACACAACACAGCACAACACAACACAGCACAACACAGCACAGCAAAGCACAGCACAGCAAAACACAGCACAGCACAACACAGCAAAACACAGCACAGCAAAGCACAGCACAGCAAAACACAGCACAGCATAGCAAAACACAGCACAGCAAAACACAGCACAGCAAAACACAGCACAGCAAAGCACAGCACAGCAAAGCACAGCACAGCACAGCAAAACACAGCACAGCAAAACACAGCACAGCACAGCAAAACACAGCACAGCAAAGCACAGCACAGCAAAACACAGCACAGCAAAACACAGCACAGCAAAACACAGCACAGCAAAACACAGCACAGCAAAACCAAGCACAGCACAACCAAGCACAGCACAACCAAGCACAGCACAACCAAGCACAGCACAACCAAGCACAGCATAACCAAGCACAGCATAACCAAGCACAGCATAACCAAGCACAGCATAACCAAGCACAGCATAACCAAGCATAGCGTAATAAAGCACAACAAAACATAGCATAACAAAAAATAGCATAACAAAACACAACAAAACATAGCATAGCATAACAAAACATAGCATAGCATAACAAAACACAGCATAGCATAACAAAACACAACATAGCATAGCATAACAAAACACAACATAGCATAGCATAACAAAACACAACATAGCATAGGATAGCAAAACTAAACAAAACATGGCATAACAAAACATAGCATAGCAAAACATATAATAGCATAGCAAAACATAGCATAACAAAGCATAACAAAGCATAGCATAGCATAACAAAACATAGTATAGCATAACAAAACATAGCATAACAAAACATAGCATAGCATAGCATAACAAAACACAACATAGCATAACAAAACACAACATAGCATAGGATAGCAAAACTAAACAGAGCATAGCATAACAAAACAAAGCATAGGATAGCAAAACAAAACATAGCCTAACAAAACATAGCCTAACAAAACATGGCATAACAAAACATGGCATAACAAAACATAGCATAGCAAAACATATAATAGCATAGCAAAACATAGCATATCAAACACAACAAAACATAGCATAGCAAAACAAAGCATAGCATAGCAAAACATAGCATAGCATAAAGCATAACAAAGCATAGCATAACAAAACATAGCATAGCATAACAAAACATAGCATAGCATAACAAAACATAGCATAACAAAACATAGCATAGCAAAACAAAGCATAGCATAGCAAAACACAACACAACACAACACAACATAGCATAGCATAGCATAACAAAGCATAGCATAACAAACACAACAAAGCATTGCATAGCATAACAAAACAAAGCATAGGATAGCAAAAAAACATAGCATAGCATAACAAAACAAAGCATAGAATAGCAAAACAATACATTGCATAGCATAACAAAACATAGCATAACATAACAAAACAAAACATATCATAGCCTAGCAAAACATAACATACCAAACACAACAAAACATAGCATAACATAACATAGAAAAACAAAGCATAACACACACAACCACACACACACAACCACGCACACATAACCACAACCACACACACAACCACAACCACACACACAACTATCTATCTATCTATCGCCCTCACTCTATCTGTCTATCGATCTATCGCCCTCACTCTATCTGTCTATCGATCTATCGCCCTCACTCTATCTGTCTATCGATCTATCGCCCTCACTCTATCGGTCTATCGATCTATCGCCCTCACTTTATCGGTCTATCGATCTATCGCCCTCACTCTGTCTATCTATCGCCCTCACTCTATCTATCGGCCTCAGTCTATCTATCTAATCGCCCTCACTCTATCTGTCTATCTATCGCCCTCACTCTATCTATCTATGGGCCTCACTCTATCTAATCGCCCTCACTCTATCTATCTATCGCCCTCACTCTATCTATCTATCGCCTTCACTCTATCTTATCGCCTTCACTCTATCTTATCGCCTTCACTCTATCTTATCGCCCTCACTCTATCTATCGCCCTCACTCTATCTATCGCCCTCACTCTATCTATCGCCCTCACTCTATCTATCGCCCTCACTCTATCTATCGCCCTCACTCTATCTATCGCCCTCACTCTATCTATCGCCCTCACTCTATCTATCGCCCTCACTCTATCTATCGCCCTCACTCTATCTATCGCCCTCACTCTATCTATCTATCTAATCGCCCTCACTCTATCTATCTATCTATCTATCTATCGCCCTCACTCTATCTTTCTATCGATCTATCGCCCTCATTCTATCTATTTATTTAGATACTGATCGCCATCACTCTATCTATCTGTCTAGCTATCTATCGCCCTCACTCCTATCTATCTATCTATCTATCTATCTCGCTCACTCAATCTCTCTATCGCCCTCTATCTATCGCCCTCCCTCTATCTATCTATCGCCCTCACTCTATCTGTCTATCCCACTCACTCTATCTATCGCATCACCACAGCATCACTCAGCACCACCACAGCATCACTAAGGGGCACAACAACATCACTATGCGCTACCACAGGATCATTGAAT
The DNA here is from genome assembly GCF_964261635.1 of Lissotriton helveticus. Classification (NCBI taxonomy): domain Eukaryota; kingdom Metazoa; phylum Chordata; class Amphibia; order Caudata; family Salamandridae; genus Lissotriton; species Lissotriton helveticus. The sequence goes on from NC_136065.1 coordinate 18,718,849, forward strand.
GCCACAGCATCACTAGTCGCCACCACAACATCTCTCAGCCCCACCACAGCATCAATCTGTGCAACCATTTACCAACAACTGGGTCAAATATGATCTCTCAATGTTTCAAGCTTTATTACAAATGTCACAAAAAGAGGTTAGTATTTCACTTCTGTTCTTGGATTTTCGTCACAATAAAATACACTGAACATATTCTTCACAAAAGTTATTTACAAAAGTTTAAGCTATTGCCATTATAAATTACAATAACTTTTATTTAAGTATTAATTATTTAAAAAATTCAAAGCCATTGTTATTTGTAATATCAATACATCTAAGTCACGTGAATACAACACATATTGCATTACAAATGCTATAGGTGTCACAAGTTATAACTATTGGCATTGTAAATGACAAAGCTATTATTTTTGCTATTTTCAAAACCAACACATATATAAAAAATGTGTCATTTACAATACCAATAGCTCAAACTTTCCTAATGCGAGACCTTATGCATTGCAAATGCTTGTTCACTTGTCCACTGGATTCAAGATAGCCTGGCTGATGAGGATTATGAATCCGAAACCGGTCCCAGGATGCTTGTTTCCGGTCCAGGGAAGACATGGCTTGGCAGCTCGGGCCGGACTGTTCCCACGAGGCACAGGGTCAGACTGATTTGCATATAGCCATGTCTGAACTGGGGTGGCTGAGTGAACTAAAGAATGGTGATGGATTAAACCCAGATCAGTTGACTGGGGGTGAGTGTTTGATTTGTTCAAACGCTCCGTCCATCATCCCCTTTTGTATCGCTGTGTCTTACTACATGGCATAAGTTTACATCTACATTTACGGTTTTCAAAATATTTTTTACCTGTACCACAAAGAACCACTGTATGTCCTTGTTGTCTCTGAATTGTGCCAGAGGGTGGAATGACTAGATTCTGAACTCTTTAGTCTCTATGTGTTATGTCTAAAGATTCTGCGGTCCATACTAGCCTTTGAGAGAGAATCTGCATGTAGCGTCCATTAAAAGTTCATCTTTTCAAAGGTGGGCCAGAATGTATGGGCAACATTGACAGATAGTCTTCAGTGGCCCCAGGTGCACTGCTTTAGAGGGGAGACTGGCTCGAATGACCGTACAGTTTTGTGTTTATTCTTCGAAGTGGCTTCTCTAGAGGGCACCGTTCCGTAGGATTGGTCATGTTGCTCTTTCACCGTTAGTTTCTTCCTGTAACACTAAGAGGTGGTTTATAGACTCAGGCCTTGCATGGAAGTACACAAGTGCTTGTGTTCTGGTGCAGATATCTGAATAGTCAGCTAGACTGGCCTCCCCTCGCCTTCGAAGGACTCTTTGACCCTGTGGCTGTATGTGTGGTATTCCTTAGACCTCCTCTCGTCTTCGAAGGACTCTGTGGCTGTATGTGTGGTATTCCTTGGTCCTCCCCTCGCCTTCGAAGAACTCTTTGACCCTGTGGCTGTATGTGTGGTATTCCTTAGACCTCCTCTCGTCTTCGAAGGACTCTGTGGCTGTATGTGTGGTATTCCTTGGACCTCCCCTCGCCTTCGAAGGACTCTTTGGCTGTATGTGTGGTATTCCTTAGACCTCCTCTCGCCTTCGAAGGACTCTTTGACTCTGTGGCTGTAAGTGTGGTATTCCTTAGACCTCCTCTTGTCTTCGAAGGACTCTGTGGCTGTATGTGTGGTATTCCTTAGACCTCCTCTCGCCTTCGAAGGACTCTTTGACTCTGTGGCTGTATGTGTGGTATTCCTTAGACCTCCTCTCGTCTTCGCAGGACTCTGTGGCTGTATGTGTGGTATTCCTTGGACCTCCCCTCGCCTTCGAAGGACTCTTTAGCAGTATTTGTAGTATTCCTTGGACCTCCTCTCGCCTTCGAAGGTCTCTTTGACTCTGTGGCTGTATGTGTGGTATTCCTTAGACCTCCTCTCGCCTTAGAAGGACTCTTTGACTCTGTGGCTGTATGTGTGGTATTCCTTAGACCTCCTCTCGCCTTTGAAGGACTCTTTGACTCTGTGGCTGTATGTGTGGTATTCCTTGGACCTCCCCTCGCCTTCGAAGGACTCTTTGGCTGTATTTGTAGTATTCCTTGGACCTCCCCTCACCTTCGAAGGTCTCTTTGACTCTGTGGCTGTATGTTTGGTATTCCTTGTACCTCCTCTGGCCTTCAAAGGTCTATTTGACTCCGTGGCTGTATGTATGGTATTCCTTGGACCTCCCCTCACCTTCGAAGGACTCTGTGGCTGTATGTGTGGTATTCCTTGGACCTCCCCCCACCTTCGAAGGACACTTTGTCTCTGTCGCTGTATGTGTGGTATTCCTTGGACCTCCCCTCGCCTTCGAAGGACTCTTTGGCTGTATGTATGGTATTCCTTGGACCTCCTCTCGCCTTCGAAGGACTCTTTGGTTGTATGTGTGGTATTCCTTGGACCTCCCCTCGCCTTCGAAGGACTCTGTGGCTGTATGTGTGGTATTCCTTGGACCTCCCCTTGCCTTCAAAGGACTCTTTGGCTGTATTTGTAGTATTCCTTGGACCTCCTCTCGCCTTCGAAGGTCTCTTTGACTCTGTGGCTGTATGTGTGGTATTCCTTGGACCTCCTCTCGCCTTAGAAGGACTCTTTGACTCTGTGGATGTATGTGTGGTATTCCTTAGACCTCCTCTCGCCTTCGAAGGACTCTTTGACTCTGTGGATGTATGTGTGGTATTCCTTAGACCTCCTCTCGTCTTCAAAGGACTCTGTGGCTGTATGTGTGGTATTTCTCGGACCTCCCCTCGCCTACGAAAGACTCTTTGACTCTGTGGCTGTATGTGTGGTATTTCTTGGACCTCCCCTCTCCTTCGAAGGACTCCTTGGCTCTGTCGCTGTATGTATACGAATGGGCAAGTATTAAAGCTATACTTCTTTCCTCCCCTCAGGCCATCGGTGCAACATTGCTGATCAGTGCGGCCCCCTTCTTCATCCTCTTCCTCATTCCTGTGGAGTCCAACACTTCCAAGCACCAGTCGTTGCTGAAACTGCTGCTCAGCTTTGCCTCCGGGGGGCTCCTGGGCGATGCTTTTCTCCATCTTATACCACATGCCCTGGGTGAGTACCTCCTGTGCCAGATGGCTCCCCCAAGAAGTGTCTCCTGTGCTAGGGACAGTGCCTGGGATCTGCAACCTAGAAATATGGTGGCCCTATATATAGTACAGGGCGCAGTCTGTCACCACAGTGAAGGCCACTCTTTCTGCTCTGTATTGGTAAAAAAAAATCAACATTCTGTTGGCAAATTAATAAAATTTCAACAACTGTTTCTTATATTTTTGGCATAGAAATGTGTGTTTAATAGTCTTGTTACCGTAGGTCACCCTAGAGGTTGTCGTGATTAATAAATGGTTAGAACCCCAAGCTTGCCAGTGGCTTCTGAATTTCAAAGAATCGCCAACCCTTTGCACCACTCATCAGAGCTCCTTCCTCGGTGTGTTTGTAGACCGGATCAGGCGTTGTTTGCTGCGAAGCACTTGATGTGGGAGTTTTCTTTAAGGTACTACACCTGTCTTGACCTCATTTCCTGTCTCTTCCTAGTGCCGCACTCCACCCAGGAAGAAGGTGACAGTCACTCCCACGCCAAAGAAGATTCCCACGGCCATGGACACTCTCATGGAGGTAAAATGGCTTACCGTGGCACTTGGGCTCACAGCAGCAATACACAGAGCTCCTCTGCTCCTCTGGTTTCCTTAAATGGCGCGAGAATGCAGGTCTCTATCTGCTCCTTCCCCTTGGGTCTGTTACAGTAGGCGGTGCTTCCCCATGTGCACAGAGATGTTCATTTAATGTGCGGAAAAGAGATGAGGGTGGGTTAAGTAGCACATCATCGGCCCATGTGGAAGTTTGACGTGTGGGTACCCTTGTAGGCACACATGGCAGGTGGAATATTGTACAGTTTTTAAGCTGGTGTCTATTTTTCTCTTGGTTTTTCATGAGGTTTTCCTTTTGCTCCAATCACCCTCAGGTCATGATCACCTCCAGATGATGTCAGTGGGTCTGTGGGTTCTGGCTGGAATCGTGGCCTTCCTGGTGGTGGAGAAGTTTGTGCGACATGTGAAGGGCGGCCATAGCCATGACCACGGGCACAGTCATGCCCATGCTGATGGTATGTACTAAAGGCCGCACTGGCTTTGAGGAACCAATGCGCCTGTTCTATTTGTAAAATAGTTTAGGGAGACCACCTGCGACAGTCCTCTTGAGGTCTCTTACACTCCACTTCTCATCTGAGTACTGTTTTTTTCTGATGTACATGTTAAAGGGTGCTTAACTGCAGGATCATCTCAAAGCTAGTGATTTGGGCTACCCAACATAGTCTCGAGTGGAGGTTCTCTTAGTTTCGACTTTTTCTTCATGGCATAAAAAGCAGACAGCCTATTTCTTTTTTTATTATTATTAGAATTGCATGAAAAGCAATAGTACAACCGCGAAATGCGAGAAATTATTGTATACAATCAAGTGAAGTCCACTTTCTTAGTCAGTGCATGCATTCATCTACATCACTTCTTTGCATTTCCAAATTCAAGTATTATGCATGGAGGGACTGATCTCTGCATTTCAAAACAGTCCATGCAAACAGGAGGGAGGAAAAAAGAGGGGGAAAGGAAGTAAAAGTGAGAAGGAATGTGGGGGAAGGGGGTGCTGGTCTTCTAGGAGATGGAACACTATGCGCCCTTGGGGCTGTCATTGTTCTGTGCACAGGTCAGTTGTTTCCAACGCAATGCATACATTCAGTGGGGCTGGGTCTCATCTGGGCCCAGTGGGTGAAAATTTAGAATTCATATGGCCCTCGGCCGTGACTGTACGGGCATCAGTTCCCAATAATCTGTCAGATGCCCCTGACAGAGCGCTGCGTAGCCCAGCCAGTCAGCAGCCCGGAGACAGCGGCTTCTGCTCCAGCGCATGGCACCCGTTTCTTGGCAAGCATCAGCGCAGAGCCGCAAGCTTCCTGCCTGGAGCCATCACCGACTGCACATGTCCCAGAGAGCTGTCAGAGGGGATCGCTCAGATTCTTACTCAAGCATTACATCCAATGCAGCAAAGACACGCCCCCAATCGCTTGCAACTTCTGGGCAGGTCCAAGCTAGATACAAAAAGTCAGCCTCCGGTGCCCGGCATCTCACACACCTTGCGTCTTCAGTCAAACCAGCCCTATGTAGCCAGACAGGGCTTCTATAGATGCGATGAAGGAACTTGAAATGGATTAATCACAATCTATAGTTAGGAAAGAAGTCTCTACCCTTGCTCTTCCTTCATGGGGGCACCTAATAACTCCTCCCATCCCTTGCGTGCTGCCGGTATGAATCTTGGCGCCTCATGCTGCATCCCCGCGTACAGCCGGGTGATGAGTTTGCGTGGAGAAGGGTTATTTAAACAAGCATTGGCATAGCCAATAGGTCTCGCCTTTGGGACCTTATAAGTGTTTAGCAGCCATGCAACAGTTAATGTCGTTGCACCAAGGATATTGTGCTGCATAACTATATACTTGTATGTTTTGAAAGGCGAGACGTATTGGCTATGGCAATGTGGGCTGCTAAATTCATATCTTTTGCATAGATCGCCGCCTAGTGTTGGGTCCGGATGATTGCACATTGTTGTCCTGGAAGAGTCTTCGTAGTATCACGAGATAGGTGGCTCCTCCCCTGGACTACAGTGCGCATGGGCATCGACTCCATCCCCAGATTGTTTTTTTCCGCCATTGGGTTCGGATGTGGTTTCGACGTCTCCTTGTCGGAATCGAAAGAACTTACTTCTTTAAGGCCAAAAGGCCTTCGTACCTGCGTCGGTATTGTTCGCGTGCGGTCTCGAGCTTCATCCGACTCTTCGGGTCGGAATTCTGCGGAGTCGACTAACTCTTCGGACATCGAGGCCCTCTCGTCGCAGCAAGACACCGACAATCTTACCATGGAACGGAGTCCGTTCAAGTTCTGCCCCGTCTTTGGGTCCAAGTACCCACATATCGACATGCATCCAGTCTGTAACAAATGCCTCTCGCCGGACCACAACGAGGACAACTGCATGGCCTGCTCAAAGTTCAGGTCAAAGAAAACGCTCAAGCTTCGGCGCGCCTCGAGGCCCGGCGAGCGGCTCCGGCACCCGACGACATATTCGACGACCCCGCAGAAGAAGGCCGAAGCCATCATCTTCAGATTTCACCACCGTCGACGGAGGTCGAGGCCGATCCCGAAGAACACATCGAAGGACAGAGCCAAGACCTTGAATACGTCGAGGAGGTAGGGGACGACGAAGAAGTTTATGGGGCCGCGGAAGATAGCTCGGAGGAAGAGCTATGCCCCGAAAGTTACATGATTCAGCCGCAGGTCACGGGATCGCCACTCGGCCTTACCCACGACCCTGAACCGCTGTCCCCAGCCCCGCCTTCTGGCCCGGCCGCGGACACACCAGCGGAGACGCCATTGCGCGTATCGAAACCGAAACCAAAACCTTCGGAATCGACGGCACCAAAGATGGCCGACGTCCCATCGAAAACTAAACCGAAACCTTCGGATTCGACAACACCTAAAATGGCCGACGCACCATCAAAAATAACAAAGCCTGCTCCCTCCTCGACTCCGTCGCCCTCCGGCCCTCCGAAGTCGAAGAAAGCTGTCGAGTCGACAGCGCCGCAGAAGGTGGCCAAGGACCCGTCCTCGAAGAAGGTCGTCCAGCACGTGTCGAGCTCGGTTACGCCGGCAAAGTCCACTAAAGCTGTCGAAGCAAAGTCAGCACAGGACCACGACCCGAAGTCCGGAGGCACTGCGCATCGGCACAAAGACACCAAATCTAAAGCAACGGGGGCACGGACCGTTGCAGCCGAAGATTCGTCGGAGGCCAACTCGTCGCCACCGAGGTCCTCCGATAGTGGCAGACATGGGCCATCGGTTACCAAACCCTCTGCTTCATTCACAAAGCAGGTCACTGACTCCCTCAAATGTGTTCGGGAGAAGGCTTCGACGTCACCAACTCACACGCCATCGGGTCCGAAACCGGTGGACGCACCTGCGAAGACTTCAACCAAGCTTCTTTACACTCTGCCGCCGAAGGTGGCACCGAAGGCATTTGCACCCAAATCAGTGCCGAAGATCACTGAAACGTCAGAACCTTCGACACAAAGTGGCCGATTGGCTCGGCATCAAGCATCAGAAGAACACTCTGAGCATTACATCGATGCCGACACCGGGAAATTGACCCTCTATAAACAAAAGATCACTTCCCAACCATTGGAATCCTATGTCATTCCACTGAAAAAGAAAAGGCCGGCACAGGACATTCCTGCCCTTGTTGAACCTATTCAGCCTCCACCAAGGAGGAGTCCATCACCTTCCCCCAACCAGTCAGGGGGAGAGGACGATAACCAGGATGAACAGTACAATTTCCCAGCTGACAATGACCCTGATGTACAACAGGACTCATATGACGACACTGGCGACCAGGGAGGCCATCAGGTGGTACAGGACCCACAAGGTTTTGGGGCACGTACATCCCCAACTGAGGATTCAGCGGCATTTAATGCCTTGATAGAGCGGGCAGCTGCGAATCATGATGTGGACATGCATGCTGACCCGGTGGAAGAAGATTTTTTGTTTGACACTTTCTCTGTCTCAGAGAGAACAGTTAAGACACTTCCTATGCTAAAAGGTGTCCTTAAGCATGCCCCAGAGATCTTTAAGGAACCTACCAGGGCGAGAGTGGTGAACCCACGTATCGAAAAGAAATACAGACCGGCACCTGGGGACCCTGCATATATTCGGGGACAGTTGCCTCTGGACTCGCTGGTGGTCGCCAATGCCCGCAAAAGGGCGAACTCCCAGACAACGGGTGAAGCTCCTCCCCCAGACAAGGAGTCGAAGGTGCTTGAGGCATCGGGGAAAAGGGTGGCTGCGCAGGCTGCCAATATCTGGCGTATATCGAACACACAGGCACTATTGGCACGATATGATAGGGCGCATTACGACACCCTAGAGCAGCTCCTTCAACACCTACCTGATCAGTTTAAGGAGGGAGCCAAAATGCTCATACAGGAGGGAAAGCTCATTTCAAACGCTGCAATAAAGTGTGCACTTGATGTGGCTGATACAGCGGCTAGGGCGATTAACACTAGCGTCATGTTAAGGCGACAGGCATGGCTTCGCATATCAGGCTTTAAGCCTGACATTCAAACAACAATACTCAACCAGCCCGTTAATCCTGACAGACTGTTTGGCCCAGATGTTGACACCACCCTCGAAAAAATTAAAAAAGACAATGAGACAGCTAAGTCCATGGGGGCGCTTCAGTCTCAACAGTTCAGGGGGAGCACTTTTCGTCGCTCAGGTGCACGTGCTGTTACCAGAGGACACTTGGGTCAACAGACACAATTCACGAAAGGTGGCGCACAATCCTCGTACCCCAAACAGGGCAGAGGAGGTTACATAGGTAATAGTGCCAAGGGCAGAGGCAGAGGAAACAACAACTCCCGTTCCTCTGCCGCCAACAAACAGTGACTCTGTCACTGCCCCCCGACCATCCAACACCTGTCGGGGGGAGACTCCAGCAGTTCCTGCCAGTCTGGACATCCATCACCACAGACAGGTGGGTAAGACAGCTTATCCAGTACGGTTATTGTTTGGAGTTGACCTCCACTCCACCCAACATTCCCCCAAGACAACATCCTATGTCGGCAGAGCACTTGCACTTATTGCAGCAGGAAGTAGTGGTGATGCTGCAAAAAGGCGCAATCGAGCTCGTGCCGGTGGAGGAGGAAGGCACAGGGGTCTATTCCCTGTACTTCCTTATCCCAAAGAAGGACGGATCCCTCAGACCCATTCTGGATCTACGCCCCCTCAACCTCTATATACTGTCAGACACTTTCCCATGCTTACACTGCAACAGATTCTTCCCCTGCTAAACCAAGGGGACTTCCTAGCAACCTTGGACCTCAAGGATGCTTATTTTCACATACTACTCCACCCATCCCACAGAAAATACCTCAGGTTCACCATCCACAACAGCCATTATCAGTTCAAAGTCCTACCCTTTGGAGTGACCACTGCCCCCAGAGTGTTTACAAAGTGTCTGGCGACAGTTGCGGCGCACCTCAGGAGACAGAACATACATGTCTACCCTTACCTAGACGACTGGCTCATTCAAGCAAAGTCGGAACAGAAGTGCGCCGCAGACATGTCCCACACCATTCGCCTCCTTCACAGTCTGGGGTTCTCGCTGAACTACCCAAAGTCGCACCTTCAACCAGCCCATGTGCGGCAGTATCTGGGCGCAACAATAAATACCCTGACTGCTATGGCTCAGCCAAACCCGGTCAGGATCAACAACATTCAGTCGCTGATCCAGAGGTTCAGACCGCAACACTCACTACCAGCGAGAGTGTTCATGCAGTTGATAGGCATGATGGCCTCCTGCATCTTCATAGTCCCGCACGCACGGTTGCATATGCGTCCGCTCCAAGAATGCTTAGCAAATCAGTGGACACAAGCTCGGGGACATCTGACAGACCTAGTGTTGGTGACCGGTCGGGCATACAACTCTCTGCATTGGTGGAATCCACACAACCTTTGCAAGGGACGACCGTTCCAAGAGCCTGTGCCACAGATTATCCTAACAACGGACGCATCTCTCCAAGGGTGGGGAGCTCATGTGCTCCACTACACGGTGCAGGGACTGTGGACAACTCTGCAACAGAAGTTGCACATCAACTACCTGGAATTGATGGCAATCTTCATGGCGCTCAAGTCCTTCAAGGTACATCCGTGCAACAAAGTCGTGTTGATCCGGACGGACAACATGACAGCCATGTACTACATCCAGAAGCAGGGAGGTACTCACTCGCCACAGCTGTCTCATCTGGCTCAGAGCATGTGGAAGTGGGCCATTCAGAGGAACATTTTCCTCATGGCAGAACACCTCCCGGGCAAGGACAATCAGATGGCGGATCTGCTCAGCAGATACAGCCATCAAATGCACGAGTGGGAGTTACATCCCTCAGTACTCCACCCGTACTTCCAGCAATGGGGTCATCCAGAGATAGACCTGTTTGCCACAAGGGAAAACGCAAAATGCCAAAGCTTTGCCGCCAGGTTCCCTCACCCAGAATCGCAGGGGAATGCGATATGGATGAACTGGTCAGGCAGATTTGCGTACGCTTTTCCCCCAGCGCCTCTCATTCCGCTGGTGGCAAGAAAGATAAAGCAACACTCGATGACGCTCATTCTAGTTGCTCCAACGTGGGCACGCCAACCATGGTACACCACGTTTCTAGAACTTTCCGTGGTACCGCATCAAAGGCTGCATCTCTCTCCAAGCCTCTTGACGCAGAGCCATGGCGACATTCAGCATCCAGATCCGCAACAGCTCAACCTGGCGATCTGGCTCCTGAGGTCCTAGAGTTTGGCTACCTCAACCTGCCTCCTGAATGCATGGATATCATACGAGAGGCGAGAAAGCCCACTACCAGAGCTTGCTATGCAGCAAAATGGAAGCGGTTTGTCATTTACTGTACAGAACACAATATCGACCCGCTGGATGCATCCATTCCTAACATCATCTGCTATTTGTTACATCTTTACAAATGCAATCTAGCGAACGCTTCCATTCGGATACACTTATCCGCCATAGCGGCTTATCTCCAGAACAGGCAGGATCTCTCTGTTTTCAGAGTGCCTGCCTTTAAAGCCTTCCTGGAGGGACTGAAACGAGTCATTCCTCCGAGAACACCACCAGCTCCAGTGTGGAACCTCAATGTGGTCCTCACTAGGCTGATGGGCCCACCTTTTGAGCCACTGCACTCCTGCGAAATTCAGTTCCTGACATGGAAAGTGGCTTTTCTCATTGCTATTATATCGCTCAGGCGTGTTAGTGAGCTGCAAGCGCTCACAATCCAGGAGCCATTCATACAAATTCATTCAAACAGGGTAGTACTACGCACTTACCCCAAATTCCTTCCGAAAGTGGTGTCACAGTTTCATATCAACCAAACTATTGACCTGCCCGCATTCTTTCAAAACCCACAAACAGTGGCGGAAAGAATGCTCCATACATTGGACGTTAGGAGGGCGTTGATGTACTACATTGACAGAACACAACACTTTAGGAAAACACAACAGCTTTTTGTTGCCTTCTCAGCCCAGCACAAAGGCAACCCTATTTCCAAAGCAGGAATAGCCAGATGGATTGTTAAGTGCATTCAAATCTGTTATCAAAAAGCTAAACGTACTTTAACGGTCCCCCCAAGAGCGCACTCCACACGCAAGTTGGGGGCCTCCATGGCCTTCCTGGGGAACATTCCTTTGGAAGACATTTGTAGAGCAGCCACGTGGGCTACACCGCACACATTTACCAGACATTACTGTGTCGATGTGCATTCCAAGCAGCAAGCAGCTGTAGGACAGGCTGTTCTCAAGACACTTTTTCAGACTTCTGCAGCTGGCACGGGCAACCGCCGTTAATGGAGGGACTGCTATGTATTCTATGCAAAAGATATGAATTTAGCAGCCCACATGCCTCGAACTGAATATGCTACTTACCAGTATGCATCTGTTCTTGGCATGTAGGGCTGCTAACATTCATATCGCCCACCCTCCTCCCCGGTGCCCGTAGCGGCTGCAGATACTTTCTTGCATTCAATCATTAGCATGGACATCCTTTACACTATTTCACTCCATCTCTGCCACAATGGCTAAAAACAATCTGGGGATGGAGTCGATGCCCATGCGCACTGTAGTCCAGGGGAGGAGCCACCTATCTCGTGATACTTCGAAGACTCTTCCAGGACAACAATGTGCAATCATCCGGACCCAACACTAGGCGGCGATCTATGTAAAAGATATGAATGTTAGCAGCCCTACATGCCAAGAACAGATGCATACTGGTAAGTAGCATATTCATTTTATAGCATAACTGAAGTTTCTAAACACTACTACAAAGTAATGAATTGTGTGCTACTGAAAAATCTTGTTCCAGCTTTTTTGCTTAAAAAGCACATGGGGAACAACTTTACAATTAGTTTTAATGCTAAAGTAGCCTGAAGGCTAAAAATATAAAATGTACCTTCTGAGCAATGTGCAGTAATATTTTTTTTAGCATATATAAAACACCAAATTAGAGCTTTGTAGTTTGGATTTTATTTTTGAGCTATTGGCATTCCTAATATGTGTTGTTTTTTGGCACATTATAAGTGTGTAACCAAAGATATTGGCAATGGTTTCTCCATGAACAACTGACAAATGTTTGTTAGTTTAAATTTTATTGCAAGAATGTGTTGTTAAAAACATAATGGCCTCAGAAATCTGTGCACACACAGCATCCACCGGTTCAAATTAAAGCAGGGCTGACTCTAAGTTTCATCCTTCCTATAACTTGAGAAGAGAGGCAGCATGTGCTAGGAGAGAGTACTTGTTTATTTGGTGTGTGCAGAGAGCAGCCCCTGTTTTAATGTATTATACAAAAATACATGCTAGACAATACTTTTAACAAAGTACGATTTTTTTTTAGTACAGCTGCTAGATATGTAGCACAGTAATTGGCAGAGATCACCAAAAAGCCACAAAGTTGTTTAAAAGGAACCGGTTGACAAGGGAGGGCGAGGGAGAGGCAGGCAGTGGAAGGGAAAGTAAAGAAATATAAACAAGCGCACGCGGCCACGTTAATTACAGATGGCCCCTGCGCGCCACTGCTCGCTCCCGCAAGGTGGATAACACCACAAGCACGAGTGCTTGAAAAGTGCAGACCGATTTTCTAAAGGTCATATCCTAGAGCAGCGCATGCACGCTGCATTAGGCTCGACCTAAAAATCTTCGAGGACCTGAAACGGGAGGTGCCGCCAGAAGGTAGACTCATCTCGCTCTCAGTGCGGAACGAATCTGGAAGTAAGTAATTCTGTCAAGCAATCCGCTATCCTCCTCCGTGAGCACTCCGTCAAGCGGAACGAAGGTCCCCTCGGGAAACACATCCCCCATTATACAGATTCGGAGCTTGTCCAATCTCCGACATGCTCCTGCATCCTCAAGGAACAGCAGTTCCAGGTGCCGCAGCAAGGGCACAGAGGCGGGGCCTGTTCCTTAATTTAGAGCATTGTGGTAGTATTTCTCTGGTGCAAATAACATGGACTGTGTAGACTAATTACATGCCTTACCCATGTAGGTGCAAAGGTGAGCTCAACCGAAGAAGATGATGGCGATGGTCCGGATAATAAAGCAGACCGTGTGAGACAGAGGAAGAAGGGCAGCGGCACAGACAAGTCCAAGAGTATATCTCCAAAGTCGCAGGAGGCAGCCCCAGGAAGCGGTGAGAGGACTGGAATCAAGGCCTAACGCAGGGCTGAGTTTTACAATGGGGCATTCTCTTGCATACATCTGTACCAAAAGGCATGTGAAGGCAGTATGTAAGAGGTCTGGAAATCAGTGGCAGTATATGGCTGTTTGGAGTGTGGTTATTGGTGGGTAGTAGATTGTCTCATTGAGTAGGCCATGCACTGGGGAATTAGTGGCTGGATTATGTGTTATAAGGACAGTGTTGATTTTCAGCACCAGGTACTGAGCCTACAGACGGGACAAGGTGAGGTGGGTTGTTGGTTCTAGCTGTGATAGGTGACTTCTGTATTATGGGCCGGAGTGGCGGTATTGATGGAATGGTTATGTGTATGAATGTGTTCTAACGGGGACCGTGTAGCAGAGCAAGTTTTTCATGATGTGAAAATACATCTCATACCCACCGTTCTTTCCCACTTCAGAAATGAAGGTATCTGGCTACCTGAACCTTGCTGCTGACTTCACCCATAACTTCACCGACGGCTTGGCGATTGGCGCTTCCTTCTTGGTCAGCACCAACGTTGGCATTATTACCACTATCACCATCCTGCTGCACGAGGTTCCCCATGAGATCGGAGACTTTGCTATCTTGGTGCAGTCCGGCTGCACCAAGAAGAAGGTAAGGATCTCTGGTTGCCCTTTTCTTCCGGGCCTCTGGAAGTCTGCAGCTGTCTCTTGTGTGTCCTGTGTACTGCCTTCTTTCCTCACTTTGGTATGTACAGATCTCCCCAGTATGCATTTCTGTAGCTCATGCAGTAGCCTCTCATCCTCTGGCATGCACCTCAGTCTGAATGCTTTTGGTTATTCACTTACAGCCTTACTCACACTTTAATCTGATTCTCACTAGCCCTCAGATGAGGCCGCCACATAACCTCTCTCTTACTCATCCTTTTTTGGTGCTATAGCAATGATTCCTTGAGACCGGAAACACTTTTTAGCAGCAGAATCCTTTAACTTGTATGTTATACTATCTTGCTGAAAATACTTCTGAGGTGCTCATTCACCCTTGAACTTATTATCCAGAGCCAGACCCTTAATAATGAGACGTACAGTAAAGAAAGGAAGTAGTTAGACCGCCTGACAGAAGAGCCATTTCTAAACTCTCATCCAAGTTTTCTTAAGCAAGCATGGTGCCCTGGAAGAGAATTCCGGTTTTGGCTGGCAACGCCAAGAATCTACAGCTGGCAGCCCATTTTGGCAAACTTGAGTATAGTCACAAGTGTAATGGAGGAAGAACACTGGCTCTGGAGGGTTGATCTGGTTTGATAGGCCCCTGAATCAAAGGCCACCTGTGATCCTGTGATGGCCCCTGAATGAAAGGCCACTTGTGATCCTGTGATTCCCAATATAGCAAATTTTTTACCGTCTTCATCCAGACATGGTAAAATTTTTCTCCAGAATCTTCACATGATGTGAGCATTTACAAACAAGTACTGAAAATGGATTTCTGTGCCCTGACTTGCACAGAATCATTTGGGGGCCACCAAGAAGGCCATATAAGTCAAGCCACAGGTTTGCTTCCAGAAGATCTGTTTTACCTGCATTGATTTTTTAGTCAATTTCTGCCCTTCGACTACACAAGTGGACGTTACGCAGTGTTGGAATTGCACGCCACACAAAAGATCTCCTTCCAACTCAGTATCATCACCATGCATAAAGGTTCACACCTCTTGAGTAGATGAGCTTGGCCTGAGGACTTGCATACAGATTAAAGAGGTGTGGTGAGTGACCACACATTTGAGTGAGGTATTTATGGCAGAGAAGAGTAGAAATCTAACTGATTAGCAAACAGTGAATTGTGCCCCTGCAGACAGCTCGATAGGATGCTATCATTGACGGCATAAAATGCAGCAGAGAGATCTAACAATCCCAACATGCTGCGACCAGCAGCTAGCCAAAAGTCATCAAGGATGGCAAGCAGCACAGACTCTATGCAGTGGGCCGGGTATACCCTGCCTGGAAGGGCAGGGGATATATGTGAATTACATACAGCTGAGCAGCAACATGATCTTGCAGAACCTATGCTTCAGCAGGCAGCGATGATCTAGGCCTAAATCGACAAGATGTACAATAGTCACTCCACGTTGTTGTCCTTCGGAGATTAGGGCGACCGGCCTATGGGCACGATAGCATGCTTTTCGCTTCCACTTGTGGCCGTCAGTAGTCTTTTGTTATTTCCCTTGTGTCCAGCTACAGTAATTGGCCGTAAAGGTCCATCGGTGGTGTCGCATGAGTTTCCCTTACTCTTTTTGAGTGCATTTGTGACCTCTCATTCTATCGGGGTTGGGACTCCCTCTGATCCGAGTTACCTTGGCCCTTTGTCTCGATCCGCTCTCTCTACAGTTGAAGTGCTGCTGATTCTTAATTGTTTACTGACTCTCTGCCCTGAACTTCACACAGGAAGTTAGGGTTCTCATAGGGCACCTTGATCCCCATACCCCATTTTTCCTTCTGTCCAAGCTATAATGCTGCATCTGTTCACACATCACCCAAACCCTCTGGCCTTATCTCTGTCATTCTCCTACCAGGCGAAGGTTCTTCAGCAGCGTGCACTTCGCCCTGAACTTCCCTGTTTCCTTTTTTTCCTTTTCTTCTTGGCAATGGCCCTGCAGCGACTCACACTAAACCCTGACACTGTATACATGTTTCCTTATGCCCTGGTACTGCAGCTGCTCATTCAAAACCCTGACACTCTACATTTTTCCTCTCCGCATGCCCTGGCGCTGCAGCGACTCTCCCTAAACCCCGACACTGTATACATGTTTCCTTATGCCCTGGTGCTGCAGCTGCTCATTCAAAACCCTGACACTCTACATTTTTCCTCTCCGCAGGCCATGATGCTGCAGCTGACCACAGCAGTAGGGGCCCTGGCGGGCACCACTTGCTCCTTGTTGGCAGAAGGCATTGGTGAGGCTGCTACAGTCTGGATCCTGCCCTTCACAGCTGGTGGCTTCATCTACATTGCAACAGTGTCTGTCATCCCAGAGCTGCTCAAGGACTCGCGGCCCTTGCAGTCCCTCCTGGAGATCTTGGGCCTCCTGCTGGGCGTGGGCATGATGGTGCTCATCGCCCAGTATGAATAAGAACCGGACGCCCGGGTTCTGGGCCTGTGACCGCGCCGAGGCCAGAACTGTAGCGTGTCCTTTCGCGCAGGACACTGGGTATTAAGCTGAACTCTTCCCCTCTCCGAGGAGACTGAGGTTACATGTGAGGGTTTTTAATGACTTCGCTAATATTTTTGGAATCAGGACCAAATGCTTGCCAGCGGTTAGGCTATCATGACAAAAATTAAAGGAATACTCGCCTCTTTGTCTTCTACCCCTAATACAGGTCCTGGAGAGAACGTTTGCGCAACACGACGTCAACTCTGGAACTTTGGGCTGATGGGGTCAAGTCCTGGTTGTAAGGGACAATTGTGGATCATATAGTGATATGTAAATTAATTTTCAGAGAAATGTGTATTAACTAGCTTTGGGGTTTCTGTGTAAAGTAGGCTGGCGCTTTCCTTTAACAGACAGGAACCCAGGGTGAAATTACTTTTTTAGAAAGTTACATTAATTAAACTGCCAACACTGTTCCACCTTTAGGTGGGTGAAGTGGAGGCTTGATGGGGAAACCTGTTGTCTTTTGGCGTTCGGAGGGAATGGTATTTTTTTACTCTTTATTTTTGTTCCCGGGCGACCCACATTTTGTACAACTCTAGTCTAGAGCCCTTTTGAAATGCATATGATTCTGAAATCTGAGAAGGTGGTGTTAATAAAAAAACAAATAACAAATAATGGTGATGCGCCTCGATTGTAGATCAGAAAACCTCAACAGGTTTGCGCAATATGTCGATTGACGTTGAGGGTTAGCCACATTTTTAATACAGCACCTATGCCACTACCAGGCGAGAGCAGTGGAGGGTGCAGAATCTTAGTGATTGCTGCAAGAGCACAGGAACAGAGCTGGGGTGATGTCTGGCTGCTCCTGTTCTGTTGTAATTAGCAGTATTTTCCTGGCGCAAAATGCATCCTTGGGCTCACCCCGAGGGTGAAACATGCATACACACTTCAACACACACTTAAAAAGGGGTGCCTAAAATAATGGACGCCTAGGTAAGATAATAGTGGTCTACTGTATAACTTACTCACAACACATTACCTTGCTGTTTATATAGTTTGAGTGCCACAGAAATATACCTTCAGGTGAATACACAGTTTATAACAGAATCTCCATACCATACTTTGTTCACAGACCTTCCAAGACATGAGATAGTGACATAGTATATTTTCCTGTTATTGTCTGTGGAATTAATAATTCAAATTAGCAACCAATTACCAACCACAACTCTGATCCTGTTGAACTAGGAGTCAACAATACTTGTCCTTGCATTCATACCTAAAAGCTGACTTGCACCAAGAGACCCACTTCCATAGTCCTATGTTTTAAACAACTATAATGAATCTATCAGCATCCAGACTTAGAAACCTTTATTGCTCAGTTTTTTGTTTTGTTTTAAAACTGTAAATGCAACAGTTGGTTTCTGAAGCTTCAAGCCTCCATTGGGATTATTATTGTAGTATTATTTAATTTTTGTGTTTTGATAACCAGATAAAGGTCAGTACTCCTTGTGTGTATACATAAGATGAGGAGGACAGGAGGGTATCTCTAAGTAGTCTTGGTGTGTATGCTGGTGTCTGTCTAGATCTTTCATCATTTGCAAGAGGTGGGGAGCCGGGGAAATCTTTTTATTTTAAACGACGCGGGCAACTACAATTTATTTTAGGTAACTGCAAAAATGTAATATTGCTTTTAACACTATTTCTTTTTTAATGTTAAGGGCATATGCAGAGAGTGCAGCAGCATAAAGAAAACAAAGTAAGTCTCCTAGGTCATTGAATCCATGACCCCAGGAGAGTTTGCCATTTTTTTAAAGCGCTCCAAGCTGGAGCTGTAAGCTCTTCAGCTGGTGTGCAGAGACCTCCAGTGGTTGGTTCGATCTCTGCGCTTTGTTGCCTGAAAAATGTTTAAAAAAAGACTTGAAGACATGTTTAATGTTTTTTTTTTTTAAATAATACTTTTATTGAATTTTGTGTGTTGCAATCACTATTATTAAACATTGCACTGTGTGAATTCATGAAATATACATCTGACTATATTTATTGGTGACTTTTTTAATAAGTCAGTAGGTCTATTTGCTGGCCCCTTGATAAAGCCAATAAGCCCACCACTCTATATTTTGACTCTTTCACAAAGCCAGTAGGTCTGCCTTACTTAAAATAACACCCTTTATATAGGTACATGGCATAGCTTCTGTGGTTGCAGGGTGTTGGGCAAAGGGACTGGCCCCATCCTCATACCATACACTACTAGGAGTGGGTTTCTGTAGATCTTTGGGCACAGAATAGGCCGGTTCCTCTATCCCTCGCCACCACACACTAGTTGCCTGGATATGAATTTACCTTGAAAAAATTAAAAGACAATAGGCGTTTGGCAAAACAGAAACAAGTTGTTTTAATTTAACGCATCGGTCAGGAGAGCCTCAACAGAGTTGCGTCTGAAGACAGTTGTAGAGATGGGTCTCTTCATTAGGAAACAGCAGGAGACACATATGTTGAGTTGAAGGTAGCTTTATTAGGACATGAAGTTGTAGACACTCCATCCAGAGAACCAGCTTAACTGCCACACAAGCAGTTCCAACCCAGTGCCTAGCACTGCACCCCACATACCAGAATGTGAGGCACAGGTATATTCAGGACACCACACTTCCTCCCCCCCCCCCCCCCCTTCACCATCCAAAATAAAGTTACAAACTTTGTACAAGCTTTTCCAAACCAGAACTACATATAAGGGAGGTTAGAGGCAAGGAACAAACATAACCAAAGAAAAACAATATGAAACTCTGCAGCTGATAGACATGACCACACAGTGTAAAGGGCAGAAGACTTAAGAAACGTAATCTTGCTAATGTCGAGGAGTACACTTCAAACGACAAGGCCTACCACCTCTTTCTTTCACAA
This sequence comes from Lissotriton helveticus, assembly GCF_964261635.1. Taxonomy (NCBI): domain Eukaryota; kingdom Metazoa; phylum Chordata; class Amphibia; order Caudata; family Salamandridae; genus Lissotriton; species Lissotriton helveticus. The sequence goes on from NC_136065.1 coordinate 18,738,173, forward strand.
TGGTCTCTTCTGGAACAGGATTTTGAGCTGCAGCACAATCAGAGAGGCAGTAGCAGCCGTGGATGTAACCAGACTTCTGTAGTAGGGGATCTCTGTGTATAGTCATAATCTAGTGAATAGTCCCGCCCATGTGCGTGGACCCCGGAGCAATCAAAAATAATCTCTTAGAGTGTCGAAAAATGCAGAAATGCACAGACACTTAAGAGAGAATTTAAAGACAGATAATGCAGCCTATCAAAGGCTACACTGTCCAGTACTTCAACTAGAAATTCCACCCAAAAAATCCACAAAACAGCAAAGCCTGTACAGATTTCCCTTGCTTAAACAGCAAAAACCCTCTGGAATGATAGAGAGGAGGACCTGGACAGACAAGCCCCATAGGCTGCCATTATGTGGCTCAGAACAGGATACTGTGCCTTTAAGAGAACCTTCCAGAATCTTCAGAGTATCCCAGAATGCCCTGCAGGTCCCATTTACTCTCAGTTCTTTTTTCCGGCTCCTGCCAGCAGGACCCTGGAGCATTGAGCTCTCCCTTTTTAAGGGTTTCTTGGTGATTTTTTCACTTTATTGTTCAAGTTTAAGTGCTTTTAGTACTTTGGTGCTGTTCTTCTTGGTGTTTTGCTCCTTTGGAAGTCAAATATGCCTGCCTTATTTGACAAGTGCCCGGAGTGCTCCAGGAAGAAGGCAAAATCAGACTCCCATGAGGTGTGTATCCTCTGCCTTCCCTCTTCCCACATCCCAGAGGAGTGTGAGATTTGTCAAGGCTTCTCTGGCAGGACCCTGAAGGAAAGACAGAAGATCAGGCTTCAGGGCCTCGAGGAGAGAAGACTGAAGGTGCAAGGTGGGTCTGGAGGGGCTTCTTCTGCCATGCTGAGGCCTCTGGGGGGCTCCCCAGTGTCGGGCGTAGAATATTATCCAGGCAGAAACCGGGCTCCTCAGAAGTGTAGACAGTGTCACCCTCTTTCCCAAAGACAGACCTCCCTCCGTGATACACAACACAAGAGGGTGATACTATCCCAAGAAAAGAGAGAGACCAAAACCAAGGTCTAAGGAAGAAATGAAAGGTCTGGCAGAGACCCCACGTCTTTGGGGAATAAGGACCTGCAGAAACAGAAAAGATAAGAACAAAGAGAATGTTCAATAATAGGCATACATGTATAGATGTGCCTATCTAATACAACACTACATAAGAATATGCTGTCACGCGCTTACCTGCCTGTAAAAAAAGAACAAACCCAAAAGAAGTTAATGAGCACACGAGCGCTCCAACCACAAAAAGGATACTGCTGAAATAAGCGTCTGCAAGTCTCTCTCAAACGACCATGAAGGATCCAAAAATATAATGTTCCCAAAAGCTTTCCTTTACATCGATCTATCCAGTTACAGAAGGAATGTTCCGAAATAAAGATGAGGGTTTTATTTTTTATCTAGCAAAAAAAACTGCTGCCTCGCGTTTAGAGTTCCAAGTACAATAGTCTGTGACGAAGTAACACTACAGCGTGTTTGAGTCGGATTCCGGTTCAAGAGTCTCTGGGAAAAAACGCTACCTCGCGTTTAGAAATATAAGGGCACCAAAATAAAGAAAAGGCAGGGACAGGCTCGCACTGCCCTGTTCTTCACGCTCTTACTGTTTTTGTGGAAGCGCTTCCGAGCGCGGAAAAGGCTCCCGGTCCAAGGTCACGGAGGTGACGGGAAAGAAGGAGGAAAGAAAGGGGAGGAGTCGCGTTGTTCAGACTCTCCTCGCTGCACGAAGCCACGCAGCGAAACACCCTCAGGAAAGTGGTAACAGGTCAGGATGGTTCACGGGAAACAGGAAAACGATGAGCAGACCATCACAGCAAAGGAACTTGACAGGATCACGATCCACGCCGAGAACACGTCGCAGGACTGGAGCTAGGAAAACCAAGCGCCGCCATCTTGGAAGAGGAGGTATATATGTTACCTCGAGGTCCGTGATTGGTCTATACATCCCAGTGGCCTTCTGTACAAGTGTGTTTTTCCCACGGCTTTATGGGAGATGTAGTACAAGCAGCGCGCAACAGCATATTCCTGCCTGTAGGGGTTTTCCTGGAAGAACTGAAAGGAATCTAGGGTCTACGTGTCCTAACACCCAGGGGCAGGAAGTCCAGCAAACGCTCTCATTCTCCGTCGGGGTCGGTTGCTCTGACCACGACATCGAGAGGGATGACCACGGTCTGTTCCCCGTCCCCCCAGGGCTCTGGGGCGAAGCGATGTCGACGCTCGGCGTCGAGGGACCTGCACAGACCGCCGTCGAAGTCTCCTGGGACGATTTCGACGTCGACGTCGAGTGATCGACGTCGACGGGCCCGGCGTCGGCGCTCGCCGTCGAGGCGACACCGCCTTTCGCCGTTGGCGAAGAGAATACGTTCGTCGTCGAGGGGATCCTCGTCGTCGAGATCGCCGTCGAGGCGGAAGAGATCGCCATCGAGGCGGAAGAGATCGCCGTCGAGGCGCAAGAGGTCGCTGTCGAGGCACAAGCGATCGCCGTCGAGGCACAAGCGGTCGTCGCTGAGACGCGAGAGAAAAGGGCGTTTGACGTCGAGAGAAGGCCGTTCGACGTCGAGGGACCTGCACACACCTTCTGGTCCCCGTTCTTCGACGTCGAGGAAGCATGGTGAGAGGCCTGACGCCGTGGGAGGCTCGCCTACGTCCAGGTCTGGAAAGGAGGGCGGTTCACCGGGCTCGGTGTACTCCGAGGTGTATACTCCATCACAGAAGCATGTTACACCTCCGCCTCCGTTTCCAAGGGGTCTTCCTCCGAGGGCTCCGACCCCTCCTCCATTGCCTCCTCTGCCTCCGCCTCCTCGGCCTCAGGGACCTGATAGACCTCCCCCAGTACCTCCGAGGTCGGTCTCGTTGCCCAGGCTTCCGACCCCCCCCTCCCCCCCCCCCCCCCCCCCCAAGGGGACTCCCAAGCCTCAGGCCCGTTCCAAGCCCAGGACTCCTGCCCCGGGGAAACCGGCGGAGCGGCCCAGGCCTAGGAAATCGCGGTCACGCTCCGGCCGGAGAGGAAGATCGAGGAGTCGACATAGGTCCTCCACCAGATCGAGGCATCGGCATAGGCGGCGAGGGTCCAGATCCCGGACGGGCTCTTCCAGGACTCGCTCATATTCGCCGACCCTATCGGATTCCCCGGAGACGAAGGTGTCTCCGGTGTACGACATAAGCACATTCCAGGAGGTTCTCCTGAGGGGGGCTGCAAAATTGGGCCTCACGGTGACGGCTCCTACACCTACGACGTCCGTGATTTTTGAGACTCTTCACAAGAAGCACCTGTCTCGCCCTCTACTACCCTTGGTGCCAGGGTTGGTTGAAACTGCGGAGGAGCTGTTCCTTACGCCTGCGGTGGTGAAGGCCACTCCATCCAGACTTCTGAAAAAGTACAGGGCGCCAGATTCGGACCCGGCATTCCTGCGGATGGACCCAGTGCCCGATTCTGTTATTGTGACGGCGGCCAGGAAGTTACACTCTACCTCCCCGTCCTCCACCGTGCCGCCGGATAAAGAAAGCCGTTGGATTGATTCGGCTGGAAGGAAGGCTTGTGGGACTTCTTCCACAACCATGAAGGCCTCCAGTGATTCAGTGTTGCTGGGGCGGTACGGCCGTGCACTGTGTGATTCCCTGGAACAGTTCATGGACCTTCTGCCAAAGGACAAGAGGGAGGACTTCCAGGAGATAGTCAAGGAAGGGATGCTGGTTTCTAACCAGGTCATCAGCGCGGCTGCGGATATATCGCTGTTGGCTGCCCATGGTTATTGTCACGGGATCAACCAGCGCCGCCATGCTTGGCTCAGGCTCACGTCACTCAAGCCGGAGGCCCAGCAGCGGGTGGCCAATCTGCCTTTTTCCGGAGAGACACTGTTTGGAAAACACGCCCATGACGAGATGGCCCGCATTAAGGCTGAGGCGGAGACCCTGACAGCAGTGGGCTTGGAAAAGCCCAAAGAAAAGAAGCCTTACCGCCCGTTCCAGAGACGGTTCGGTTCGCAGGGTAAAGGGTGTAGGAAGGTAGATCCCTGACTATGGTTGCCCCCAACTTTTTGCCTGGTGTTTTGCTGATTTTCTGACTTAGTTGACCTGAGGCCCTGCTATTCAGGACCTCAGGCCCACTGCTCTCTCTGTTAAAATGGATTCCATGTACCCTAGGTACATATCCAATTGGATACTGCGTCACCTTATCAGTCCCTGTACAGTGTACCTTAGGTACCCAGGGCATAGGTGTACCCAGGGCCTACCAGGGGCTGCAGCATGTATTATGCCACCCCTGGCTGGCCATCCAAATCTGACACAGCTGGCTGCTTGACAGCTGGGGCAAGGTGGTGTAATCACCCTTTGCTTTAGATATAGTATTCCTATATCTAACCCTAAAATGGACACACAGATCTCCTATCAGTCACTCCTATGGCAGGCCTTAACAATCCTGAAGGCAGAGTGCTTGGAATCGTGTGAGATAGTGCTCTGGCATGAGCTGAGCCTGTCTGCGGCTTTCGGGATCCATCCCTTAGCCGTTTCCATGATATCGCATACCATATACTCTTAAGTGCATTATAATCCTCGCGGTTATATGCCAACTCTGGTATCGCTTTATCAAAACATGTCGAGTAAGGTGTCATACGAATTGGAATACTAACCCCTCGCCAATTCTGGCGACGGGGTTAGCATTCCACCCTTCTAGAGGGACACGACATGTTGGTAACCTGTAACCCCGGTTAAAGTCAGACAGAGCCTTAGCTCCACAAAATGGATGCTGCCACCGAGACACAAGTCTGCCCTCCTGTTGCTGGGAGTCCTCCCAGCGCAGGAGGCAAGGACAAAGGGTTTCCTGTCAGGGGCGGTGCCAGCACCGTCCCAGACAGGATTTTGTGTATCCTAGGTAGGCAGGGCTTTGGAGGAAGGTGACTGCAAGTGGCACCCCGGTGCTCACTATGCATGGGCCGGCTTGAACCAGTTCCAGGGGCACTCCAGACCCTGAGCTGGGGAAAAGCCCGCCAAAGGAGAGGGGTGTAACCACCCCCCTCCTGGTCCCACCCATAGGGCAGGACTTAGTCGCGTGCCAGCCCCCTTTTTCAGGATAAAGGTAGGGACTGGCCCCCTTCCAAATCAGATCAATCTTTGAATCCTGAACCGACCTTCTACAGGAAGAACTCAAGACTCTTCTCAAGATTTCTCCCTTGTGACTAAGGAGTAGTCACCCTGCAGCCACCAACCAAGCATCGCGGTTTGTTGCCAGTCTCTCCTTCGGATCAAGACTGCTCCAGCACGACGAGAACCGGCTTCCCTGGCACCTCTGACCTCAACCTACATCATCAGCCCAGCTGTGATCCGTGGGTGCGACGAGACCTCGAGGGACCGGCCATCTTCAGAACTGCACGACGCTTGTCCAGCATGACCACCGAGTGACCCTCGACTGAGTGCTTTGGGGTAAGAGAAGCCCCGACCCTGAGCAGCTCCAGCACCGAAGTTCAGCCCCCCTGCATCCACGAGATCTGCGTGGGGCCCTTCTGCTCTTTGCTGCTCACCGCGTTGTCCAGGTCGCTTGCCCGTTGGCTAGTGGCCCCCTCACGACGCTCCACGACGACAAACACTGCTGGTCTGGTTGCTCCAGACTAGCCCTTGATCCCCTCCAAAAGAGGAGCACCCTGGACCCTCCTGGTCCACTCAAGACGCCATTTTAGGTCCACCGCGTGGGCCTTGCATTTGCCAAGACTTGTTGCCCAATCCTGGGTCCAGTGACGTCAGAAGCAGATATCTTCGTGGGACAGCTCGCACCTCCATCCTGGTCGCCGACAACGCCTCCTGGTCCGAGAGACTGCAGAGCCCAGCAGCGCCCACTCACCTGGTCGAGGTGACTTCGTCCGGTGCCACCCTGGTGCCCACCTAAATCACTGGCTAGTGATTCAGAACTTGGTCCCCTCTGCTTTCAGGTCTTCTTCTTCCCTGATCCAGGCTTGGATCTCCACGAACTTTCTTCACTGGTCGCCTGCCAGCAACTTCTTTCTTCAGGCTCCTGGTTCTTCAACGAGGGTTTCCGACGCAACTTCAACCCTATGCAGCCGCAGCCCCTGGGCTAGGTAAACTGAGTACCCCGGTGCTCCAGCATAGTCCAACACCCTAAGTGTTCGGATCCACTCCCGTTTTCGACCCACCTAGTCGGGTTCGCCCGAGAACAGTAACTTTGCAACTGCTAAGCATCCATAGACTTGTTCCCGCATTACGCGTGAGAGTTCCCACTCTGCACACGGCGTCCCTAGGCCTCCTGCTTCTAATCCAAGGGTTCAGCATTGTAGGCCTAGCGTTTCTACAGTCTAGAAAAGTATTACTTACCTGCTAGCAAGTTCGCATTCCACTTCTTGTGTATATGGTTTTTCGTGCCCCTCGGGCATTTGTGTAAATTGTGCGACTTAAAGTATTTTTATAAGAGTTTTGTTGTGTGCTTAGCTCCCTGACTCATAAAGAGTTCAGGGTAGTCTTGTTAGAAATAAATACACGTTTATTTTCATAACAACTTGTGTGGTGTCCTTTCACTTGGTGTTCAAGGGGTAATGTGATGGTAAAACAGCTGGCTTAACACGCCCTCTAGAGTCTTAGCCGTGGACTGCTCGTATCCATGCTACTAGGATAGCTGGTCTATAAGGTTGACTTACAACCAATCATCAATAAGGGTTGTCTGGACTGATACATAGTGATCACTAGAATAGTGAGCACTGCATATCAGGCCAACTTCTCACAAAGGGCAAGGACAGTCTTCGGGACAACAGCAGCAACAACAACAGCAGCAGTTCCGAAGGCCATTCCAAAAGCGCCAGAGGGGTAGAGGTGGACAGCAGTCCTCTACTGTGAACAAAGGCCCGGCCGGGTCTCGACCCTGAGCGGTTACTTCCCCTTCGTCCGTTACCCGCTCCGGTGGGGGGAAGCGTTCAATTTTTTCTGGCAGAGTGGAGAAAAATTACTCCGGACAAGTGGGTGCTGAATATTGTTTGCAATATTGGACTTATGTGTTCCATCCGTAAAATCCTCCCACTACTCCCGCCCCTATCTAGGAAACTCTTGATTCAAGGTTTGATCCTTGCCCGGCTAGACTATAGCAATGCTGTCTATCTGGGAGCCCCTGAATCTACCCTGGCCAAACTCCAGCGAACTCAAAACGCGGCAGCCCGGCTCCTTATGGGCCTCCCTTCCAGAACCTCTGCCAGACCAGCGCTGAAGGCCCTACATTGGCTTCCAGTGCGGCAGAGGGTAGAATTCAAGGCGATGTGCACTGCCCACAAACTCCTCAATGGTCTTGGCCCTTCTATCCTGAGAGACATGGTCACCCCCTACAAGGCCCCTAGACTCCTACGCTCTGACAACGAATGCCTGGCCACCGTCCCGAGATTCAGGAAGGCACGCACTGGCGGTAGACGGTTCGCAGTAAAAGCGTCTGCAGGATGGAACTCACTCCCCCGCTTCCTGCGACTGGAACCCTGCCACCTCCTCTTCCGTAAAAAACTGAAAACTCTGCTTTTCCCCAAATAAGCTCCCCTTCCCCCTCTGGTCTCCACTTGTATCATTAGCGCGGGGATGCCTCCGGGTCACCAGGCGCTTTATAAATCGCTAAATAAATAATAAATAAATAAAATACAGTCTTCGGTTCACCAGCCCTCCTCCATCGATTCCTCCGGTCAGCTCGCAGTATCAACTGCGCGAGCCCCAGGCGGAGGCTGATATCCTGTTAAGGAAAAGGGCGATAGAAGACGTGCCTCTGTCTCAAAGAGGAAGAGGTCTGTACTCCCGGTTCTTTCTGGTCTGCAAGAAGGACAAGAACGAGTTCAGGCCCATTCTGGACTTGCGACAGGCAAACAAGTGGATTCACAGAGAAAAGTTTCGCATGCTGTCGTTGCATCAGATTTATCCTCAGTTGCAACAGGGAGACTGGCTATGTGCAATAGACCTACAGGATGCGTACTTCCATGTGCCCATTGCACACAAACACAGGAAGTTCCTGCGATTTCAAGTTGGCACCAATCACTATCAGTACACGGTACTTCCCTTAGGGCTGAAGTCTGGGCCCAGGACTTTCTCGAAGTGCATGGCAGTGGTAGTGGCACACCTAAGGAAGAACAAGGTGTTTGTCTACCCGTACCTGGACGATTGGTTGATCAAGGCCTCCTCCTTCTCAGAAGCTCAAGCGCACTTCCAGAAGACGTGCGTTCTCTTGAACAAGCTGGGGTTGCACATCAACATGTCCAAGTCTGTCCCGACTCCGGTCCAGTGCATACAGTACTTGGGAGCCTCCATCAATACGCTGTCAGCAAGCGTGTCTCCTTCGGAGGAGCGACGATTATCACTCCTTTGGAAGGCTCAGGCTCTCATGGATACTCCATCCACAACAGTGAGGACGGTGTCTTCGCTGCTGGGTTCGATGGCCTCTTGCATCTTCCTGACGCCACATGCGCGGCTGCACATGAGACCGCTGCAGGAATGCTTGGAGGATCAGTGGGACCAGAGGAGAGGATCTTGGGACGACAAGATACGACTGTCTCTGTATGCTCTTCAGTCTCTGAAGTGGTGGTGTTCAGCGGAGAATCTCCTCAGAGGGGTTCCCTTCCACAAGGACATTCCCACTCAGACTATCGTGACGGATGCTTCTCTCCAGGGATGGGGAGCGCACTCCGGAGACTTACAGATTCAAGGGACATGGTCCCCGATGGAGTCCACGTACCACATCAATTTCCTGGAACTCAGAGCTGTTCACTTGGCACTGAAGGCTTTTCACCCGTCCTTCCAGACCAACTCTCTGCTTGTACAGACGGACAATACGACCACGATGTATTACCTCAACAAGCAGGGGGGCTCGAGATCACGCACTCTGTCGCAGGAGGCGCAGGCGATCTGGCACTGGCTTCTGGCCTGAGGACTGACGATAACGGCCACCCATCTGCCAGGTGTGCAGAATGTTCAGACAGACGAACTGAGCAGACTGATTCAGGAAAACCACGAATGGGTCATAAACGACGAAGTACTAGGAGATGTCTTCGCAAGGTGGGGAACTCCAGACATGGATCTGTTCGCCACCGCAGAAAACAGCAAATGCAGGGACTTCGCCTCCAGGTACTACCAGCCGGGGATGCTGGGGAATGCGTTATGGATCAACTGGTTAAACGGCTTTCTGTACGCTTTTCCACCCATTCCCCTGATTCCGACGGTTCTCATCAAGCTGTCCCAGTCCAGGGCGCGGATGATACTGATTGCCCCGGAATGGCCCAGACAGTGGTGGTTCACGGACCTGCTTCACCGGTCTCTCCTTCCTCACATGAAGCTGCCGTGCAGGCCGGACCTTCTCACGAAGTTCGGGGGCCGGATGTTGCACCCCAACCTCTCGTCTTTGAGTTTGGCGGCATGGCTCCTGAGATAGTGCAATATGGCCATCTTAATCTCCCAGAGGATTGCATGGACATACTGAAGGAGGCTAAGCGACCTTCCACTAGGACTTCTTATGCTTACAAGTGGAAGAGGTTTTGCATCTGGTGCAAGTCTAAGAAATATGACCCGACGACGTGTAAGGAAGATGTCATCCTTCCGTACCTTCTACATCTGGCGCACTCTGGCCTTAATGTCCATTCCATTATGGTCTATCTGGCTGCTTTGACAGCCTACAGGAAATGCCCTTCACAGACTTCCTTCTTCCAGATCCCTGTGATCAAAGATTTTTTGGAAGGCTTGAAGAAAGTGTTCCCTCCTGTCAGGCTTCCTTCGCCTTCATGGGAATTGAATGTGGTGCTGTCCAGACTGATGAAGGAGCCTTTTGAACCTATTCATAAGGCTTCGTTGCAGCACCTGTCCTGGAAGGCGGCGTTCCTCGTGGCCATTACATCGGCCCGCAGGGTGAGTGAAATTCAGGCGTTGTGTTGCCAAGAAGCTTATACTGTATTTCATGCTGCTAAGGTTGTTATGCGTACTCACCCTAAATTTCTTCCCAAGGTTATTTCTGATTTTCATGTCAACCAGACTATAACTTTGCCTACGTTTTTTCAGAATCCTTCGTCTCCAGCGGAAAGGTCTTTACATTCCCTGGATGTGAGGAGGGTGTTGAATTTTTATCTGGATAAAACCAAAGATATTCGTAGGTCAGACCAATTGTTTATCAATTATGGTTCAGTCAGGACGGGTCTTGCTACCTCTAAACAGTCCATCTCGAGGTGGATTGTGTCCTGCATACAATTGTGTTATCAAAAAGCTAATAAGACCTTAGGGGGCAAACCTAAGGCTCGTTCCACCAGGGGCAAGGCTGCCACGACGGCTTTGCTTCGTAACGTGCCTATTGCAGAAATCTGCAATGCGGCCACTTGGAAGTCGGTCCATACCTTTGCTAAGCATTACTGCCTGGACACTGATGCCAGGGCAGATGCTCAGGTTGGGCAGGCTTTGCTGCGAAATTTGTTCGCACAATAGTGGTGTTATTTCTCGTTTCTCCACCGCCGCTTTGGTGTGGGGATGGGCTCTCCATTCTATTCACTAGATTATGACTATACACAGAGATCCCCTACTACAGAAGGAGTAGTTTCTGTCCTGTAACTCCAGTTCTGTAGTAGGGGTATCTCTGTTATAGTCATAAGCGCCCGCCCTCCTCCCCGGTGGAGAGAGATGTTCATGTACGGAATGCTACAGGTCTGGCGTTTTACGCCTTCAAAAAGAACTAAAAGTAAATGGGACCTGCAGTGCAATCTGGGATACTGTGAAGATTCTGGAAGGTTCTCTTAAAGGCACAGTATCCTGTTCTGAGCCACATAATGGCAGCCTATGGGGCTTGTCTGTCCAGGTCCTCCTCCTCTATCATTCCAGAGGGTTTTTGCTGTTTAAGCAAGGGAAATCTGTACAGGCTTTGCTGTTTTGTGGATTTTTTTGGTGGAATTTCTAGTTGAAGTACTGGACAGTGTAGCCTTTGATAGGCTGCATTATCTGTCTTTAAATTCTCTCTTAAGTGTCTGTGCATTTCTGCATTTTTCGACACTCTAAGAGATTATTTTTGATTGCTCCGGGGTCCACGCACATGGGCGGGACTATTCACTAGATTATGACTATAACAGAGATACCCCTACTACAGAACTGGAGTTACAGGACAGAAACTACTCCATTTTGCCAATTTTTGTAAACTTTAATCACCTCAAAGGGCCTACTGAATTTGGAAGAACCACCACTTTTCCTGGGAGACTTCATCTTAACCCAGTCACCCACATTGACAAAGGTACTCTTCACACCCTTCCTCAGCCTTCCTTTTATTTATCACCTCTCTTTCTTTTTCACTCCAGCATTCAGTTCTTCCTACTCCACTGTCCACCAGCAACCTCTTTGACGTAACCCACAATGGGGCCACTTCGATATTGGGAACCCTTCCTTTAAACAAGCGAAAAGGGGCTACCCTGGTGGAAGAATGGGAAGTAAACCAATACTCTTGCACTTTTTTTTTTAACAGCCAACTCCCAGCTTTCACCAAAGGCAACAGCTGGCTGCATGGTCTCTTTGAGAACTTTAATAAATCTCTCTACAACACCATTGCTTTCTGGGTGGTAAAGAGCAGCCTTCTTGTGCCTAATTCCCTTGAAGTTTAGGAACTCTTCCATGACCCTTGACGTGAATTGGACTCCATTGTCTGATAAAAGTGTTAGTGGAAAACCTTCACGTTTAAAGAGTTCTTCTAGGAATTCAATTACTACAGAAGGCTCAACTGAATTAACAATTTTGATGTCAGGCCACCGAGAAAACATGTCAATGCACACAATGACAAAGCGGTCCTGAGTTTTAAGCCGCACACGACCCAAAATGTCAATAGAAATGTCCGTCCATGGACCAGAGGCTTGTTCTCTACTGACCATGGGCTGTATTCTGCATTTCAGGACCCTGTCTGAACATGCACATGCACGCACTAGTCTCTCCACATGCACATCCATAGCTGGCCACCAGTAGGCTTCCCTGATCTTTTCCTTTGTTTTTGCAATCACCATGTGTGATGCATGAACACTTTCAATAAATTTGTCTCTCAAAACAAATGGTGGAATAAGTTTCCTACCAGGCATGAGGAGGCCACCTACAACAGCAAGATCTTCTCTAACGTTACAAAATCTCTTGAGATCCACCTCACAGTCCTTCTCACACCAACCACCAGAGATAAAGGAGATGACTGTAAAACGGCATCACACACCAAATTTTCTCTCCATACACTCCCAGAAATTAGACCATCACTGATCAGGCATACTTTAACTGCTTCTTCAAGCTCCTTACCACCAAACCACTCCACATCATCCTCCAAATCACCATCTTCACCGCCAAGCCTTGAAAGACAGTCTGCCAAGACATTCATGGAACCAGGCAAATATGAAATATTGAAATCAAATTCTTGTAAGGCCACCACCAATTTCCTTATACGATGGGAAACAAAATCTATTCCCTTCTTGGAGAATACATCCTTGAGAGGTTTGTGGTCCATAAAAATCTTAAATTTCTCCCCCCACAAAAACTTCCATAGCTTGCGCAACACCCAGAACACACAAAGAGCCTCCTTCTCTACTACAGAATAACTACATTCCGCACCCCTCAACGGTCTGGAAATAAACAAAATAGTTTCTCCTCTCCATCAACTTACTGCAACAAAATAGCACCCAAACCAGTTGCACTCGCACCAGTCCTAAGATAAGAGACTTTCCTGGGGTCAAAACTACCTAGACAAGGTGTATCATTAAGATGTTCCTTGATGCTAAGAAACTCCTCCTCACAGGTCTTAGACCCAAAAAATTAATTCCCCTTCTTTTAACAGTGATCTTATACACAAGGTTTTCCCAGCAAAATTCGAAACAAATTTGTGATAAAATTGCCATACCAAGAAATGTGACTAGCTCCTCCTTATTTGAGGGAGCTCGTAGACTGTTAATGGAACTTACCAAAGAAGTTTTAGGCTTGATACCTGCAGAAGACCGAGAATGACTAAGGTACTCTATTTCATTTACATCAAATTTGCACTTGTCTGCTCTAAGAGTGAGACCTGCATTGTTTAACCTTTTCATAACAGAATTATGCCTTGCGTCATGTTGCTCCATATCCACCCCAAAGATGAGCACGTCATCTTGGTACACCTTTACACCAGGCAGGCCTCTAAGAATGCCCTCCATCGCCCTCTGAAAAACTGAAAGCAGAAATGAGGCCAAAGGGCATTCTCAGAAACCTAAACATGCCAAAAGGTGTGACGAAGCCCGTCAAATCTTGGGAAGCAGGGTGAAGCTTAACCTGGTGGTAAGCGGAGGTAAGGTCTAGGGAAGAGAAGTGTTTTGCCCCTTCATGTGAACACAACATCTCCATTATGTTGGGCAAAGGGTAGTGGTCAACAATGACCGCTCTATTAAGCTCTCTTAAGTCCACACAGAGCCGGGCCTCTCCATTGGCCTTGCAAGCCATCACAACTGGAGAGACCCACTCTGTTGCCTCGACTTCTTGAATTATCCCTTTGGCTAAAAGTTTATCCAACTCTCTTTTCATGCTCTCTCTAACCAATAGGGGAACATTCCTGACCTTGACAATCTTAGGAATGGCATCAGACTTGATCCTTATGCGATGCATATAGTTTTTTTAAGCAAAAACAGAATGGAATTCCTTGATCCAATCACGATTGGATCATTCACCACCCTGACAGGAGGTAATTCTTTCAAACAAACGGAGGGGCATTCATTGGGATCAAGAAACACATGCAAGTCTCTCTGATGAGACCAACTTATGAGAGAATCACCCTTCGAGACCCAAACCTTCGCAGGAATAACCCTTCCCTTGATGTCTATTGTACCCCAAAAACTGTATAGTTATTCCACCATATCCTTTCGGTCTAATGTCTGATTTTAAAAGAGTAACTTTGCCCAAAAGATTGCATTCATAAGAGTTCTTGGGAACCAGTGTGATCTTGGCCCCAGAATCGAAGAGTATTTTGACAGGAGCATCGTTCACCAAAACAAGTTCTTGTGGACCATCTTTAGCATCACCTGTAACTTGGAGAATTTCAGCTTCCTCCAGATCTTCATCATAAAGATCAACCTCACTGACATTTTTATGTTCTGTGTTAGATCAACAGCCTTTAGAAACATTCCCCTTTTTCCCCACAAGCTTTACAAACCGCTTTTCATCCTGTATATCCTTTAAAATTTGCCAAGTGACCAGGGTTTCCACATCTGAAGCACTTTCCTTGATAAATCCTTCGATATGAGTACCTTATGAGTGGGAAAAGTTTTTGGTTTAGTGGCCCTGTCTACAACCATTTTAACTTCAGTGTTTTCCTTCTTGTCATTTGAGGAGTCCTTACGTATGACATCAATACAAGCTTTGGAGTGTTCATGAGTTTTGGCTATGGTGAGAACTTCTTGAAGAGAAGGAGAATCCTTTTGCCACAAGGCATCTCTTGCTTTATCCAGTGTACATCCTAACATGAATTGGTCTCTTAAGCGCTCTTCCATAGTTGAGCCGAAGGTGCAGGTGGAAGTTAGTTTGCGTAAAATAGTTACATATTGTTCAACAGTTTCATCATGTCTGCATTCTTCTTCCAAAATGGTAGCGTTCAAGGACCGTGCTTACTTTAGGAAGATAGTGTAAATCTATTTTTTAATGCAAATTTCATATTCATTCAGTGAGGCAGCATCATTATTAGACAGATCTTGGAGATGTTCGAAAATCTCTTGTCCTTCAGATCCCAAGCAATGCAGTAATAAAGAAGTGCGTCTCTCCAAAGTAACTCATCGCCAAAATGTAGAGGTGGGTCTCTTCATTAAGAACAGCAGGAGACACATATGTTGAGTTGAAGGTAGCTTTATTAATACACGAAGTTGCAGAGACCCCTTCCAGTCAGAGAACCAACTTAACTGCCACACAGGTAGTTCCAACTCAATGCCTGGCTACGCACCCCACATTACAGAACATGAGGGATGTGAGGTACAGACGTTTTGGCCAGTTCTTGGGGTTTAATAAAATGATTACACATTCTTATAAAACATGTAGATCCAGGTCTAGTCATGAACCATAATTGCACCCATCTGATAAGGGTGACACGGGTGGCTTTCGACCTCGTGAAAAGCTAGTGTGGGCCAGTGTGTATGTGTCCAGATGTCTGGCAAGGGGAGCGTGTGATCACTGCGTGTGGTGTGCATGCTGTGTTCTGATTGACTAAGTGTTCCTAACTACATGTTTCATCTGAATTTGTGGTGGTATTTTGGGAACGCCCGCCTTTGGCCAAACATGTCTCCTCGGACTAGTTTGTGGTGTAACTGCTGATCTGTGTTTTTCCTGTTTGCACGTTTGTCTTCAGGCTAAGTGTAACCCCACCTGTGATCAATCAATAAGTAGGCCAGTAGGCTTGGGTATATGTTGCAGGGCTTGTCTGACCACGTATCTCTGACTCCGGGTTGATGGGGAGGTCATCTCAGGTGAATTTGACAGCAATGATACAAGTTTATCACATGTACATATAACACACCGGTCATGATATCATATTTACCGACATTTGTCGTAGCATACATCGTCACTTTGACTGATATTGACATGGCTATGTGTGCATAGATTATGACGTACATTGACATCGCATTCACTGATATGAACACACTGTTGCCTATTATGAAACAATATTCATGGTGTCATTTTAAGTAAGGGAGGCCTACTTGTGGGGGTGGTAGGCACCCAACTCCTCACCGCGCACAGCGATGGACATCTTACTTTACAATCAAAAGAAATTTAAAATTCACCAAAAAACCAAAGGTTAAATTGACATTATAGTTAGGAATTATACAAATATCCTACTTTACCTAATAAAAAACTAATTTAAAAGTGACGTTATAGTACAACTAACAACCACTGAAATTCACTATTTATAGTTATCTCAAGTAACTATACTTGGTCTAATTGTGTTCATATTAATACACAGCAATCTTTTTAGTCCGTGAAAACTAAAGCTGTTAATAGTATAGGTTTATGTGTATTTAACCTACATATACACCCGCCACTGTCTCCATGGCTTTGGCGTGCTGAATTCAATATTATTACCAATCAACAACCAAGTGCCTGGTGGTATTTGGACCATATGCAGTAGAAACACATCCACACATTGTTGTGCAGATATTTAGAAAATGTAAGTTTCCTGTAAAAAAAGAACTTGCATTCCAAATTCTTTTTTTTTTTCTTCTACCCATTTAGATTAACTCTTTATATTGAAATATGTGTTAATTATTTGTGGTGCTGAGTGTCTAACTTTCCAATAATTATGTCCTTTTCAGACATTCGTTTGAAGATAATGAGGTTCTGGATGAAGAAAGGATCTAAAACAACGTGTTGTGTATTTCAAGACGTTTAATTTTTACTTTTTCTTTCTTCATGTCTATAGCCTTACTTATTTTTCGTTTTGTAGACAACACGTGTCCTACCACATCTTTTGCCTGCAGGGCGGGGGCTTTTTCAAGCCTGTTTTCAACGATAGAGACACTAATACCAGGTCTGTTATTGATCCTTAATGCAAGATCTCGAGATGAAACAAAGTCACTGCAGTCCACTTGTACCCACTATAAAACCAAGTGATTTGGACCTTTCTTCATTAAGAACCTAGTTATCTTCTGACTACGACTGTCTGAAAAAGTACAAAATGATTGGAAAATTAGACATTCAGCACCACAGGTATCTATATATGAGGAGTTGGCACAACTCCTAAGGAGTGTCGCAAGAGTTTTGCTTGACAAACCGAGAATATAACACACATTGTTAAAAATAAATCTGGCTTTTAAGGTTGGGTAAGGAGAGAGTTGGGCCTACAACCAACAGTGTGTATTAATTGTGTTTGTTCGTTGTGTCACATATAACCGGTCTTCTTGCAGCTTCTTAAAATAATTTTCTGACCCAAGAAATGGTGGTTGATGAACATACAAACTGGATCATTGCACCTTGAGGTTTTGTTGTGAGAGGCAAGGCCTGGAGCCTGACATCTGCTCCTAAACTTGTAGGCTGGCCTTTTCATCCTGTGTGAGGAAATGAGGTTATTATATGGTGTGGTTGCGTGACTTCACTGTGTAATACATTTACCAATCTCTTTAGGACCAGTTCGGTCGTGTTTTGTTTGTTAAACATTTAGCTCAACCCTGGGTAGCTGTGTGTATCTGAAAAGTCAGGCTTCCTCAAAGGAGCAAGTGTAAAGCATTTAAACAGTACCAAAACAATTGAAAAAGAAATGCACAAGACACTTAAGAAATCCGACACCAGTTTATAAATAATAGACTATATTTATATGTAATTTTAGAAACCAAAATGAAAAAGATCCGCCAGAGGGTTCCAGTGATACAGCATTCACACGTAACAGTAAATATGCATTTTTTACTTAACCCTAAACAAGAATGGCAAATTCAACTAATTTGACAGTTACTTTTTCAAGAGAAACTTTGGTAAGTATCAATGCGGATGCTTATAGTTATTTTTGGCCACCAGTTCTGGCAGGGAACCAGTCAGGGGTACCAGCAAGATCCTCAGAAACAATTACTATTGAAGGAAGAAGCAGTCTTCAGTTAGTTTCAGGTATCTTTATCTCCTTGCCATAGGCTCCTAAGGAAGGTGGCCCTAATGTAAGGTATACAGGATGCTGAAGTTGCTCAAGGATGAAGTGGATGCGATGCAGTCAACGGGGATCTTTCTGAAGCTACTCCTCGTACCAGTCTTTATGAAGCGATCACTGGTCACAGGTGTTGACGTCCCTCAAAGTCCTCTCGGTCCTGGTAGAAGTCCAGTTGCCAATCGGCTACCAGTCGCCTGGTATTGCTGTCACAGTGGAATCATTCCTTGGATAATAACTTGTTTTCTGGGTGGCCAGGCTGCACTCTGACGACTCTCCCGGGTTCGGTAGACTTAGTGGCAACTTTGAGCGTCGGTTCCTGGTCTCTGCTGCTGCACAGAGGTGAGCAGCGGCAATTAGAAGACCTGGGCTCCCAACTCGCCCCAGCAGGCGTCCTCAGTTGTTGTGGCGGCCCTATGCTGTGAATAGGTCAGCCAACTGACGTTCGGAGTTTCTTGCTTCGGCTTAACTGAGTTAAATGCATCAAGGCGTCGAACATTGTTACATCTATTCCGAGAGCTTACCAGAAACAACACGTGTTCAGAGAAGAAAGGAATAATGCCAGAGAGTGCATTGTTTGAACCAGGCTTGGCGAAAGGCTCTGCATCCTTGGTGTATGGATTATTCTGGTCATCTCAAGGCTCGCTATTACCCAGAGGGATGTTTGTGTGTCGCTTTGAGCGCCATAAATAATGGGCAGCAGTGGGACTGCAGAATTCAGGGCTAGCGAAGGAAGTCAAACTTAGGCTTCATTTTATGTGCCAAACAAACTATAAACGCAAAGAAATAAGGCAACTGAAAATCCAATAAAGAACTGACAGTAGCTCATAATAAACTGAAGGAACAAGACCTAAGGAGGTATAAAATATATTTTAATGCAGTAGTACAATAAATGTGAAATATAAATAAATCCACACACTTACACCAGTCAACTCAACATCCATTCAATCATTCTGTTAACTAAAGACAGAAAATACGCATACATAATATACAAAATGACAATAACAAGAGAAATGAGCAGAAAGTGATATATACAATTAATTTGACAATAGTTGATCAGTCTACTTTGTATTTTTATCACCAAATAGAAAGCTAGGTTCAACACAGCAACAATGGATACATCGAAGAACCATTAGTCTTAATCAACAATCCGTGGCTAGAAACCAGATGGTGCCTATGCGTGTTTTGGCACAAGGAGTGCCTTCATCAGGAAAAGCCACACAATAGTATCTCTTGATACCTGCAATTAAAAAATGTATATGTACATATCGTTCCTTCAACTAGGTATTACTAATTTGAATAATAAAGTGTGTATTTTTCGTTGCTTCGCATCTGTGATCAATAATGTGCAACGTCCGAAATACCAGAGGCTCTATAGGGACAAAAGCTTGATAAATTATTCCACCCAGAGGAAATCAAAGAATGAATAAAAGTATGATTAAAAGACCCAATAAAGTGCAGCAATAACACAATTTGTGAAAGGTCTTAGAAAGGATCATACCAAAAAGAACATTTCTGCATGCATGAAAATACATCCAGAACACCCAGTGTAGATAAGTCTAAGTAACAGAGAAGAGACCGCGTTGTTACCACGCGTGGCATTACATCGCAAGTTGTTTCAACGACTTGCGCTAGGTGGCCTGCTGGACTTAGGAATAGTATAAATTACCATTCCTGTTCCAGTTAGCTCAACAGCAGGGAAGGTGTTGGATTTAAAATCCAACACATTCCCTGGTGTTGCACGCCACCTAGCGCAAGTCGTTGAAACGTCTTGCGATGTAAAGGCACACATGGTAACAACGCGGTCGTTGTAACTAATACATTGTTATGTACCTGCATGTTATTGTCAGCGTTGTAAAAGCTGTTTCCCAATATGATAAAAAAGGAAGAAAGACATACATGGCAGGAGTACACACTTACTAAATATTCAGCGATCGGTAAATCTGATGAAATACAGTTGACCGATGAAATAAATGAACATAAAGAATCTGAAACCGAATAAACGCACTATGTTTTCTCCCAAACTATTTGCTTGAGTCGATCGGAAAAGAGTACTTGAATCTAATAACTTATCGATGAGATCCTCTCTGCGTAACTCACATGGTAGAATCAGTAGCCGAACGCCATCTGAACCAAGGAGTACACGGGGAAGTTAGACTTTAAAAACCTGACGATTGCAGTCATGTGACATGTGACGTGCTTTGGTACTTGTAGAATAAAAATTTAGCAAATGCAGCGGCCATTGGAGAAAGGATAAAGGCTTGACGTACCCTTACCTATGTTACTATGGATGGAACTAAGATAAACGACTCATGCATCAAATGTGCGTTTGAATCTAGGGGATCACAGTCTAAAGATTAATCCTGTCCGATGTTGTAAAAGGGAGGATAAAATAGGAAGTACATATACTCCAAATAGTCTTATTGGTAAAAGGTAATTCAAGATAAGCCGCAGCTACACAATTCGGAAGAAGTGGTTGTGCAAAGGAAATAGTGGGATAGATACTGACGGCAACACAGGTACCTGATATAGAGAGGAATAGAATAGATCCCTATACCATAGGACTGGTATATCTGTCAAACAGCTGGTGAAGTGAACAGATACTTGAGGGTCCAAGCCATCTTAGCCAGCATTATAACAAATGGCTTGTTCCCAATACATTTCTTGATTTAGACCATGAGAAAAAGAATCTAAAGTGAAAATCCAGTATACATCTCTACTCTTTCTTTGGCTTCTGAAATACAACCTGGTTTGTGATTGATTTTTTCCCCAGTTTAAGCCAGTCAATCCCTTCAGGTTTATGTCCTAAATCAAGGAAATGTTTTACAAGGGGTGCAGCAGTTCTTTTGGTACAAATAGCTGATCGGTGCTCCGTGAGGCATGTAGCTAAAGACCGAAATGTTTCCCCTACATATCCTAATCTGCATGGACACCGTAAAAAATATACAATGTTCTTTGTTTTACAGTTGGTAAATGACTTCATGATGATATGGTGAGCAATATATTTAAAAGTGGCCGTGACAATGACCTTTTCACACGCCTTGCATTGTGAGCACTTGTAATGACCAATTACTGCATTTTATCCATCCGTTGTTTTCTGGGTGTAGGATACATTGGCATCATACAGGAGTGAACTATGTGATCTTTCAGATTTTTGTTGCGCCTATGTGCAAACATAGGACATGGTAAATGATCGCTCTGTTCTGTACTGATGCTCAAAATGTGACAGTTGGCACGTATGATCTGGCAGTCTCTCTCACTGAGGGTGGAATGTCTAGTTACACTCGCTAGTTTGGGCTCCCCTTCGGAATGATGGTTTCCCAACAAGTGATCTCTACCATAACAATGGGCATGTTTATAGGCCTTACGTACCAATCTTCTGGGGTACCCTCTGGAGACGAACTTGGATTTCATCATGATAGATCGGAGATCATACACTTTTTTTTAAATTGAGTTTTTGGTTGCATCATTACATACAACATCTGTGCTCACTATACAAACTCACTGTGACATATTCAATTCAATTCAATTTCAAAGCTTTATTCGGTGTGTAATAACAACCATATAAGCATACATAAAAACATAGATTACAACTTTCATTTCATACTTGGACAGTAATGCTTAACAGAGAAACTAATAAGAATATGTGCAAAATCGCAAGATAACAATATTCAATGTGTGTAAATAACGCAATAAAGTGGCTTGTACTTACAATGTACAATATGCATTACTAACAAAAAACCGCCCTAGATGTTTGAACCTTATCAAAATATCTAACTTACACGGTGAAACCTTTGATAATTATAAAAACATCAATCTGATATAATCACAAATAGTAATTTCATGTGCAAATCACGCTATAAAGTGTTGTGTATAAAGTTACTAGTGCATACAACTTGCAATATTATAGTTAATAACTTTGCATATATATGTGCAAATCGCACTGCAAGGTGCCACGTACCAACACAATCTCTTTTAATGCAAATTAAGTATAAGGTGCAGAGTATCTTTAAATAAGAGGTTTCCAATTCATATGAATTTTAAGGAACTATTGATTTCCTAGCAGCAATGCTTTTTAAAATGTAAGATGTCACAAAGAAGCAAACATTCCAATGAGGATATTAACCTCATAGTGTTTTTGGTGGATCGAACATGATATTTTAAGAACAGCGGCTTCAGATAAAATTTCCTTAAAAAATGATAAAATTTGCAAAACATTAAAAAATGACAGGAACTTTGCTTTGACATATTGTCGCATGGACATAGTAAACTAGTACTTCTCTTCATAACCGGAAATGCCACTAGATGATGTGCAATCCCTAACCTTAAGCGTGTCAAAACAAAACAGTGGGAGGATATAGTTACTTCACCTAGGTATAACTGAAAACCTGTTGTAAGATTTAATTGCTTATAAAATACAACAGTAGGTTGTAACCTAATTAAACTCCCTCTTGTCTCACTTTTGTGGGTCAGAAATGCTTCTTTGACGTCTTTTTTAGCAATTGAGGCTGCATATTCTGGTTCGGTAAAAATATTACAGTTAAATAAAAGACTGAACCAGTGATGAATATAGCTCAGCCAAGGGACACGTGAACTATGGTCGAGCTTCAGGCAATCTTTGATGATCCGTTGTGTAAATGCAGTTTCAACTTTTGCCCAAATAGAGCGCCATATTAGGAGGGGACGGAGGGCTGCCAGGTCTGAAATAGAATTTAAACCCACTTCCTGGTGTATTAGTTCGGTGGAGACCGATGGTGGGGCACACAGCAGACGTTTAAGAAATGTGTTTTCGTCTTGCTGCAGTGATTGTTCGTGATAGTGGCCCCAAACTCCTGCGCCGTAAAGAGCAGAAGATACACATCTGGCATTATATATAGTCACCATATCTTTGACTCTTCGTGCACCCACTTTTGCAGAAAATCTGAAGATGCTGTTCGTATTCCTGCTCATTTTATGACGGATATTAGCATATTCGCGTGACCACTTCCCGTTTCCCGCAAAAGTTACTCCAAGATAACAAAAGGATTTGACTGATTGCATTTTCGTTCCTTCTAAATAAAAAGCTTTCCAGGTTTATTTGTTGTATTTCCACATGACATTACAAATGTCTTAGATTTATTAATTCGAAGTTTCCTGTCAATAATAAAAGATGTAAAATTATCAATAAGACGCTGGAGGCCAATGGGGGGTGCGTGATAATAAAACCACATCATCTGCGTATAATAAAATTGGGACAACCTGGCCCTCAATTGAAGGGGCATCTGCAGGGATTGTTTTAATATTATGTCCACCTGGTTGATAAATAATGAAAACAAAAGTGGAGCAAGTACGCATCCCTGTCGGATGCCCCTTTTCACTTTTAAACAGAGGAGTACATTCACCTGCTGGGCCGTAGCGCACTTTACTAGACAACTTCTCGTACACCCTTGCCAGAAAATATACTATTTCTTTCGGGGCGCCGGTGTCCAGTAGTATTTGCCACAATATGGAGTGGTCCACAAGATCGAAAGCGCTTCTAAGGTCCTCAAAACATAAAAATAATTTACCCCCTTTAGCCATTGTGTATTTACTAATTATAAGGTCCAAATTAACGCACTGTTCCAGTGTGCCTAGGCCCTTCCTAAACCTATATTGGGCTGGTGAGAGGATTTTATTATCTTCAGCCCACGCTTCAAGCCTTTTCAGCATGACCCTACTCATTACTTTAAGTGACGAGTCCAGCAGCGATATGGGTCGATAATTACAGGCCTCAGATTTTGAACCTTTTTTGAAAAGGGGGATAATTAATGATTGGCCCCATGTTGGCGGAAACTGGCCTTCAACAGCTGCGTTAAAAATCTTTACTAAAATCGGTGCTCATAGATCCATTTCACTCTTATATAGGTCAATGGGCACCCCATCAGGCCCTGGGGCCTTGCCCCCTTTACTATCTGCTAGCCCATCATAGACTTCTTCTATATTTATCCGTAGGGGTAATATGGGCCAGATGGAGTCAAATAATTGATTAATATCAGTTCTATCTGGGTTAAAAATTGATGTGTAAGGTTCGATCCAGGAATCACTATTTACATGTGAAGTAAGTTCTGGTCGATTATCGTCCTTTAGAAATGGACAATTGACCGTCTCCCAGAATAATTTACTATTATTAGTAGTTGCCGCTAGACTAAATTTGTCCCATGCTTCATCTTGCAGTTCTTTTTTGCGGGCCACAATGATATGTTTATAGTTGAGGCATAAATCTCTGATGTGCTCCTTGTTGCGAGGTTTACTTCCTAATGCTATCTTCAGGTTGTGTAGGGCCTGGGTACAGCTCTTGTTAAACCAACCCTTGTGTATCTGTTTCCTGGCTGTGTGCTTCTTAGTAAGAAGCCTTTCTATAAATTCGTTAATTTCGAGGAAATTGATAATCAGGGAACTTAAATCAGTCTCTTCGCTTAAACAGTGATCTATTTCCTGTGTGCAATTAGTGATAAGTTCCTTTTGTATTTTATTTTGATCAACAGCTGCCCACTTTAACCTCATGCCGTTTGATCCTTTGGGGACAATATCAGTAATGCAATTTGAGATGTTAGGTTGTCTATTCCCCCAACATAATAGGGCTAATGAAATACTGTTGTGGTCACTGACCACCTGTTCTGTAATCCCTAAATTAATGTAATCGCAATTACATGATATCAGAACGTGATCTATATTTGTAGACGCAACCATGCCAGTGAAAGTTGGACATATAGTATTATTCTTATTCCTGGTGCAGCTTAAAAGTTCAAGGTCATATTTAGATAACATGGAATTTAATGCTGTACCATATTCACCATGGGGGAAATGCAAAAAATCTACGTCTTCGTCTGGGATATGGCCCTTTGTAAAGCCACAGGTTTTGGTGTGGACAAGTGTACAAGTGTGACATATTCAATAAAAGCACAAATTACAGTACATAACTCTAACATGTAATACAATAGAACTGATTCAAGCTGATTCTTGTTGGCTACCCGCTAAAAATCCCAGACCCACCCCGCATGGCACAAGTACCTCCCATACCTGCCCACCCCAATCCACACGAATATCCCTAACAGTCAATTCCCATCAACCAATCAGGTATTTTACCTGCAAGATATACTGTTACTGGGCTCCAAATATCTTTTGGCCTCAGCGTTTGTGTTCAAATGTCCCTCGCAATATACTATATCCTTGAACCAAGAGGCCACCGTAGGTGCAGCCCTCCCACACCAATTTTGTGCTACTACCTGCTTGGTCATCAGCAATGTAATAGCAATCGATGTGCGGTTGCATGGTTTGATTATCTTACACAATCCCAGCAAACATATTTGCGGGGTGCAATCTACTTTTCCTGTCCCAGTACAGCGACACAGGTCCACAGTCCCAGGCCAACCGCTTGAAATCCGCACCCTCTAAACCACACCTCACACTTCTCCAGTCCTCCCACAACCCATATCGGTGTAGTCTTTTGGGGGTATAATACATTTGCTGCATATATTTGAAATGTATAATCCTGAGGTTGCAATTCGCCATGAGGCGTCCTGTCAGCGTGCCACATGCTACCCAATCCTCCCACGCCAGTGGCGACTCCAGCAACGCCATCCACTTTTCATATGCCTTAGATGTAACCTCCTGATTCTCCACCAGTGAGGTGTTATATAGTTTTGTTATCAGACCCTTTCTATCCTCACTGCACAGCAGCACCTGCAAAGCCTTTAGAACTGCGACTCTCTAGGGTACTCCGGATACTCAACCCTAACAGCCGCTCACAATCTGGCATATATAAACCCTAGTATAGCAGTATATCTTTTTTTCTTTGCAGTTAGTGCTTCTATGGTTTTAAACATACTGCTTTGGTAGAGATCCCCCAGTGTGGTAACTCCAGCCTCTCTTAATATGTCCAGTGCACCCCGTTCCTGAGTGAAAGATACCGGGGTGTGCGTCTAACCTCAAGGCCGGTGCATACAAACTTTCCCTGCCCGCTCTAACCCGCATTTCCCTCCACGCGCGAGTATTGCAGTTTACCATGTTTCTGTGTACTCTGGTATTTAGAGTCCAAGGGGCAGATTTACAATAACTGGCGCATCCCTGTATATCAGCAGGGATGCGCCAGTTATTGTTTGTCAGGGCTCTGCCACCATGGATGCACCGCATTTCCAATGCGGCGCACCATGGGGCAAAAACGGACAAATGCCCCCCAGAGTAGTGCAGCGGTGCCGTAAGTGGGACTGGATGAGCGTCATCTGCCTCTACCGCTATGTGCGGCAAATAACGTTGCGGGAATCGCCAATAGTGTGCAAACAGAGTGGTGTGGCTCACTGGTTAGAGGCGGCAGACCCGTAAGCAGAGGACGGCCCGGGACCAGGGTTCGATTCCCGACGCGGCAGGGTCGTGGACCAGGGTCAGCGGGCTCGATAATTCTCGCCTCGGTGCCTACTCCAGTCAGGGACCACACTCGGCAACTCTGGGCATTAGCTTGCCTCATCTTCACAACGGCCCCCCAGACCGCCGGGGATGCTTGGTCGCACCCTAGAGATACCCATTAGGAACCATCTCTCAGGGTGAGCCAGGACGGGTTCCCCAGCGGTCGAAGCGCGGAGATACTCCTCCGGGAGTTGATTCTAGCGCTATATAAACCCACAATTAAATTAAATTAAATTAAACTGCGCCTGTGCACACAGATTTTTGCAAACTCATATCTGGGGCTTCAAATCCAACTCTCTCATAAGGCTGACCAAAATGTCCCAACTGCATCGGGGTTGCTTACCTGCCCATGTCAGTGTCAACAAACAAGTCTGTAGGGATTTAAAGAACGATTTATTTAGGACTATAGGAAGGTTTACAAACAGATATAGGAATGTAGGTAATATCGTCATTTGTATCACTGCAATACGATCCGCTAGAGAAAGTGGCAGGCGTATCCACCCAGCCACCTGTTACGACAATGCCATAATTGCTCGTCCATAGTTCATTTGTACCACTACCTCTGGATCCCTATGTATCCAACCCAGAGCTATTTAATGGGACCTTGGGGCCAAGTCAACAGAAATTCCAACTCGAATGCCGTGGTGCACTTTGTAAGAGGCAATATCACTGACTTTTCTAAATTTATATGCAGACCAGAGAACCCTCCAAACTTGACATACTCCCTAAGTGCTGAAGATTCGCCTCTGGCTTCCGTACAAACAGTAGCATATCGTCCGCATATAGGGATATGGCTATCAGCCGTTGTCGGAACCCGAGTGCTGTGTGTCTATGCTGCTGTTGAACCTTGCACGCTAATTGCTCTAACACCAGGGAGAGCAGCATTGGTAACAGTGGGCATCCCTGCCTAGTTCCCCTGCCAATCCGAATCGGTTCCGACACCCAACCGTTCACCCTGACCCTCGCCATCGGTGGTGAGTAGAGCAAGCGTGTCCATTGTACAAACTCAGAAAGGGAGCCCCACCCGACTCAATACCGTGAACATATATCCCCACTGTATAGTGTCGAATAGCATTACCACCCCCTGCAGTTCAGGGTCCAGCTGGTGCAATATTGCAAACAAAGTTCTTAGGTTATGCGTTGTAGATCGCTCCTGCACAAATCCAGATTGATCAGGTAATACTATAATAATGCAGTTTCATCGCAATTATTGTAGCCAAAATCTTCACATCAATATTTATTAATGATAGTGGCCTGTACGATCCGCATTTTTTGGGGTCCTTGTTGGGTTTTAATAACATAACTAGCAAGGTCTCACGCAATGTGGGGGGAGTGTTCTGCTATCATATGCCTCTGCATACACTTCTACCAGCTTTAGGGCCAGTTGGTCCACATAAGTTTTATACAACTCACTGGGCGGCCATCAGCACCAGCTGCCTTTCCAGTGGGTAGTTTTTGTACAGCCAAAGCCTGACCGACTGGCTTTGGCAATACTTGTATTTTTTCATTTGATCCCTAGAGTATCTGTATAATGGGACTGATCCAAATCTTAGAAAATACTATGGTCATGCAAAGCGTTATTGTAAATGATGGATATATAACTTTGGGCCAGATGTTTGCAGCCTTTTTAGCAGAATTGGGTTGTTTGTGACCTCAAAAGGCTTTTCCGGATGTATCAAACCCAAATATCAATTTGGTGACTGTAATGACCTACTTCTCCGTATGTTTTGGTGCTTCTGTCAGTCACCAGGCCATTACTTACCACATCCTTTCTCAGGATCCAGAAAGACACCACATTTCACAATACTTACCCAAGAAAGGAATAAACACTGACAACATATAAGACCATTGCCGAGGAGCTCGCAAATAACAAGTCACAACACCTCCCCATCCGAGAGGGTACACAGTAAATCACAACACCTCCCCATCCGAGAGGGTACGCAGCAATTCACAACACCTCCCCATCCGAGAGGGTACGCAGCAATTAACAACACCTCCCCATCTGAGAGGGTACACAGTGCATGCTCCTCCTAGCAATGTATTGGATAGAATAATTAGAATTTAGACATCTCTGCTAAGAGCCCAGTTCCCTTCCGTATCAACAATTACCCATTAGAGGGGAATCGCCCATCCCTCTGTAAGTACTTGGTAAAAAAGGTACCCGACCTTCCCTCACAAGGAATACAAACAAATGATATGCTCTAGGGTTTCTTTATTACATGATAATAGAATGACAAGGAAGAAGAACACAGTAAACATTTGTAGCAATCACCAACACATACATAGACATAGAGCCTGAAAATAAAAGCTTAGTTAGATATACATGGAACACCTCACCATGATCTGAAGCATCTTGTGATCTGAAGCATCTTGTTATCTGAAGAAGGGTCCGGCTCTCTTTCCCTCTCTGTTTGGGTCAGGACTCACATCTAACACACATCTAATCAACTTTTATTCGATTATCAGTTCATATAATCATAAAAAGTACATACGAAAAGATTATCAACAGATGAATGGGTTTAAAAATATTTCAGAGTGTAAACGATTTTTAGTACAAATTAAAATTTCAGTTCTGTATGATTCTAGTTAAGCTTGGAGCATTACGACGTATTTTTAAGACTGCTTTGAGGTAAGTTACTATAAGTTTGGCTTCATGTGGCGTGTTCAAAGATTGCAAATAGAGAAACGCAGAGTAACATTGTCTGTGGCCACTGGATCGAAGGAGTGGGATGATCCACTTTTGTCGTGGGTGTTTATAGTATCTGCAAAATAGAACGACGTGGATCGTAGACTGTGGGGAGATTCCATCACAGGGACAGTTCATCAGTTTGCAGGACCAGTCGTGGGTTACCGGAAATGAGGCCAAACGAAAAAAGGTGTTAAAGCGTAATCTTGTTAGTAAAAACTTTTCATGGTTTGTTAAAAAATACGTCAGATAGGGTTGTATGCCTTTGCCAGATTGAAGGGCGCAGATTTTTTCATTTGATGGTTTTGAGATCTCTGCCTGATTCCGTAGTTCCCTCAAATGACCCATGCACATTGATTTTAACTGTTTCCTGGAAATATCTTCTGCAGAGGCAGGCTCATCGAGGTAGGACTGACGGTCCAGGTCTTTGAAGAAGTTCCATATATAGGATAGCCAGGGAATTTTCCGCCAGTTCGTCAAGGTTAGACAGTCTGTAATCAGGGAACGAGTTAGGTGACATTCGGGGTTGGTCCATATTCGATGCCAAAGTAAAATTGGCTGGCAGCGGATGGTGTCGGTGATATATTCCATGCCAAGCTCACGGTGGGAAGCTAGTATCGGGGAACTTTGGGGAAGGGCTAATATGTATTTTATAAAGGCATTTTCAGTTACCTGTAGCTGTTCTGTGCGACCATAGCCCCAGACTCCTGCTCCATAGGTGGCCACACTATGGCATTTAGCATAATATATGGACAGGAGTTCGGGTGGCGCTGGTTTCCCCAATTTCCTCGAAAAGGAGGTCAGTGCCGATGTTGCACGACGGAAGTGGAGATTTCTGGCGTTGATTGCCTTTCGCCAGTTCATTGCTTCATCCACTAAGATTCCCAGGTATGGGTAAACTGAGGTTTTTTCCAGTTTTATTTTGTCAACCGTTATCGTTTTGGGGTTTTTGACCCTGGGACCAATGTGCATTGTAAACGTTTTCTTAATGTTTATTTTGAGGCCAAGTGAATCCATGAATGTTGCGTATTTATTAATTTGTATCTGGAGTTGGTTCAACGTCCGTGCTAGAATGACAGAGTCATCAGCGTACAGCAATGTGGGTATCGGACGGTGATTTATCTGGGGTAAGTCCTGGCTCCCTTTCAGCATAGCCTGTTCAAGCCCATTTGTATAAAGATTGAACAGGAAGGGAGCCAGTACACAACCCTGTCTTACTCCCTTTGTTATTTGAAACGGACGGGACAGCTCGCCGCTGATGCCATATCTAACTCGTCCTACAGCGTTAGAGTAGAGTTCTCGTAGGAAAGTTATTATTGGAGGGTCCACTCCGAGGTCACTTAGTATTTGCCAGAGTTTTGCATGTTGAACGCAGTCAAATGCCGCACTTAGGTCGACATAGACAAGGAAGATGTTACCTCCTTTAGCGTGAACGTATTTCCCAGCCAGGAGGACGAGGTTAAGAGCCTGTTCCACAGTCCCCAGCCCCCTCTGGAAACCATATTGCAGGTCGGTTATGATGTTGTTCTCCCGGGCCCAAGATTGTAGACGGTCCAGGAGTACTTGGCCCGCGATCTTACCCATGGAGTCCAAGAGGGAGATTGGTCTGTAGCAGACAGGGTCGTTACGGTCGCCTTTTTTGAAAATTGGTAGAAGGATAGATGTTGACCATGAGTGGAAAAGGCCGACCGACATTACAGCTGACATGACCCGGGTGATTAATTGCGACCAGAAGTCTGTGTTGTGAAGAAACAGGTCCATTGGAACACCGTCAGGGCCAGGAGCCTTGCCAGGTTTGGAAGCCCTGATTTCTTTCATAACTTCGCTGAGATGGAAATGGGTCTTTATCGGGTAGATGTTGTTTCCACCTTGCCGATTGTCGTTTGTTACTGGACAGTTATCTTCTGCAGAATCGGGAGATGGTCCAAAGATTTTCGAGAAATGGGAGACCCAGTCTTCTTCGGTGACTGCCACGTCAAGATGGTCAATATCTGAACTGTTGGCCAGGAAAGGAGATCTTATGACTTGCCAGAAAGAGGTGCTGTCTTTTCTTCGGGCAGAGTCGTGTAATTGCGACCAATGGTCTCGTTTAATTTGCTTTTTGCGGTCTTTCCTAGCGAAGTTATATACTTTTCTTAGATTGGAGATTTCCTGGGAATCTCTTGAGGGTCTATGTAGGGCTTCTTTAAGGGAAGAAAGTGCCTTCCGACAGGCGGTGTCGAACCAGCTCGTGGTGGGGGGCTTTTTGTTCCTTTTTGACTTGACAAATAGTTCGTCCCTTATTGTTTCCTGAATGCTTTGGAAACTACTAACAACTTTGTGTGGAGATGTCTCCAAGGACAAGCAATCGGATAGCCAGTGTTCAGTTTTTTCAAGGACCCTCTGCATCATCTCATCTGGGTCGATCTTGGCCCATTTCACTGAATAACCGTTCAGTCTGCTCATGGACAGTGTTTGCTGGTTGAGAGAACTTGGCTTTGCAGGGTGGCCATTTACTGATTTCATGGTAATACTTGTACTAAGTGGGTAGTGATCACTTGTTGGATTAGACCCAATTTCGAAATTCCCTAGTTGCCCTTTAAGTGTGTGGGAGGCTATTATATAGTCTATAGTTGTAGAATAGCCTCTTCCATGGAAAGTTGGTAGGAAGTCCTGCTGCGGGTCGACCAATTCATTTACATAGTCCAGATCTAAGGAAAATATGATGTCGTTCAGTTTGTTTCCACATATCGAGTGCGCAAAATGGGGTATGGGGTTGCCAAGTTCATTTTGCAATCCACAGATTCCCTTTGTGTGGTTTGGGCTCAGAGAGAGGTTAAAATCACCACCCCAGATTAAGTAGGTTGTGGTTAAGTTGTTATTGCTTTGTAGTGAGGATAGGAATGTAGCGATCTCTTCTAGAGTGGTCCAACAATCCGAGGTACAAGAGTTATTGTAATAATTAATAAAAACATAATTGATACCTTTGGATGCTGTTATCTGCATGATTTGGAAAGTTGGAGAGTCCATTAGTAGCTTCACTCTGAATGGAAGAGTGTTTGCAACATAGGTCGTTAGTCCTCCCTTGGGTCTGCCCATGTTTCCCTGCACTGCTGAGATGAAAACAGTTTTATAGCCCGCAAGATGTAACGGGGTTGTACACCCAGTTTCTTGTAGGCAGAGTATCTGGTGTTCCCTGGCTGTGTCAAGCCATGACTCCAGTGTTATTTTTGCGGACAGACCTGCGACGTTCCAGTAGGCGATGGAAAGGCTCAGGTTTGTGGAGTGGCGGGAGGCATGAGGGGGAGATGTTTCTACCGTGGTGCTCACAGCCGGGGTATCTGTCAGATGGTTTATCTGGGCCTGTGGGATGTTAATAGAGTCTTTGGGAATTTTGGTTTGATGATAGTGTGAGTCGGGGTTGATTCCAAGGGGTTCCGGAGGTATGGTATGGGTAGCGTTATGGTTTATATGGGTATGAGGAATGGGCTGCGGTGGCACTCGCCTCTGGCTTTGATTTACTAGTTGGACTGTAGTATTGAGGCTTTTACTCTTTGGTTCAGCCCAGGATGGTCAATCGACCATCTCAAGGCAGTCGAAACGATTTTGTGTTGGGAAGCCCTGCCAGCCTTCATAAGAGTGGAAGGGTCTATCTTGCCTGTATTGCCTCGGCCAGTCTCTCGAAGCGTTTCCGCTTCTGTGGTCGTAGGTGTAGTCCATCTGTTTCCACTGATCAGTTTGGGGCTGGTGCCAATTCCAGGATGGGGCGTAATGATGTTGTGTCGCTGGGGGATAGAAGAAGGAGAGATGTCGGGCATCTATTCCCCCTTTTTCTCCAGCGAGGGCCATGCACAGATATAATCCACAGTGGTGGGGTCTCTGCATGTTACTATAATACAGTCCCCACGGGTCGATTTTGGTGTTTTACCTACCCACACTACCCTACGGACTGTGGAGATCCCTCCCGAATGGTGGGATTCTAGTGGCTTGTTGATGCTTAGGCATTGCATGACTTTGTTTTTAAGTGACCATGCGGTTTCCGGTGTGTCGTCCGTTAGTTCTGGTACGCCGGTAAGGACTAGTGTGTATGGAGTGGCTTCTGGAGGCAAATGGGCTGGGCGTCTAGGTCCTGGTGCTTTTTTGGTAGACTTTTTGGGAGATGACTGAGAGACCGCTGGTTTAGGGAGGTGAGGTGCAGAGTTTTTTGAGTGTTGAGTTTTGTTTGGTTTGCCCACAAACACGACTGCACGTCTGCACCGTGATGTATCACCAGACCGCCAAACCACTAGACCAGCATTTTAGCATCTCTCCCTCTCTTGGACCCCCTTTCTCTAATATAGAATGCAGCTCTCCATCGACGGCTCCATGAACGGCTGCATGGAGAGAAACCTCAAAGTGTGCTACAACTCACAAGCAGCCTCCAACCTGCCACTTCTGGTAAAGGTTTCTCAAATTACAGACGACGTACAATACAGCTTCGAAAAAGGCGACATCTGCTCAATTGTATTCACCGACCTAACTGCTGCATTCAACACAATTTACAGCAGACTGATCACATCCTGAAGGAGGCTGGAGTGAGCATGCATCACCAAGCAGACAACACCCAACCGT
Organism: Lissotriton helveticus; assembly: GCF_964261635.1. NCBI lineage: Eukaryota > Metazoa > Chordata > Amphibia > Caudata > Salamandridae > Lissotriton > Lissotriton helveticus. The sequence goes on from NC_136065.1 coordinate 18,771,481, forward strand.
GCCTAACAGTATCCAGCCTGCCCGGCAGTACATGTCATGTAATAGTGTCTTTCCAGTGGCCAAATCTGGATGAAAGAAATGTTTCTCCTGCTCAATCCAGAGAAACAGTGTTCCTTCAGTAGACAAGATGGACTCAAACTGAATGGCATCACCCTACGCCTGTCTCATTTGCTTTAGGCCTTGGTTTCACTACAACGCCTCATCATTCATTCCACAGATAAATAAAGATGCTGACAGCGATGAACTTCCAGCTCCATCGCATGTAGAAAATCTGCCACCTAACCCAGAAGAACTTCTAAAGCAATGGTGCATGCCCTCATCATCTTAGGACTGGACTTCAGGAATGCCATTCTGGCAGGGACCCCCATCTCACCTCCTCCGCCCAAAGCGGTCCTACACTCTGCCACCATATTAGAACGCAAAGGCAAACGTGATCACATCATGCCAATCCCCCCAGACCTTCATTGGCTTTCTACCCCAGCGAGAATCACGCGCCAACTCTGCACGCTCAACCCAAAGGATGTATATGAGAAATCTCCCCGCGTGACTGAGTTCCTGTGCATTGCAGAGGAAACTGGATGTCTGAGAAGTGAGGCTGACTTCTGCTGGAACCTCCAAGCTCAAGCCGGCCACTGTCCGCGAACTGTCTGCCAATGGCATCTTCTGCCATCTGGAACTCGCTGCCAGCCAACGTGAGGATATTAACATCTAATATGGCATTCAGGAGGCAAGGTAAAGCTTATCTGTTTGAATACTTACAGAATTAAAGTCACACCACCGTCCTCTCCATCACGGACTGACCCACTGCTACTGATAAATCATAGCCAGCTAAATGTATGGATTGCTTTTAGTTCACATGTCCTTCTCTTACTATTTGCCCCCTTGTAATTTGTATGTTTTATTACTTTCCCCTCTCTGGTGTCTAAAGTGCACTTAAAGTCTCTGGTCCTGGCTTTACTATATAAATGTTTAAAATAAAATAATTTAAAAAAAGAACCCTCCTTCCAATTGCTTTCCATGATAGTTTCTTCACATGTGCAGTGTCTTGCAAAGTGAAAATGGAATTTTAGCAATTTCAGGTTAATTACACATTCATCTAGACTCCAACCCCATCACCCCGATATTCTGTCAATAGGTTGAGCCATCTATCAACCGCCCTAGGGTAACAAAAAAGAAGACGCAAAGTACATTATAAATAGTGCTCCCGGTTTCAGGGTATTTTTTTAAAAGATTTCCATCTTTATTTATATTTTTGGGCCATCTTATTGGTATTTATCCATATTTATGTTGTGTTTGGAAAATAAATTGAGTCGTAAAATGGTTGATTTCCACATGTATTCAACTGATAAACATGCACTTATACTTTGACGCCTGTCACATTTTAGAAAATTAGGCAACCAAATATAGAAAAACAGTTCAACCACAGGTAAATATTAGCATAATATACAAATATATGTTACAATATACCTGTATTTAAGATAATCTCATCCTGTATTTTAACTCCCTGTGCTGCCTTTCCCCTCAGCAGTTGGCCTGGAAATTATGAAAAACAGCATGGAGAGTCACTCACAAGAAACACTGGTTTTTGTATGTATCCACTTCCAAAAATAAATACAGACAGAAAACACATTGTTTTCTGTCTGTATTTATCTGTAAAAATCTGCAAAAACGCAACATTTAGGAGTCTTACTTTTAAAACACCTAAACAAGTACAATACGTTATAAGCCTTGTGTTGTTCTGCTTAGGAATGGCTGGAAGCATCTTGGCTATTCCATGAAATGTTTTGCCTGCTTGAGAGTAGGTACGGATCACTGACATAATATCGACAGACAGAATATCTACATACAAAATTATCGACACGAAAATATCGACATCAAAAATATCGGAGTTATATCTTCATAAAGGTAAGTACAAAAATATCGGGGAAAAAATATCGTAGTACAAAAATATCGAAATTAAAAATATCGTTTTTTTAAATGTATTAATAATAATGTAAAAATAATTTAAAAATCTGCAAAAACGCAACATTTAGGAGTCTTACTTTTAAAACACCTAAACAAGTACAATACGTTATAAGCCTTGTGTTGTTCTGCTTAGGAATGGCTGGAAGCATCTTGGCTATTCCATGAAATGTTTTGCCTGCTTGAGAGTAGGTACGGATCACTGACATAATATCGACAGACAGAATATCTACATACAAAATTATCGACACAAAAATATCGACATCAAAAATATCGGAGTTATATCTTCATAAAGGTAAGTACAAAAATATCGGGGAAAAAATATCGTAGTACAAAAATATCGAAATTAAAAATATCGTTTTTTTAAATGTATTAATAATAATGTAAAAAGAATTTAAAAATACATATAATTGTACAAATATTAAATATAAACATTAAAACATATTTAAAAAATAATAACTAATACATATACATTTAAAATAAATTTAAAACTCTACATATAAATTAATATATATACTTACTCCACATATTGCGACAGTAGGAAAAGAGTTGGATAGCGTAGGGGTAAAAATTACTAATCCCACTCCAGAGGGTGCAACAGTAGGGAAAACGTTGGATAGCGTAGGGGTAAAAATTACTATTCCCACTCCAGAGGGTGCAACAGTAGGGATAGCGTATGGGTAAAAATTACTATTCCCACTCCAGAGAGTGCAACAGTAGGGAAAGCGTTGGATAGCGGAGGGGTAAAAATTACTATTCCCACTCCAGAGGGTGCAACAGTAGGGAAAGCGTTGGATAGCGGAGGGGTAAAAATTACTATTCCCACTCCAGAGAGTGCAATAGTAGGGAAAGCGTTGGATAGCATAGGGATAAAAAATACTATTCCCACTCCAGAGAGTGCAACAGTAGGGAAAGCGTTGGATAGCGTAGGGGTAAAAATTACTATTCCCACTCCAGAGAGTGCAACAGTAGGGAAAGCGTTGGATAGCATAGGGGTACAAATTACTATTCCCACTCCAGAGGGTGCAACAGTAGGGAAAGCGTTGGATAGCGTAGGGGTAAAATTTACTATTCCCACTCCAGAGAGTGCAACAGTAGGGAAAGCGTTGGATAGCGTAGGGGTACAAATTACTATTCCCACTCCAGAGGGTGCAACAGTAGGGAAAGCGTTGGATAGCGTAGGGGTTAAAATTACTATTCCCAGTCCAGAGGCTGCAACAGTAGGGAAAACATTGGAGAGCGTAGGGGTAAAAATTACTATTCCGACTCCAGAGAGTGCAACAGTAGGGAAAGCGTTGGATAGCGTACGGGTACAAATTACTATTCCCACTCCAGAGAGTGCAATAGTAGGGAAAGCGTTGGATAGCATAGGGGTAAAAATTACTATTCCCACTCCAGAGAGTGCAACAGTAGGGAAAGCATTGGATAGCGTACAGGTACAAATTACTTTTCCCACTCCAGAGAGTGCAACAGTAGGGAAAGCGTTGGATAGCGTAGGGGTAACAATTACTATTCCCACTCCAAAGGGTGCAACAGTAGGGAAAGCGTTGGATAGCGTAGGGGTAAAAATTACTATTCCCACTCCAGAGAGTGCAACAGTAGGGAAAGCGTTGGATAGCGTAGGGGTAAAAATTACTATTCTGTAGTAGGGGATCTCTGTGTATAGTCATAATCTAGTGAATAGTCCCGCCCATGTGCGTGGACCCCGGAGCAATCAAAAATAATCTCTTACAGTGTCGAAAAAATGCAGAACTGCACAGACACTTAAGAGAGAATTTAAAGACAGATAATGCAGCCTATAAAAGCTACATTGTCCAGTACTTCAACTAGAAATTCCACCACAAAATCCACAAAACAGCAAAGCCTGTACAGATTTCCCTTGCTTTAACAGCAAACACCCTCTGGAATGATAGAGAGGAGAACCTGGACAGACAAGACCCATAGGCTGCCATTATGTGGCTCAGAATAGGATACTGTGCCTTTAAGAGAACCTTCCAGAACTTCACAGTATCCCAGAATGCCCTGCAGGTCCCAGTTACTTTCAGTTCTTTTTTCCGGCTCCTGCAAGCAGGACCCTGGAGCATTGAGCTCTCCCTTTTCAAGGGTTTATTGGTGTTTTTTCACTGTTAATTTCGTTTTGAGTGCTCCTAAAGTACTTTAGTGCTGTTCTTCTTGGTTTTTGCTCCTTTTTGATGTCGAATATGCCTGCATTATTTGACAAATGCCCGGAGTGCTCCAGGAAGAAGGCAAAATCTGACTCCCATGAGGTGTGTATCCTCTGCCTTCCCTCTTCCCACATCCCTGAGGAGTGTGAGATTTGTCAAGGCTTCTCTGGCATGACCCTGAAGGAAAGACAGAAGATCAGGCTTCAGGGCCTCGAGGAAAGAAGGCTGAAGGCGCAAGGTGGGTCTGGAGGGGCTTATTCTGCCCATGCTGAGGCCTCTGGGGGGCTCCCCAGGGGCAGGAAGACCAGCAAACGTTCTCATTCTCCGTCTGGGTCGGTGGCACTGACCACGACATCGAGAGGGATGACTGCGGTCTGTTCCCCATCTCCCCAGGGCTCTGGGTCGAAGAAACGTCGACGGTCGACGTTGAGGGAGTTATACAGACCGCAGTCGAAGTCTCCTTTGATGATTTCGTCGTCATCATCGGCGGCGTCGACGTCGAGTGATCGACGTCGACGGGCCCGGCATCGGCGCTCGCCGTCGAAGCGACACCGCCGTTCGCCGCCGGCGAAGAGGAAGCGATCGTCGTCGAGGGGATCCTCGTCGTCGAGGCAGCCATCTAGGCGGAAGAGGTCGCCGTCGAGGCGGAAGACGTCGCCGCCGAGGCACAAGAGGTCGTCGTCGAGGTGCAAGAGGTCGTCGTCGAGACGCAAGAGGTCGTCATCGAGGCGGACGAGGTCGACGTCGAGGCCACCGTCGAGGCATGGAAGACGGTCGACGCCGAGGAAGGGGCGCTCGACGTCGAGGGGCCTACGCTCGCCGTCTGGTCACAGTTCTTCGACGTCGAGGAATCGTGGTGAGAGGCCTGATGCTGTGGGAGGCTCTCCACAGTCCGGATCTGGAAAGGAAGGCGGATCACCGGGATCGGTGTACTCCGAGGTGTATACTCCATCACAGAAGCATGTTACACCCCCGCCTCCGTTGCCGAGGGGTCTCCCTCCGAGGGCTCCGACCCCTCCTCCGTTGCCTCCTCTGCCTCCACCGCCTCCACCGGTGCCTCGGCCTCATGTGCCAGAGAGGCCGCCCCCGGTTCCACCGAGGTCGGTCTCGTTGCCCAGGCTTCCGACCCCTCCCAAAGGGACTCCTAAGCCGCAGGTCCCGTCCAAGCCCAAGACGCCCGCCCCGGGGAAGCCGGCAGAGCGTCCCAGACCTAGGAAATCACGGACACGCTCCGGACGGAGAGGAAGATCGAGGAGTAGACACAGGTCCTCCACTAGATCTAGGCATCGCCATAGGAGGCGAGGATCCAGGTCCCGTACGGACTCCTCTAGGACTCGCTCATACTCACCTACCTTATCGGACTCCCCGGAGACAAGGGTGTCTCCGGTAGACGACATCAGCACGTTCCAGGAGGTTCTCCTGAGGGGGCTGCGAAATTGGGCATCACGGTGATGGCTCCTACACCTACGACGTCAGTGATATTCGAGACACTTCACAAGAAGCATCTGTCTCGCCCTCTGCTGCCATTGGTGCCAGGACTGGTCGAACCTGCGGAGGAGCTGTTCCTTACGCCTGCGGTGGTGAAGGCCGCTCCCTCCCAACTTCTGAAGAAGTACAGGGCACCGGATTCGGACCCGGCCTTCCTGCGGATGGACCCAGTACCCGACTCCGTGATAGTGACGGCGGCCAGGAAGTTGCATTCTACCTCCCCGTCCTCCGCCGTGCCGCCTGATAAAGAAAGCCGTTGGATTGATTCGGCTGGAAGGAAGGCTTGTGGTACTTCTTCCACGACCATGAAAGCCTCCAGCGATTCGGCATTGCTGGGGCGGTACGGCCGTGCACTGTGGGATTTCCTGGAACAGTTCGCGGACCTTCTGCCACGTGACAGGAGGGAGGACTTCCAAGAAATAGTTCAGGAAGGGATGCTGGTTTCAAACCAGGTCATCAGTGCCGCTGCGGATATCTCGCTGTTGGCGGCCCATGGCTACTGTCACGGGATCAACCAGCGCTGCCATGCTTGGCTCAGGCTTACGTCACTCAAGCCGGAGGCACAGCAGCGGGTGGCCAATCTGCCCTTTTCCGGAGAAATACTGTTCGGAAAACATGCCGATGATGAAATGGCCCGCATGAAGGCTGAGGCGGAGACCCTGACGGCTGTGGGCTTGGAGAAGCCCAAAGAAAAAAAGCCCTACCGCCCGTTCCAGAGACGGTTCGGTTCGCAGGGAAAAGGACGAGGACAGTCTTCGGGACAACAGCAGCAACAACAACAGCAGCAGTTCCGGAGACCCTTCCAAAAACACCAGAGGGGTAGAGGTGGACAGCAGTCCTCTACTGTGAACAAAGGCCCGGCCGGGTCTCGACCCTGAGCGGTTACTTCCCCTTCATCCGTTACCCGCTCCGGTGGGGGGGAAGCGTTCAATTTTTTCTGGCAGAGTGGAGAAAAATTACTCAGGACAAGTGGGTGCTGAATATTGTTTGCAATGGATACAGTCTTCGGTTCACCAGCCCTCCTCCATCGATTCCTCCGGTCAGCTCGCAGTATCACCTGCGCGAGCTCCAGGCGGAGGCCGATATCCTGTTAAGGAAAAGGGCGATAGAAGACGTACCTCTGTCTCAAAGAGGAAGAGGTCTGTACTCCCGGTTCTTTCTGGTCCGCAAGAAGGACAAGAACGAGTTCAGGCCCATTCTAGACTTGCGACAGGCAAACAAGTGGATTCGCAGAGAAAGGTTTCGCATGCTGTCGTTGCATCAGATTTATCCTCAGTTGCTGTGTGCCATAGACCTACAGGATGCATACTTCCATGTGCCCATTGCACAGAAACACAGGAAGTTCCTGCGATTTCAAGTCAGCACCAATCACTATCAGTACACGGTACTTCCATTCGGGCTGAAGTCTGCGCCCAGGACTTTCTCGAAGTGCATGGCAGTGGTAGCGGCACACCTGCGGAAGAACAAGGTGTTTGTCTACCCGTACCTGGACGATTGGTTGATCAAGGCCTCCTCCTTCTCGGAAGCTCAAGCTCACTTCCAGAAGACGTGCGTTCTATTGAACAAGCTGGGGTTGCACATCAACATGTCCAAGTCTGTCCCGACTCCGGTCCAGTGCATTCAGTACTTGGGAGCCTTCATCGATACGCTGTCGGCAAGCGTGTCTCCTTCGGAGGAGCGACGATTATCACTCCTTCGGAAGGTTCAGGCTCTCATGACCACTCCATCTACGACAGTGAGGACGGTGTCTTCTCTACTGGGATCGATGGCCTCTTGCATCTTCCTGACGCCACATGCGCGGCTGCACATGAGACCGCTGCAGGAGTGCTTGGAAGATCAGTGGGACCAGAGGAGAGGTTCTTGGGACGACAAGATACGACTGTCTCTGCATGCTCTTCAGTCTCTGAAGTGGTGGTGTTCAGCGGAGAATCTTCTCAAGGGGGTTCCCTTCCACAAGGACATTCCCACTCAGACTATCGTGACGGATGCTTCTCTCCAGGGATGGGGAGCGCACTCCGGAGACTTACAGATTCAAGGGACGTGGTCCCGACGGAGTCCACGTACCACATCAATTTCCTGGAACTCAGAGCTGTTCACTTGGCACTGAAGGCTTTTCACCCGTCCTTCCAGACCAACTCTCTGCTGGTACAGACGGACAATACGACCACGATGTATTACCTCAACAAGCAGGGGGGCTCGAGATCGCGCACTCTGTCGCAGGAGGCGCAGGCGATCTGGCACTGGCTTCTGGCCCGAGGACTGACGATAACGGCCACCCATCTGCCAGGTGTGCAGAATGTTCAGGCAGACGAACTGAGCAGACTGATTCAGGAAAACCACGAATGGGTCATAACCGACGAAGTACTAGGAGAAGTCTTCGCAAGGTGGGGAACTCCAGACGTAGATCTGTTCGCCACCGCCGAAAACAGCAAATGCCGAGACTTCGCCTCCAGGTACTACCAGCAGGGGACGCTGGGGACCGCGTTATGGATCGACTGGTCGAACAGCTTTCTGTACGCTTTTCCACCCATTCCCCTGATTCCGTCGGTTCTCATCAAGCTGTCCCAGTCCAGGGCGCGGATGATACTGATTGCCCCGGAATGGCCCAGACAGTGGTGGTTCACGGACCTGCTTCACCGGTCTCTCCTTCCTCACATGAAGCTGCCGTGCAGGCCGGACCTTCTCACGAAGTTCGGGGGGCGGATGTTGCACCCCAACCTCTCATCTTTGAGTTTGGCAGCATGGCTCCTGAGATAGTGCAATATGGCCATCTGAATCTCCCAGAGGATTGCATGGACATACTGAAGGAGGCTAAGCGACCTTCCACTAGGACTTCTTATGCTTACAAGTGGAAGAGGTTTTGCGTCTGGTGCAAGTCCAAGAACTATGACCCTACGACATGCAAGGAGGATGTCATCCTTCCATAACTGCTACATCTGGCGCAGTCTGGCCTTAATGTCCATTCCATTAAGGTTCATCTGGCTGCTTTGACTGCCTACAGGAAATGCCCTTCACAGACTTCCTTCTTCCAGATCCCTGTGATCAAAGACTTTCTGGAAGGCTTGAAGAAAGTATTCCCTCCTGTCAGGCTTCCTTCGCCTTCCTGGGAATTGAATGTGGTGCTGTCCAGATTGATGAGGGAGCCTTTTGAACCTATTCATAAGGCTTCGTTGCAGCACCTGTCCTGGAAGGCGGCGTTCCTCGTGGCCATTACATCGGCCCGCAGGGTGAGTGAAATTCAGGCGTTGTGTTGCCAGAAACCTTATACAGTATTTCATGCTGCTAAGGTTGTTATGCATACTCACCCTAAATTCCTTCCCAAGATTATTTCTGATTTTCATGTCAACCAGACTATAACTTTGCCTACGTTTTTTCAGAATCCTTCATCTCCAGCGGAAAGGTCTTTACATTCCCTGGATGTTAGGAGGGTGTTGAAGTTTTATCTGGATAAAACCAAAGATATTCGTAGGTCAGACCAATTGTTTATCAATTATGGATCAGTCAGGACGGGTCTTGCTACCTCTAAACAGTCCATCTCGAGGTGGATTGTGTCCTGCATACAATTGTGTTACCAAAAGGCTAATAAGACCTTAGGGGGCAAACCTAAGGCTCATTCCACCATGGGGCAAAGCTGCCACGAGGGCTTTGCTTCGTAATGTTCCCATTGCAGAAATCTGCAAGGCGGCCACTTGGAAGTCGGTTCATACCTTTGCTAAGCATTACTGCCTGGACACTGATGCCAGGGCAGACGCTCAGGTTGGGCAGGCTTCACTGCGAAATCTGTTCGCACAATAGTGGTGTTATTTCTCGTTTCTCCACCGCCGCTTTGGTGTGGGGATGGGCTTGCCATTCTATTCACTAGATTATGACTATACACGGAGATCCCCTACTACAGAAGGAGTAGTTTCTGTCCTGTAACTCCAGTTCTGTAGTAGGGGTATCTCTGTTATAGTCATAAGCGCCCGCCCTCCTCCCCGGTGGAGAGAGATGTTCATGTAAGGAATGCTACAGGTCTGGCGTGTTACGCCTTCAAAAAGAACTGAAAGTAACTGGGACCTGCAGGGCATTCTGGGATACTGTGAAGTTGTGGAAGGAAGTCTTAAAGGCACAGTATCCTATTCTGAGCCACATAATGGCAGCCTATGGGGCTTGTCTGTCCAGGTTCTCCTCTCTATCATTCCAGAGGGTGTTTGCTGTTAAAGCAAGGGAAATCTGTACAGGCTTTGCTGTTTTGTGGATTTTGTGGTGGAATTTCTAGTTGAAGTACTGGACAGTGTAGCTTTTATAGGCTGCATTATCTGTCTTTAAATTCTCTCTTAAGTGTCTGTGCAGTTCTGCATTTTTTCGACACTGTAAGAGATTATTTTTGATTGCTCCGGGGTCCACGCACATGGGCGGGACTATTCACTAGATTATGACTATAACAGAGATACCCCTACTACAGAACTGGTTTTACAGGACAGAAACTACTCCTTCCCACTCCAGAGGGTGCAACAGTAGGGAAAGCGTTGGATAGCATGGAGGTAAAAACTACTTCCCACACTACTCCCCCTTTAAGACACAACACACTACACATACAAAAAAACCACAATTAATATAAATATCAATTAATCAATTAATAAAAATTAATATTATTACATTGATGTAATTATAAATGAACTAATTAACACATATTAATTAACAATTAATTAACAATAAATACCAATAAGTAAATACAATCTCTTTAAGTAATTAAATTTAATTATAACACACCCTATTCCCCTATAAACACACAACCCACTACACATAAATAAATCACATCATGTAATCACTTAATAATAATTAATTACCAATTAATTATTAATTAACAATAACTAAAAATTAAATATATTAGCACATTAACTCTAATTAATTTAATTAACTAATTAATAATAATTAATTACCAATTAATTATTAATTAACAATAACTAAAAATTAAATATATTAGCACATTAACTCTAATTAATTTAATTAATAATAATTAATTACCAATTAATTATTAATTAACAATAACAAAAAATAGTAAATACTACTAAATTAACTCTAATTAATTCAATTAACGAATTAATAATAATTAATTACCAATTAATTATTAATTATAAATATTAAAAAATATTATTAATTAATTAATTATTATTACATTACTTTCCACCCTATTCCCCTATAAACCCACAACCCGCTCTGATACTAAAACGCAAAATTTAAACAAAATTACTAATTTCAAAACATACATTAAAAAACATATTTAACAAACATTAAACAACATAATAAAATACATAACACTAAACAAAATTTTGATATTAGTAAATTTCGATATTAGTAACATACATACCTTAAAAACAATATTCTGTCTATCGATATTTTACACATCGATATTCTATACCATCGAAATTAAAACATCGATATTGTTGTATATCGATATTTTAATTTCGATATTTTGTCTCTCTACCGTAGGTACACATATTCACATTCTCCACACTCAGCAGTGCTTCGGGAAAAGATTTTAAGTATATATAAACTATCTACACCGCTTTCACGCCTAATAATAGATTAATTGTACCCCACCCACCCTCAGATTAGAATTACACTGTACAAAGGTTTCCAATCTTCCTATCTATTGAAGGAGCGACAATTTAAGGTGGTAGACAACCAAAATAAAGCCATTCGTGGCTTTAAAGTCAGGAGTCTTCTGCCTGAATTGGGTCTTTTGGCATATATGCATATACTGCAGCTTTTAACAAAAATAATAGTTTCTAACACAAATGGACAAACTGTTACTAAAAACATGGCAACAGGTCTTGCTGCACAGTTGAGAGGCCTTTGTAAAGGTTGATTGGCCATTTTTTGGTCTCGCCTGTCGACAGCGGCGCATGCGCTGCCCTCGCCATGCGAGTGCCTTTTGCAATCGATTCTCTGAAAGCCTTACATGCACTCGTAAGGATGGACAAAGATGGCTTCTCTCGCCATTTATCCAAACCTAACAGCATGCGCGTGTACGTACGGACAGTGTACAGTCCGACTCCATCTTGTGGCAATAACTTTCTGTTGTCATGGCAACCAAGCTTCTTATCAGAAGCTTCGTCACGCTGCCTTGTTTTTATAGCGCAAACTTCACCCGAAGGTATCGGGTATCAGAGCTCTTCTATTTCTCCTTGCCGCACCGAATATTCCTTTTTGTTATCTCTTCTCTGCTTTTAAAGGGACACATTTTTTTTCTTGGCTACACTCCATTACAGTGCATGTGTTTCCCTCTTCTCACTTTCCATACTGTGGTTTGCTATCTCCCGTTGCCCTCGGTTGATGTTAACCACATCACCCTCTCCCCGTGTTGCCCTTACAAATAATTATTCACTTCCTCCTTCTGTCGTTTACTGACCCACAATCATCCCTCTCTCCCCCGTTGGGCATGGAGACGCTGCAGCCACCATCTTCATGCGTGGCCCACCCACTGCAATACACACCCTCAGCCGTTGTACCTCTGGCACAATGGTGCCGGCTCACAGTCCCCATCCATAAAGCAATGTTAGAGAACAAATAGCTGGCTGCTGCTCTGCTCTCTAAGCTGGACTGGCATGCTGCACGGAGGCGGTAGAGACCTCGTTCAGCACTTGGTACAACCAGAGCTTACAACATGGGACTAACGGCATAGACCGAGGAAACAAACACTACTCTCAACATCAGAGGAGATTTTTAACAGCCAGTGGCACGCAGCTCTGGTGATTTTTGTTTCTGGTAGGGGTAGGGGTGATAGAAAAGCCATAGTGGGAGAAGACAGGATTCTCTGGATGTTAAGGTAACAACAACAAACACAACAACAAAAATCACACAGGGTCAAAAGCCACACATTCCAGCTCAGGCTTACTTAATGCAAATCTGTGTTCAACAGCAAGCGTTCATGCAGCATTTTCAAAGGGTAAGCATGAGCTGTGTTGCTGGGTAATTCACAGAGTTAACAACGTTTCTTTAAAGCATATTTAATGACCATTACAAATGCAGCACCATAAATAATTTAAAAATCTGGTGTGATGAACATTCTTAGTGCTACCTTCCTAGATAAATGTCGACGTGCAGTGAGAGTGCCCACATTCCTTTTTTGCTTGCCCCCGTCCCTCCCATGCTACTTGCCCACTCTCCACTCAGTTGCTTTCCCCTTTCCACTACCACCCTCTTCCCGCTGTCCATGGACCTGCTTTCACCTGAAGCATTTTTCTTGCTAATGCATTTATCTGCTGCTACTTTCCTTTTGTGAGCTGCACGTTGGTATCTTAAAACTGCTGGATATTTCTCTTTCATTTGTAAGGCTCTTCTCTATTGGCTTTGTCATTTTTTAAAACATGTTGCACAGCTGTGCATGGCTTAAAGTAAAAATAACAAGCATTTGCAATGCAATAGGTCTCGCATTAGGAAAGTTTGAGCTATTGGTATTGTGAATGACAATTTTTCTATTTATGTGTTGGTTTTGAAAATAGCTAAATGAATAGCTTTGTCATTTACAATGCCAATAGTTATTACTTTCGCAAATGTGACACCTATAGAATTTGTAATGCAATATGTGTTGTATTTACGTGACTTAGATGTGTTGATATTACAAATAACAATGGCTTTTAATTTTTTTAAATAATTAATACTTAAATAAAAGTTATTATAATTTATAGTGGCAATAGCTTAAACTTTTGTAAATAACTTTTGTGAAGATTATGTTCAGTGTATTTTATTGTGTCGAAAATCCAAGAACAGAAGTGAAATATTAACATATTTTTGTGACATTTGTAATAAAGCTTGAAACATTGAGAGAACATATTTGAACCAGTTGTTGTTGAATGGTTGCACAGATTGATGCTGTGGTGGCGACGAGTGATGCTGTAGCGTTCAGTGATGCTGTGGTAGCGCATAGTAATGTTGTTGTGCCCCTAAGTGATGCAATGGTGGTGCTGAGTGATGATGTGGTGATGCGATAGATAGAGTGAGTGCGATAGATCGAGTGAGGACAATAGATAGATAGAGGGAGGGCGATACATAGATAGAGGGAGGAAAATAGATAGATAGCATGAGGGCGATAGAAAGATAGGAGGGAGGGCTATAGATAGATAGATGGGAGTGAGGGCAATAGATAGATAGATAGATAGATAGATAGAGTGATGGCGATAGATAGAGTGAGTGCGATAGACAGATAGATAGAGTGAGGGCGATAGATAGAGTGAGGGCGCTTTCCTCCTTTCTGGAAAGTAATAAACTGTTGCGTAATTCCCAAACGGGCTTTCGCCCTGGTCAGGGCACTGATTCTGCCTTCATAGCGGTGGCGGAAGAGGCAAGGTGCATCTTGGATTCAGGGGGATCCGCGCACGTGATCCTCCTGGATCTAAGTGCAGCTTTTGACACGGTAGACCATAGAATTTCGATTCAGAGCATTACCAGGCTGGGAATATCGGGCACAGCTTTGAAATGGCTCTCATCTTTTTTGAGCAACCGAACCTGTCCGGGAAGGCACTATACTGTCCAAACAAATCCACCTCCAGTGTGGTGTCCCTCAGGGCTCTTCATTGAGCCCTACTTTGTTCAACGTATATATGGCCCCTCTGGAGGATGTGATTATTCCCTTTGGGATTAAAGTGGTCACCTACGCAGACGACACCCAGCTAGTCATCTCGCTATCCCAAGAGGAAAAGTCCTCGGAAAATCTGTTTGCCTATCTTTCGGGAATACACTCCTGGATGACTAGATCTCTGCTCAAACTGAATGGAGCGAAGTCAGAGATTATGCTTCTGGGTCATCAGTTAACATCTCTTCCCAGCTCCATCTGGCCTCCTTGTCTGTGTGATCTTCCTACTCCTAAAGACGAAGTGAAAAGCTTGGGGGTCTGGTTTGAGCGAGACCTGTCCTTTAAGACTAAGTAGTCTAAGTAGTGTGTGGGCTCAGTGTGTCTGGCCTAAAGTAGTGTGAGTGCGCAGTGTGTGAGTGCGCAGTGTGTGTGGCCTAAAGTAGTGTGAGGGTGCAGTGTGTGTGTGGGGTGGTTGTGTGTGTGGGTTGTGTGTGTGGGTGGGGTTGTGTGTGTGGTGGGTTGTGTGTGTGTGGGGTTCTGTGTGTGTGGGGTTCTGTGTGTGTGGGGTTGTGTGTGTGTGTGAGGTTGTGTGTGTGGGGGGATGTGGGGTGTGTGTGAGGTGTGTGTTTTGGGTTGTGTGTGTGTGGGGTTGTGTGTGTGTCTGAGTGTGTGTGGGGGGTGTGTGTGGGGGTGTTGTGTGTGTGGGGTTGTGTGTGTGGGGGATTGTGGGGGTTGTGTGTGTGGGGGTTGTGTGTGTGGGGGGTTGTGTGTGTGTGGGGGGTGTGTGTGTGGGGGGGGTGTGTGCATGGGGGTTTGCGTGTGTGTGTGTGTGTGTGTGTGTGTGCGTGGGTGTGTGTGTGTGTGTGGGTGGGTGTGTGTGTGGGTGTGGGGGGGGGGTTGTGTAAAAATAGAGCCAACCAATGATAAGCATTGGTCGTGATATAAACCCACTGTACGTTTTTGGTATGGTCCACAAGAGGTCTTTAGCTTGCCGGCAGCTGAGAACTTGGAACTCTACCATAAGTATACCCTGTCTAATATGGTACCCTGCTGGACCGTCTCCAGTTAGAACTGGCCCCGGGACTCTGGCAAACAGTTGTTCATAAAGGCCTGAAAGTAAACACTGAAGTGTTACAAGCTAAGCAAACACACGGAGCAGATAGCAGTGCAAGTATTCACTTCAGATGTTCCTGTCCAGCGACCACATGAAAGAAGTGGAAATCAAGCTCGCCAGCAGTAAAACGGAAAACTAGAGCTCGCACTTTAAATAAACAAAACGAGGAGAAGTTTGTAAATGGCCTCTGTGGCTGTAAATCAAATATATGTGTACTTTGGTAACGTTGGTAATGCCTTGTGCAGCGCCGCAGCGGTTCACTGAAAAACTTGTTAGGATAATAAAGTTCTTTAACCAGTGAATGTGAAGTGTTACAAGCTAAGCAAACACACGGAGCCGATAGCAGTGCAAGTATTCACTTCAGATGTTCCTGTCCAGCGACCACATGAAAGAAGTGGAAATCAAGCTTGCCAGCAGTAAAAGGGAAAACTAGAGCTCGCACTTTAAATAAACGAAACGATGAGAAGTTTGTAAATGACCTCTGTGGGGGTGGGGGCGAGCCGCGACATCATGGCTCTGAAGAAAACAAACATTTGAAGGCACAAGGGGGCGGGGGCGAATTAGAATGCATCGGACTGAGGGACGGGGGACAGACGGGAATAATTGCCTTGCGCGAAACTGAAACGAGCTTGCCTCAAAGTTAAACACGACAAGCTCTCGGCATTTTGGGGGCGGGGGAGCGTATTCCTCAGAGGTGGGGCTGTGGAAGCCCGGCCAGACACAGGAGCTGGGCTGCTGCTGGAAAGCCAAGCAGGGAGGCACCACACGCGCTGGGGCTGCGGAGAAATGACATCTGATTTAGGGAAAGTAAAGAAATAGAAAAGATTTTCCATTTCTTTACTTTTGAAGAATCACGGCAACCGTGCATCTCAAGGAAACAACAGAAAAGCCTGGGACCATTATTAGCAAGGAGGCTGCTTGGCTAATTAAATAATAAACTTTGTGTGAGAGCATGGCCTGCCTGCAAAAGCAGGGAGGAGAAAGCCCTTCAAGAACCACGACAAACTCCTGGCATTGCTGTGGCGGGGGAGCGCATTCCTCTGAAGTCTGATGCGGGGGCGGGGGAGCGGCTTCCTTTGAAGTCTGATGCTGAGGCTCAGACGAATGGTGTGCAAGATGTGGCTGGCGATGTGCACACGCCTGGCTCACATGAACTGTACGCGATCCGCAGTTGGGTAGACTTTTCGAAAGCCTTACTATAAATCTCTCGGATAGAATAGGGGAGACCTAAAAAGCACTAGGGCGTGGATACCTTTGACCGCATTACAGAGCTTTTTTAAACTTTCTGCCATGCTGCTGTTGTGTAACATACAAACCATTACCAAAACCAATAGATTGGGCAGAGGCAAAACCATTTTGCTTTGCCAATGCTTGTTTGAAATATCATTTAGACGTTTTGCACTGCAACTGTTGTACAACATGGATGAAAGTAAAAAAAAAAAAAAAAGGGCTATGACACGGCCTGCGTTGATCATCATAGCTATTTTCTTTACTTTCAGCCACGCTGTTCAGTTGTTACACTGCTATGCAACATGGCTAAAAAACATTGATACACTCAAAAGATCTCATATAGCCAAGACCTATTGGCTGTGCCAATGCATGCTTCCTATGTTTTGACTGTCTTATAACATTCCCTCCTTTCCGGACTTCAGGCCTATTGTTACATTTTTGGGAGAATGGTTTATGGAGTTTTTTTCCACCTGTTTTACACCGTTCTAGCAGGCTAGCATACGGAAGTAACAACAAGGTGACATTTCGAACTCAACAAAGCACATAATAGATAAAAAACAAATGTAGTGCTTTTTGTTTACCACATAAACCCCAAGAGAATGGAAGGACTGGAAGAAGTGAGTGGTAGAAAGATTATCAGGTAACAAAACAAGATTTGAAAAAGCAATAGGCCTCGTCTTTAAGTTAAAGCCATTTGCTTTGCTAATACTTTTGTATAGCAAAGCAAATGGCTATAACTTAATAAAAGGCTATGCCTATTGCATTTTTAATGCTTGTTCTGTTGCTTATTACTAGCTTTGGATTCAGACTGGTACTAAGGTATTCATGCCAACAGGCCCCGATTTAAGCGAGAGACTTCCTCTTTTTAAGCCCAAAAGGGCTTTATTATAGGTGTCTTCCGTCTAAAATCTAATTTTTTTCAATGTAAGTCAAAGGGACAACTCAATACTCTAGATTTCACTCCAACAAGGTTCAAAATGTTGCCATGTATGCTGAGGTGAAACATTAGTGCAAGGTGTAAAAATAACAAGGTAATTAAATACCATCACAAAATGCGCCACATTATGCCACATAATTTCAGAGGCCGTGGCTAAAATACCTCTTCCAATTGCCGTAAAATACTCCTCTATAGTGCAGTGAAGCAGCCTCATCCCACTCCAAGATGGCCGCCACCCCAGGCTCGTTTACCTGCGGTGAACAGACTTGACCTTTGCAGACTGACCAGGGCGCCAAGATGGCCGCCTTTTGCCTTCCTCTCCTAGTAGTGAACGGGAACCGCCCCGTTCCATGATGGCCGCCGTTGACCTGTGTACACATAACCTGAGTTTAGGTTTCAAAGGTGCTGTGAGGAGCTCCGGGGATGGCGTCGCCGCTGAGGCTCGCGTCCAGGCTGGCCCTGGTGACGGGTGAGGAGAATGCGTCCGTATGTGCGAGGGTTCCCCCCTCACTTCCGATATCTGTTTTCCATGTGACCAGCCTCTTTCAAAGGAGGGGGTTCTCTCTCCAGGGGGGGGGGGCAACCGTGGCACTGATGGCTAACCCCAAAGACTTCCATGGGAGAGGGAGACGGTCCCATGAACGCGGTAAAGCCATTCTGGAATGTTTAGAATTCAGAGCCTTGCATTCTGGGAGTTGTAGTTTTGTTCTGATGGTGTGATGCATGTCATGGGGGTACTCAGTAGCCTTGGGTGGGCATGCTGTCACCTTTGAAGGCTGTTGTGTCAATCCGCGAGGGTTATTCCACCTCTTCCTGATGTATGCTCCATCAGCTTCTAGGGCTGGCCTCTCACCTGGATGTATCACTGCTCTATTCATTTCTGGAGAGCTACAGGATCACTCTCTGAGGGATCCCCTGTCACCTTCTGAGGGCTATGGCATCACTTCCTGTTAGGATTGCCACCTGACCGGTTTTCTACCTGCACCACCGGTATTTTGATGTTCTGGCTGGCACAAAAATATGCAAAATTACCTGAAGCCGGTAGTTTAGCCTTTATCTATATATATATATATGTCAAATACATTTGATTTTGTTTAAAATGCTATTTATTATCATGCCAGGGAAATTTGCAGACTCTTAAACAGCAACAAATTGACAGTATTTTTCGCTTGGAAAGGTGGCAACCCAACAACCTTTGTGATTTTCTAAAGGTTACATACATACCAACAATTGGAAATAGGAAAGAGAGAAATCTTGAAAACAGAATCGGGACAATTTATTTTCCCGAAGGACTTAAATTGAAGTTGAGACAATTTTAGGAGGAGACAGCTAAAATAAAACCATTTTGGCTCAAAAATCTAGAGTCTTCTGCCGTAATTGGTGTGTTAGCATGAATGAGGCTACTCTAGCTCTTCCTTTATTGCACTATTGTCATAACTAGCACCTCCTCTTATGTTGCAGAGCAACTCACCATCTCTGGTGGATCTCTGCACACGTGCAGCCAGGACACGATCAGACTGTAGACTTAGAAGTGTTTAAACAAATTAAAAACGAGACACAGCAGGCAGGGCCGGATTGGGAACCAATACATGTTTTGGCAAATTTTGTTAGACCAGCCCCCTTATACTGCATGCTGCGAGTAAGCCTGACTACTGCAAGGAATCTCTAGAGGGCTCTACCCCCAAAAATGTTTTGAAAAAAGTTGCAAAAATGATGCATTTTACAACACATTTTAAAATTTAGAACCTTCGATTGGAGACATGACTGCATGGCTCTAATGAATAAATAGTTGGATGGGTGAGGAGTGGGTGGATGAATGAATTCAAGAATGGGTGAGAATGAATCAAGAATTTTAGTTATGTGGTACAAATGGTCTAAATCTACTGACCAGGGTGTCATGCTCCGTTTTTCATTTTAGCTTCTGCATTAAAACACAACTCTCCCCAAACATTACAAACACCATTCTTTGTGAAAAATGCATAGCCAGGGTACATTTAACACAGTGCACTGATTTATTGCTTCAAAGAAATAAACACAACGATCAAGCTTTGATTTAAAAAATGAAAGAGATAACCATGTAGTGGCCGAATGCACAACATGAAGCCTGAAAACCTTGCATCACTCCCGGCTTCCACTTGACCACATTGTGTGATTCTAGGAAACACATTTTTTCACAGGGCCTCCTTTTCCTTCATCATCACGAGAGCACCTTTAAATAGATCAGTTCAGGGAGTGCGATGCACAAACCAAAATACTGTAATATTACTACATCTGTAGAAATACCCTTGGACACATGTAAGGGGTAAAAAAGAACTGATTTCCCTCTTGGTTCACTAATAGCATCGTCGTCAGGTGAAGGGGCTTGGATGTTTCTATGAGCATGCCTTAAATCCCTTATACAATGGTCACTCAATGCAATGGTATAATTTAATATTCCACACGAGAATGCATTGCAACAGTTCCATTATAAAGAAATACATTGTTTTGAATTTTGAAGAGCCTTTATCATATATGTACTTGTCTCTCTGAGCCAAGCAACAACAGACCCCTCAATCACTTCCCCATAAGACCTGAAGGTCAGCGCTACTCTGTACGAGCCTGCTAGAGACCGCTACTAACCAAAAGCAAAACAGAAGGTTTTGAAGTAGGTGTGGTCTGACCTGCATGCTTTAAAACTATTTGTATTGCATTGTTTTTAACCACTTGGCTGCTAAGGGTGTTCAATGAGCTCCATTGACTTTCCATTGAAATCAATGGAAAGTCCATGACGAGTTACCCTTGTCATTAGCGCTGAAGGGGTTAAATCACCGAAGCGATGCAGGCAGGGAACGCTGCCACCTGCCCTCCCAGCTGACAAAACCAGCCACCAGCTGCCACCCTGTCCGACCACCAAGAAATTACCCATGACCAATACGGCCAATCCAGGCCTGACAACGGGTCTTTTCCATCTATCCACCCTGGTTCTGGAACAACAACCACCTATCCATCAGGGCCGCCCCAACAATTCTCCAATTTAGGAAAGTGTTGGAAGACTCATCTTTTTTAAAGAACAGTATGGGCCACATGCATCAACGTGAGGAATTGTGATTCCTAAATAGCGATTTTTAAGGAATCATTATTTAGGAATCTCAGTTCCTTATGCATGTAAGAATCGAAAAATAAATTGTGATTTGTAAACAATCCCTAATAGTGAATCGCAAATTGCAATTCACTATTAGGGAATGCATTCCAGTTCATTCCTATGGGCCTATAGGTCCATATGAATGAATGGGAATGCATTCGCAATTTGCTTTTACCAAATTGGTAATTGCAAATACTTTTCCTATGGGGCCTAAGGCAAAAGTGTGCACTAAGGGCATGTGTGTGCACCACATGTCACTTTGAAAAATGCACTTTTGTGCATTTTTCAAAC
This sequence comes from Lissotriton helveticus, assembly GCF_964261635.1. Taxonomy (NCBI): domain Eukaryota; kingdom Metazoa; phylum Chordata; class Amphibia; order Caudata; family Salamandridae; genus Lissotriton; species Lissotriton helveticus. Next base: position 18,792,346 of record NC_136065.1, read on the forward strand.
GATTAGCAAACTACCATCAACCCAAAGTTAATGGTAATTTGCGATCCCTAAATGCAAAGTCGCATTTTTGAAATGCTACTTGCATCGCATTTAGGGAATTGCAAATTGCGATTCCCTAAATGCATTTGCAATTTAAGTAATCGTATAAAATTGTGATGACCTAATTTGCATATTCAAGGCCTTTGATGCATCAGCAAAGGCCTTTTTCCAGTCGCAAACGGGCAGATTCTGTGAATCAGCCCGTTTGCGACCGAAAAAAAGTTTCATGCATGTGGCCCAGAATCACAAAGCATCAACCGTCCTCAACCTAGCTACAACTCCTTGTACCCGTTGAATTCATGGTTGTCTTTTACCATGTACAGCACTCCGCTGCCTTTTGGGTGTATTTGTGCAATCAAAATACCATATATATATATACAGACATACATTAGCGCTATATCTCTCATCCTAGTTGTAACTTATGAGGTGTTCTCACCACAGGACACAAGAAGTGTGCTTGTGCCAGCTCTGCATGCCTAACTTGGCACTATGGGTGTATAGCTATCCCAGCATTCCAGTTCCTGCCACTGTTTCATGACTGAGAGGAGGATCTGGTTGATAGGATCACTGCATGGCCCAGGGTTCTTGTGTTTGCACTCATCGTCTGCTCTGTGCCGGGCACAGAGTGGTTTGATTGCGTAACACTGAGGTCCGTGGCAGGAGGATCTGCAATGCCAGGATTTAGCTACCTTTAACCTTGTAGAGGAGTGGGTGGGCTGCAGCATATAAGTGAGCGTTGTTCTCTTTGTACAACTCTTGCTTGCCTGAAGCTGTGCGGCGGTAAGTGTAGTGTGTTGAATACAGAAGCCATAAAAGGCAAATAGTGCTCTCTTTGATCCTGTTACTTTCTTCTGCCTGCGAATGAAGTGATATATTTGTATTGCTTAAACATTTTTTTTTTTTAGATTATTTCTGATTTATTTGAATCAAATAATTGTTGAAGACTCTTCTTCCTGCTCCAGGTCTCTCTCCTCTCCAAGAAACATCTAAGTATGTGAGGGGATTATTCGGAGGAGGGTTTTGAAGATAGAATCCCATATATCATTTTTAGGTCGAGTCTAGAGCAGCGCATGCACTGCTTGCTCGACTTTTAGTAAGGGGGTTTTCAAAGTGCTACCAGAGGCTTTTGCTGGCCTCAAGCTTGCGTGCACGCGCCCAACCGCCATGTGGGTTTCTGTCAAAGCTCATTAAGCCTTGCGTGCGCCAGCCCATCTGCAGCCACACAATCTCTTTCTTACTTTTGTTTCCATTATCTCTTCCCAGGCCTTGTCTTATCTTGCACAGGGCCATATCGGAGTTTTTATTGCGGTTATCTTCTGTCTCTTATCTGTCCTTCCTCTTAAGCTGGTGCCCCGCATTCCAGACTATCCACGGATCTCGTTACTTGTTTTTCTTTTTGTCTGTGGTGAACATTCATCCTGGCGGAGACGGGCCTTGTGTGTTTTCTCTAAGGGCCCTTGTTGGAATACCTACATGTGTAACTATGGTACCCTGCTGGTGGCACGTGGCAGTGCCCCAGAGACGGCTCATACTAGAAAACAACTGAGTCCTTCCTGAATGACTGATGACTAGACAGCGCAGTCTTTCGCGTTATGTGTGTGTCTTTTTATAGTTGGCCACGTGGAACTACGCATTCAAAGCTGCAGATGGGACGGTTGTATGTTCTTACTTCGCATTCCGTTGCAACGCATGCCTTTACCACGCATGCGTTCCAACGGAATGGTATTTCTACGCATTTGCTTTTCCTCGAATTCTTACGTTGTGATGTCATACGTCGTTAAGAGGAAGCGGAAGTTTTTTTCCGTTTTCTCTTTAAAAGACGTTGATTGCCTGCATATCCCGACGTGACTTCTGGTGAGTTTTATTTTTGGGGGGGAGACCCCCCCCCCCCCCACCCCAACCCACTTATTTTACTTTTAACCTTTAACCACATATGCCTTTACTACATACCTCGTAGTAGTAAAGGTATGCGTGGTAAAGGCTTTCGTGGTAACCACGCATGCGTTGTACTGCATGCGTGGTTAAGGTATTCGTGGAAACGGCCGCGTTGTAGTGGCCGTTTCCCGGATGGGACGAACCCACAGAGGATTTTACAGCCTAGGTTTACATGCATGACCTACATCTTCGTCAAGATTGCAGAAACCGTAAATGAAAGCCTTTACTTTAGTTCTAGATGTATGAAACAGAGACATTGTATGTGTAAATTACATACACCTAATATCCAAATTGGTCTGCAGTAGTGAGCATACACGAAGCAGCGTCAGAGAAGTGCTCAAGGTCATGCATAAAACCTGGCATCCGCTTTAGGAATCTAGTCAGTTATTCACTCTCCGATAAATATCAGGTAAACATTCATGGAGGGTTACATTCAAAATGGTATTTTTATAATTTTTCAAAAATCTTGGATTATTTATCTCAGGAAATTTTTATATAAAAAACATTGAATTACATAATGGGAGACTCTTCTGCATTCTACTTCCCGTACTTTAAACCATTCCCCTTCTTTTTACGTTTTACCCTTTCCTTGCCCCAACTTAACGGTAACCATTATTCTCACGTTTACTTTATCCTTTTGTAATTAGTTGTAGCCTATTGAATAGTTAGGTCTCGTCTACCTGACTGCTTTTAGCTGTCTGGTGGCTAAAACCTCTCGTGGACCATACTAAACAAGCATTGGCATAGCCAATAGGTCTCGCCTTTGGGACCTTATAAGAGTTTAGTTATCCAGCACAATATCCTTGGTGCAACAACATCGTGTTGCATGGCTAAACACTTATAAGGTCCCAAAGGCGAGACCTATTGGCTATGCCAATGCTTGTTGACACATTGTCTTCAGTGCAAATTCGTGCTTCCAGATGTGAGGTACAGAGAGGCAATCAGTTTGAATCATTTCCATCTATAGAGGAAGATTTAAAGATTCCTTTGTCTGGGGTTCTGCTGAAAAGCTTTCCTGCAGGTCTTCTCAACCTGCACTTAGTTTCTGCGAGCCCCTTCTCTGAGCCTTCCCTTGCCTAAGCGTTTCCTGGTTGTCCTACTATGGGAGTGGAAGGATGAAGATAAACTTACTGTTTCAAGATTTATGTCCAATGTATTTCTTATTGACAAGGTGCATGAGCCCTTTTGTGAGCAGGTGCAAAGGGCTACTAAGTGGCCAATCTGATTGTTTATACATCAGAAGCGGAAGAGAGTATTTTGAAGGATCAGTCAGATAAGCAAATTAAGTCGGCCCTAAAGAAACCCTGTGCCGGATCTCAACTGGCCGTGAGAGCGAGGGTTTATGCAGACTATGCCAGATACGCTTATGTCTGATTTTAAAGAACTCTTTAAGACCATTTAAGAAGGATCAGCTTACTCTTTAATAGAAGCCACGGGGAGACATGTGGAATTTCTTTCTGACATCTCCTTTTACATGTTACTTAATTCAGCTTTGACAGAAGGAGTTGCTTTTGCATCCCATAGGAACCTTTTCTGAAAGGAGTGGCATACTAATGCAGGTCACAAATCAGCAGATCTTTCTCTACCTTTTGAGAGAGTCTAACTCTTTAGTTCAGTTAGAAGACCAACTTCACAGGCTGTTTAATAATAACAATAACCTTTTTCTTCATTCTGTCAACATCTTTTCTCTTCAGCAACTTCTACGTATGCATTGTCTAAGTCTTTCTTCTGCCTGTGTTCTAGGAGAACAACCCCCATTCCCCCAATTGAACTGTCAGTAGAAGAAGGTCAGCTTGACAAAAGTTTCCCAGGATGTTTTCAGCAGGAAGAGAATACCTCTCAGCGTAACAAAGTTCAGTGCTTCTGACTATGCTGAAGATGGCATCAAGAGGACAGTTGGCAGCTAGATAAGTCCCTTTAGGTCGATTGGGATGAAGTCGCCTCAAGTTGTAGTGTAGTTCCTATCATCCCAATAGGCTCTGCGCATTGGAATAATACCTACAGCAGTAAAGGCCTAGGCCAGACGTTAACTAGGTCTACTACTGTCGATACTAGACTTAAAGTTTTGGGTTTGCCAGCTTAGCTCAGAGTTCACTAGAAACTTTCTCGAATGTTCAGGAAAGAATTAACTCCCCTGATTAGACAAGAAGGGATTTAGTTTCTGACAACCATAGAACATGACAACTTTGCTCTCCCCTAATCAAGAGTATATCTCGAGAGTCGTGTGAACAAAAGGCAATTTATTTTACTCAGTCAGTACGTGCATTCTTAGTCTCATCAGAATGTAGAGAAAAGGAAGAGACGGGCGTGTTCAATAAAAAGGTGTTATTTATTGATCAGTCTCTTTTCTCATACAAGAGAAATGGATCGATATTATTGCAATACTTATAGCTAAGTAAAGTGCATACATTAAAAGCAATAGTATAAAATAATACTGTAAAAACATTGATATGGTTTCTAAGCCATAAGATGTTTTTAAATGAATAAAATATATTACATACACATATACATTTGACTAAACGTACTCAACTGGTGTTTCTAGATACGCCTACCCCGTGTACCTGACCTAAGTCTAATACGTGGGCGGGAATAGAAAGTTACAGTTTAAGTTAAGTTTGTTTTTGCCAAGTGAATAACTAAAGAATTCTCTGTGAGGGGTCATTCAGTTCTGTACCTGGAAGTTAGGATGAATGAGGAATGGTATCTCTCTCTCTGGTCTCGATATTCCAGGCTGCCTGCGAGGGCTACCCAGAAACGCCGGTGCTGGATTCTCGGCAGGAGAAAGCAGCGCGTCTCTCAGCGCGTCAGGAAGGCGGGGCTGCTGCCAGCGGGGTCTGCTCTGCTCTTGGCTTCGGCAAGTATGGCTGCTCCGTCTCGTCACCACGCGTGTGTTTGCATAGGGCAAGATCGGTAATATTTATACCTTTAAGGTGCCGAGATTGACGTAAGGATGGACATAGATACGTCAATAAGGATGTCATACGACTTGCTCGTTAGCACATTCTTTTACTGAAGTTCTCGGTGAAATCAAAACAATGGCCGCAGGGTTTTGCCCAGGTTGTCATAGGTTTGATTTGTTATGAGAACTCCGTATGCCTTATCAGGGGCTGGAGGAATATCGCTTGTCTAATTAGATCGCAAGCGTTATGACCTAATCAGATAACACGTTCCTGTGCCGTAGTGTGACTGCGTCAGATAACGGTATCTGCATCATGGGGGTTTTCTGCCTCATGGGCTGACGGCTAGTTAACTTGTTGGTTTGTTTAACTAGAATAGGGTCAGGAATAGGGGGATCGATTCAGAACCTATAGGAATACATGACACCCACTCCACGCTAACTATGGACATATTTACTAATCTAGGCATAGTATAACATAGTACAACATACTATAGAGTAGTGTGTATACCTTACCACCCCAAAATACATAAATGCATTTTGAAATTCTTCAAATATACGGAAAATTTGCAGACATATATATTGTATGCACTCAAGCTATGGAATAATGCTAAAGTAATCACGCATTTGTATACATTATTGCTTATTTGGTATATGAGAATTACACATGAAATGGTTTCTTAAATACAGAAAAAAGTTTCGAGACCATTCCATCACAGAATAAAATATTTGTGAACATACCAGCGGGCAGCTAAAGTCTATAAAGTATCTAAAAATAGAAATCTTAGTTCTTTAGGAATAGTTTCTTACTTTAAGCAGAAGATAAGTGTCCCGAAAAACCGAAAAAATGAATTGGGGCTTCTGAAAGAGTTGCTGTCCGTGAACTGGAGTGAAAAATAGATCATGTGACTTTATTATTTAAAGTTGAAGGCCGAATTCAGGGAACGCCGTGTGCGAGCTTGCTCAAAAGTCTCTATTTCTGTTCGGGTGAGAACATCATATCATTTAGGCTTTCGAAAAAACTGTCAACAGCTTCCTGGGAAAGTTCCACTAACTCGGAAATAGGTGTAATCATGCATTCTTGTGCATGATTGTCTCCATTGACATTCTAATTCGCATTGCTGACAGAAGGTCGTACCTGTTCGATGCTGCTTTCATCTTGAACTTCACTACCCATCAATCGTAGTGGTGAAGCTTCCACGAATGCCGTCATCAGGATTGGTAGCCTTTGAGGGCAGCACAAAGCATGAACCTTGATCGGGCTCAACAATGTTTCTGCATCCATTGGCGCATCCGATTGTAGCGTCAGACAGGTGTCTAACACGCATTCTTCTCCGCATAGCAGACACCTTAATACAGGTAAAACACATCTTTGCCACATTGGTCGAAATGATAGAAACCAAGTCATGTTCAGGTCTCTAAGCCGGGAGAGTCCCAGGATTTTTGATATCCGGTCCCGGTATCCAATGGCTAGGATTGTTTCTTCCCTTGTCGCAAGAGTTTTGTCTGTGACATGGGTTGCCATAACGAAAAATAAGGACTAAGAATAGGATTCCTGCAATTAGTCCCAAGATCAGGGGAAGTCCGCCAAAAATCGAATGGACGAAATCTGGAAAAATACCCAGTATGGCTTTGAATGGTGTTAATGCCATCGAGAATACTGTCTTAAATACCTTTGAGACCCCATTGGTATCAGAAATATTTAAGATTTCATTCAGGATTTCCGCGAAATGTACGGGGGAATTAGTTGATAATAATGTATGTATCTCTGCAGTCGTCCTTGCGACTTGTAGATCATACGTTTCTTTTGATGACGAGAGCCTGGTAGGCGTCTGAAGAAGCACTGTTTTCATTCTGCTTAAAGTATCTATTCGAATAGAAGTAATTTTCAAATCGGGCCATGCCCTTGCCTCCCTGTCTGGGAAGGAGCTGGGGAACAATGAGCGTCCACAGCACTTGACCTTCGCAGTAGTAGTTACTAGATAAGGAGTCCCGGGCATAAGACTACAACATCTGCGGTCTGCAATAAGAATGTAACTCCCATTATAGAGTCTTTGAAAGAATGGTTCTATTTCTGTTGCAGGTGCGCCTTGCTGGTGACATGAAAGGTTGTATGAATTCCCTTCACAGGCTCCATGCAAACTAATTCCGTTACACAGAAGTGTGCCACTTAGTGACATCGCACAATTGTTGCCACTAAGAAACACTTTCTGTCCTTTATTACTGACACATGCATGTGAATAGGGCAGGTTCCATGTTGTTTTAAGGTACCCCTTTCCCAATTTCTCGTACATGCCAGCCTGTATATATTTTTGGCAGTATTGAAACCTGAAGGTTGAGATTGGAATATTTATTATCCCATGTATTATCCATTCACTGACAGGTCGTTCTGACATTGTCACTGGTAATCTTTCGAGTTTTTCAATGCTCAAGATTGTATAATCAGCACCCTTTTGTGCCATACTGATTTGTCTATCAGTAAGGTTAAAGATTTGGAATAATGACGTTGTGTTGATTAGACGCCAAGGCACATAGCCTGAACGCAGATTTTGTAACGTCCAGCCAAGCTGTACAATAGAACGCAATTGTGACTGACCGTGTTGTAATAACAGTAAGTCTTGCGATAATATATCGATTGCTGCAGACACAATGCTGTCCAAAGAAAAAATTCTGGAGGACAGAGTCATTAACCCATTGTCCACTACAGAAAGTGATTTTTCCAAATTAATACGGTCAATTTCCCGTATTCTCTCTGCTGTTTCAATTTGAGTAACCTTCCAGGCCTCATTGTATGCTGCATATACAGAGGCTGCTATGAAACGCTTTTGACGCTGTTTGCGTGGTCCCATAGTGAAATCACGCAAGTCAGCACCATCAGTAAGTAAAGTTAGGTGTTGCTTAATTTCTGCCAGTGTGGAAGTTTGTAGCCATTGAAGGCATAATTTGCCCACACTGTAGGTGGTTATTATCCCTGGGTGATGTCTTTGGGGATATCTAGGGTCTGGCCTGGTCATTTTGAACCCCTGCGTTTTGTTCAGGAATCTGTCTTGACAGTTATTAGTATCTGTGGGCCAGACCAACCACTGTTTCCAATCAGGATGTGTTCTGTTTTGGTTTAATATATGGTTTACGTCTATCTCTTCATCTGTATCAGAGTTAATGCTAAACATTGTTGGCTTTGGAATAGACGGTTTATTTAAATCTTTGATTTTGGCTAAGCCAAGACAGGTGTTCTGTTGAACAGTGTCATTTAAAAATATCATTTGTTCCGGGATCATGCAGGCTCTAAACAAAGCTTCTATACCCTGTACTTGCCACTCTTTTGTACCCCAAACACTTTTCAATTCAACATTTTTGTCCCAATAATCAAATCCAAAGGTATTCATTTTTTCAAAGAATGAGTCTGAATATAACAATTTTGTGTTGATTATCATGGTCTTGGTCCCTGTCTTGTTTGACAATTTAAAATAAAATGCTTCAGCATTACTTGTGTTAAAACCTGAAAAATATGAATATTTGTCGTAAACGGTTCTTGAGCTCCCTTTTGGAGGTGTTGCACAATGTTCCCATTGATTATAATTTAAAACATTTCTAGGTTGTGCAGATCTATGTAGAAAATGGTTACCATAGTGGTTATAACAGTACATACTATCATAATTGGTAGAACCCTGCAAATAATCATGTTTGGTAAATTTAGCAGACATTACTAAATCAGACATCATATTATTAATGCTTTCGAAGTCCCAATCATCAGCAAATGAGTTTGGTTTTACAAAGTCACTCAAGGAGATCTTAATTTGGTGTGGATATTTCAGGATCTCGACCGGACCATAAATTTCATAGTCAGTGTTGTCCCAGGCTACCCCACCAGGTATCGGATTGGCTGTGAAGTTGGCTGAAGAAAGTTCTCTTTTCTCGACGTGTGAAGATGTGTGTGGTTTGAGGATCAAGTTGATTTTCTGACTTGCTGTGTCCATTTTAGCATATTTTCCCTCAATGAAGCGTCCCAAAGTAAGTACCATGACGAGCCAAAGTATGAGGATAAATGCACCAAAACCCACCCAAAATTCAATCCATGGAGAAATCAGATATGTTTCTTTCAGTTGTTTCAAAAGTTCGTTAGCTTTATCTTTAAAGGTTTTTGATGATGGCTGTGTCTTTGATTCAGTGAAGCCTTCAGAGGAATCATCGAAGTTTATGAAGTAGCCGGAAGCAGTTCTGTCAATTGTTCCAATTGGTTCATTGGTTGCATTTTCACTTGGTACTTCATTATAGATTGGTGTGTCTCTGCTAAATGTTTTTATTTGGGTTTTCAGAGGTCTGAGTTCTATTGCATTGCTGCATAGTCCTTGTTGTTCTTCTGTAGGCGTTTCGAATGTGATGAGCCTCTTCGTAAGAACCTCTGTACTGGTAGCAAACCTTGGTGTTCTGCTACTTATTGGGAGTCCACTTGGCCTGCTGTTTGTTATCGGCCACATGTTGTGGTTTTACCAGGTCGATGGATACAACTCGGTTCTCCTTTTTTCCAGCAAGTGGCGGTAGTACAACTGATCTTGTCCCGTTGACAGACAAGACAGGAACTGCTTTTCTGTAAGAAGGCCCAAATTCCTTCTTTACCGCGATCTTCTCCCTGACTAGATCCCCGACTTTAGGAATCCAGACAGGTCTTGCTGGGACAGGTGGTGGTTCTTCAGTGGTTGTTGGCTGTTGTTTCAACTTTATGTTGCTCAGGTCTTTTCTTGTTTTGTTTAAGTCCTGCAAAATAGCCAAACGGTCTTTGATATCAAAGCTTTTTTCTTTCACCACTGAAGTCTGACTGTCAAGGTCAGAGATAATCATCCTAGTTCCGAATAATAATTCGTATGGACTGAATCCCTTCAGAGAATTTCTTGGCAAGTTATTGAGACTACGTTGGACACTTATTAGATGTTTGACCCACCCAGCTCCCGTACCTAATATCCTTTCCGTTATAGATTGCTTTATGCCTTGGTTTTTTCTTTACACCATCCCGTACCCTCAGGAAGGAAGTGAGAAGATTCCCGCTGGGCTATGCTCATTTGGCCATGTTTCCCCCCATGCTTGAGGGCTAGAGTGGAGACAATGGTCAAACATAGCATGCTCTTAGCGTATATGCCATTTAGACTCGCAAATCTTTGTATAACAGTCCGGACGTCAGCCGAGTGCTGGTGATCTACATTATAAGTGGAACTAGCCTGTATAAGTTAATCGCAACCCTTCCTTTTTACTCCTGATTTTTCCTGGAGTAAACCGACGAGGTATTAAACTGTTTCTCTCCCCACTGCGATCTCTTGTTGCAGTTTGGGCAGTTTTTTACAAACATGGTGTGACGCAGACTCATGCCTGGCCACCAGTACCGTGATTGTAATTCTTCCAGAGAATCTTTTAGTTTGAGGTGTCTGAGACCCTCGCCCATATGTGCGTCTGCGATTAACAAGTTTCTCCTGTCCATGTTTGGAATCACTCTATCCCCCACTCCAGGGATTCGAGCAAAAGGGACGGAGTTTGCATCGATTATGTATGTATAATTGAGTGGATAGTTGATCGGTAACGCTGATCAGTCGCCTTTTGATGACGTTTTCACTGCCAGCACTGTTTCACCGTCAATGTATTTTAATGTACGCTTTTTTCGATCTACGGGAGCCGATTTAGTGGCTGCCGCTGTGGCTGTCTCAGCCAATGAATTCCCTGCAACGTGAACGCCATCACGCTGATGACTCAGTCAGTGTGTCACGTGAGTCTTTGGTAGTTCTTTCTGTAAAAGAGCTATTTGTTCCCAGAGCAGTTTCTGCTTTATTGGTGCATCTGTGTCATTTTTGTAACCGTTTTGAATCCATGTCTGCAAATCCTTGTTATATGATTTGACGCAGTAATATGAATCTGACACTATAAGTGTCGGGAATTCGCGATCCGCATTATCTAGCGCCATTTTCAATGCTATTATTTCAGTTTGTTTTTCTGAATTAGTTTCTACTGAGTGTGATTTTGTTAATAGATGTTTTAGTTTACCTCCGCGCCACACTTCTTTTGTAATCTCACATGTGGGGTTGTATGCCTGTTCTCCCCAAACGGGGGGTTGAGCATGTCCGTCTGTATAGATTACACAGGCGTAATGTCGTAAAGGCAGAATGTCGATTGGCAGAGGGTATGTTTTTTCATATTCTAAATTTTCCATTTCTTCTAGTTCTTAGAAAATTGTCAGCCAGGCTATACTTGATAATTCATATCCTACGTACAAGACTGTTAGATGGGCAATTCTGGATTTTTTAAAGTTGAATTTGTAACCCTCTGCTGCGAACCCAAGTATTATGGTGTTCACTCTCTTCAAGTGAGTCTCCAAGTCATCATCTGTTAAGTAGATGTCATCGACATAAGATAATGCTTCATCATCATATAGTTGTAGTAATTCTGTTACTCTCACTGAGAATACCCCCGGGCTGTTCTTGTACCCCTGGGCTAACCGACAGAATTGTTTTTGAGTGCCATTTATTAGGTTTTGACTAGCGATGCATGCGTACGAAGTACGCATGCGCTAGCAAAATCTAATGATATCCTCTAATCCTCTATGTGGGGTCGGGTATCTGCCCCCTCCTCCCATTGGCTAGCTCCATAAATGGAGGCTAGCCATTGGTAGAGGGCTCTGTCTGTCAATCCCAGACCAGATTCGGGGGCGTTCCCGAGATTTTTTCCCTTTTGGCTACGTCACGCGACGTCAGCCAAAAGCCGGGAACGCCCCCGAATCTGGTCCGGCCGGGCCGTGCTTGCTGCTGTCCTGCCTTCCTCCGTGTCCCTCCTCCCGCCGTCCCCCCTCCCCCCCTCCGTGTGCCCGTCCCCGCTCTCCGTGAGCCCGGGGCACATTCTTGTTATATATATATATATATATATATATATATGCCCCCACAAGTACATCAGCTGGCTATAGGAAACCGAACACTCAGTTCTTTTGTGACACTATACACGCTTATTTCAGTGTTTCCCTGGTATGAGATTCGAAGCCTGGTACGAAGACTGCACCGAAGGGTCCGCCTGCTGATTGGCGGCTGACCCGGGAAAGCCGCGCACTGATTGGGCCTTGGCGGAGGGCTCGACGAGGAAGTCGCGTCCTGATTGGCCCAGGAAGCGCTGACGTCAGCGGAGGCTCGCCGAAGGGATTGGCCCAGCCCCCGAAGCAAGACTCCGCTCCTAGGAAGCCGTCGCCGGAGCTCCGAGGCATCTGCCCCTGCCCCCGGTGAATGCTGATCAGAGTGTAGCTTATTAATGCTTTAATAAAAAAACGTCCAATTTCTTGAAGGAAAAAAAAAAAGAGAGAACAATCCTGCACCAAAGCAAGAGATGCACTTCCTGCTGCTGCATTCATAAAGCGGAAAGCAAACACCAGCCCATCGTTGAAAAAAAGATATACTTTGCAGCGAAAAAAGTGCTTCACCACCATAAGTCCACACCACAACTGGATGGAAACATAAGGAACCCTGAAAGAGTACTATTTGAGAGGAAGCAAAGGTGGATTCACCACCTCTACACCCATATCCAGGGCATGAGCGAGGATATTCCACGGGTCTCTATGAACAGATAAAGAGTGGTCCTGCTGCTAGCACCTTTAGTGGTCAATCACGAAGCTAGCAACCACTGAAGATAAAAAGAGCAATTGACCAGGACAGCAGTTTTGTGATAAATGATGTATGGTGAGATACAAACAATGGAAGTGCAACAAATGGAATGTTTCTGGTATACAACCCATACTTAGACGTATTTATTAACATATGTGAGGAATTACTGTGCAAAGTGCTTATCAAAGGAAGTAACTGCAGAGGTGTTATAAGTAATTATCTCAGTGCTCTAGTAAATGACAATAAATAAATAAATCACCCTCTAACTACAGCAATAATAACTCATTTCGGCTAAAAACGCAGAGAGGCAACATAATCACAGACCATCCAAACTCCTAATAAAATTCGCCGTGTGAGACGAGGGGGCTGATCTTTAAGTCCAATTACCTCTGAAGCTCAAAGTGCTTCTGCGGGGGTGTGGCTGGCTATCAAGGTAGGGGCGGGGCGGGGCTTTGGGCCGTGTAAAAGGAATCGAAATCGTGAGGCGCACGGTGGCTCCGTGCGAGTTGGCAGGTTTGAAATCGAAAGATGTTGGTTTGCGTCGTTATATGGTATGACTGGGGCAGAGGGAGTCACGTGACCCGGAAGACGCCACGGACCAAGAAATAACACGGAGATGAGACCTTTGATGAAGTATGTCCCAATTAGGAGGAGCTGTATAGTAACACACCTCAGCCTATATTTTCCTTTTTTTAAACAAACTTAACTACATTGGTTTACCTTGGGTTCTCTCTGCAGTGTGTGAATAAAAGGTCGATACCTCCCAACATTCCTATGCAGCCCGACACAAGAAAATACGAAAGCTTTTGTGCGTTCTGGCTCTGCATCTGCATGCTGCAAATTCACAAAGGTTGAATCGGCACCCGGATTACTTTAAAAAAAAAAAAACGTTTTGGGATACACAGACAGGTCATGCTACGAACGATTGCATTACATCAGCATATTCCATTTGAGTAAGTAGTAGCCTTTCAGAACAAATACTAAATGAGAGAGCATGGTGTATTTCACATGGTACAAACATTTTTGTTGCAGTGTTCACTTCATAAGTCGCAGAAAACCGAATAATAGCTGTGATGGCTAGCAATATGAATATCTTTTTTCTCTTAACCTCAGAACTCGTTGTAAAGGATGTGGCACTGAGTATGGGGCACAGCTTAAATAATTTCAAATGCAGTTGCAAGTAGGTTTTGGACTACTCGATCCTGATGAAAGGCAATCAACCAGTAGGCCGAAATATGTAGACCTTAGATGCAGGAATAGATTATTTCCCACATTACCATCAACCCTTGGTTTTAACCTTGGCAGGGAGGCCATAAGCTCGTTCAAAACATGGAGTGATATTGTAGGACACCCAGAGGCAATTTTAATGATAGATCCCTCCAGTAGACAATAAAGAGATCCCTCGAGTTTCAAGGTTAAGCTCATCCAGATACCTCTATGATTCAGGGAAATAACTCGATAATGAAACATGCTGTGAGGGAAACCACAGTGAGCAAGAGCCCTGATAAAAAAACAAGAGGATTGTTTGGGAGCGTACATGCTAGTGACTGTCCCCCCAAAAGTGTCTGTTAACTCCCCTTAGATCCATTGGCAATACAAAATGCTGCCTGGCTTTGCAAAGGTCCAGGAAGGGACACTGAACGTTTCACCTAACCTCACCCCATTTTTAGGTTTTGCCTAGCCAATGCTTACGAAGTAAGCATTCGCTAGAAAAAACGTAATGAGTATAGTATAGGGGTTGGAATCCGCCCCGTCATCCATTGGTTAGCTCCATAAATGGAGGCTAGCCATTGGAAGACTGGCCTGTCCATCAATGCAGGACCAGATTCGGGGGCGTTCCCGAGAATTTTTGGCTTTTGGCTACATCATGCTACGTCAGCCAAAAGCCGGAAACGCCCCCGAATCTGGTCCGGCCGGGCCGTGCTTGCTGCTGTCCTGCCTTCCTCCGTGTCCCTCCTCCCGCCGTCCCCCCTCCCGCTCTCCCCCCTCCCGCTCTCCGTGTGGTCCTGCCTTCCTCCGTGTCCCCCCTCCCGCCGTCCCCCCTCCCCCCCTCCGTGTGCCCGTCCCCCCTCCCGCTCTCCGTGAGCCCGGGGCACATTCTTGTTATATATATATGCCCCCACAAGTACATCAGCTGGCTATAGGAAACCGAACACTCAGTTCTTTTGTGACACTATACACGCTTATTTCAGTGTTTCCCTGGTATGAGATTCGAAGCCTGGTACGAAGACTGCACCGAAGGGTCCGCCTGCTGATTGGCGGATGACCCGGGAAAGCCGCGCCCTGATTGGGCCTTGGCGGAGGGCTCGACAAGGAAGTCGCGTCCTGATTGGCCCAGGAAGCGCTGACGTCAGCGGAGGCTCGCCGCAGGGCCGCGCTGGGATTGGCCCAGCCCCCGAAGCAAGACTCCGCTCCTAGGAAGCCGTCGCCGGAGCTCCGAGGCATCTGCCCCTGCCCCCGGTGAGTGTAGGAGCCGACTGGAAGATCGGCCTGCTCCCGGATGAGTGAGGGAGCCTGAAGGAAGGCCCGCAAAGCCAGGACGAGAACGGGGCGACCGGAGCCTGCACCGAGCGTGGCAGTTGTCTTTGTTTTCCGTCAATGGAATGCTTTCGTCGGCTGTCATGTCCTCTCCATGTTTTCCGTTACTCCGTGGTGTTGTCTTTGTTGCCCTTGTCTCATGTCTTTTTCATGTTTGTTTCACGTGTTTCTGTGAAGGGGTTGAATTTCCGATCTAGGCTGGCACCACTGCCCTCTTTTGCTGTCTCATCCCTATGCCTTGTTGATCTGGTGTGTGGGCGTTCGTTTCCTGCCACGCAGCATCACTTTGGTGTGTGTCTCCGGCCCCGTTCCCGCCCCCCTCCCGCTCCCCTCCCGCTCTCCATGTCTCCGGCCCCGTTCCCGCCCCCCTCCCGCTCTCCGTGTCTTTGTTTTAAGGATTCTGTGTAGGGGTTGAATTTCCGATCTAGGCTGGCACCACTGCCCTCTTTTGCTGTCGCATCCCTATGCCTTGTTGATCTGGTGTGTGGGCGTTCGTTTCTTGCCACGCAGCTTGACTTTGGTGTTACTTTCTCAGTGCTGTGTGAGATGAAATCATGTGGAGAATTGATTCGTCAAGGCACGTCTCTTTCTATATCGGGTTCTTCCCCTATCTCACTTGTTTAACATGTCTGTCCTATGTCCCACTTGCTGGGACTTAACCATATCTGGAGGCAGGGCACTTTTGTACTATCAGCAATGTTTCCCTTGGAGGTGGGGAAAGGGGCGAGGTGGGAGGTGGGAGGAAAGGGGGGCGGGGTGTTGGCTAGCAGGTCCAAGATGGCAGATGCACCCTAGGCCACGAAGCACCGCACTGCTGCCCCTTATCCGACATTAATCCTGGCAACCAATACACCTCTGAAGCACCTGTGTCCCCGGTTTTGACTTTGGAGTCACCCTGCAGCTGAAGCAGTTACTGCGATGCTGCTTAATGTTGGCAAGCGGACTATTGCAGAGACCCTAATCAAGGCCTGCTGCCACAAGGTGTCTGGCTAGGGACAGCTGGCGGGACCAGGCGAACGTGGCACATCACAGGCCCTAACTTGCTCCCTGCCAGACCACGGAGGAGCCTACTGACCAGAGTCTAGGTGCGGAGAGTTGTGAGCACCGTGAAATATATCCCTGCCCACTGCTGTGCCTGAGGCCCGGGACACTCACCATACACACTACTCGAATCAAATGACTATCCAACCGGTGTCCCGGCGGGGACGCAGTACCTACGGCGCTGCTACACCACCGGGCCCCTTTTCTTCTAGCATCTGTTGCGGGGCACCTCGCCCTGGGAGAGGTGGTTCAGGGAGTAGGGGCGGGCGTCCCCAGGTGCGGCTCCTGTAGTCTAGGGGGAGACCCCTACAGCTCTGCTGGGGCCTACCTGCTCTGCTGGCCGTGGGCTGCGTTGCTATCTTGCTCCTAGGCGGCCTTCTCAGACAAAGCGGGCACTGGCTATTTCCGACTGCCCTTCCTGGTGCCTGCTCTGCGCCTTGTTGCCTACCTACACAGTGGAGACTGTCCGGTCGCTGGATCCCTGGGAGCTGTGCTCAATGGCCCATGACCAGAAATGTACTGCCACTGGACTCTGGCCACGCAGAAAAGCCCCTCCCCACCATCCTTACTTGCCGCACCGCCTGGCCTTCTCCAGTCATTCCTGTGTGGGGGGGCTAGCAGTGTGGGGGGGGGGCTAGCAGTGTGTGGGGGGGGCTAGCAGTGTGTGGGGGGGGCTCGCAGTGTGTGGGGGGGGCTCGCAGTGTGTGGGGGGGGCTCGCAGTGTGGGGGGGGCTCGCAGTGTGGGGGGGCTCGCAGTGTGTGGGGGGGCTCGCAGTGTGTGGGGGAGGCTCGCAGTGTGTGTGGGGGAGGCTCGCAGTGTGTGTGGGGGGCTCGCAGTGTGTGGGGGCTCGCAGTGTGTGGGGGGCTCTGTGTGGGGGTGTGTGTGGGGGGGGCTCTGTGTGAGGGGCTCTGTGTGGCTGTGTGTGTGGGGGGCTCTGTGTGGGTGTGTGTGTGGAGGGCTCTGTGTGTGTGTGTGTGGGGGGGGCTCTCTGTGGGTGTTTGTGTGTGGCATTTGCGAGAGATTAAGCTATTGGCATTGTAAATGACAATGCCATTTATTTATGTTAAACAAACATAAATAAAAATGTCAAGAGCAATGCCAATAGCTCTAACTTTAACAAAGGCAAAACCATTGCATTGTAAATGCTTGTTGAGAATGCAGTTAAATATCTGCTCTCTGGTGCTATGTTTTGACAAAAGAATCCATTAGAGATGTCCAAGGTTGTTTTGTATTTTTTGCGCACTATGTTATTCATTAGTGCAGCACTGTGAGTTTTGCACTGCAAAAGTTTTGCAACATGTGTTAAGGTGTCGGTAATCCAAAACTAGACGATATGAATTGTCTGGTTTGGAGACTGGAAACAAAGGGTTGTTCATTTGTGAGGTGCAAGTTTCAATCACCCCCTGGTATTCTAGCTGATCTAGTATTTCATTTACCTGTTTTTTAGCTTCTTGCTTAATTGGGTAATGCCTTTGTGCAGTTGGTTGTGATTTTAACTGGATTTTGTGAGGAGGAGAGTCCTCATCCCATCCTACATGATTTTTATATAAGGCAGGAGCTAAAGCCACTGCCCATTTTCTGGCAAGTGTGTATTTTTTATGAATCGGGATATGATTCGAGAAGGCAGGCATAATTATTTCTTCGCCATGAGGGCACTCCCTAACAAACTCTGGTGGCCAGTCTTTTTCAGCTAGAAGGATGTCATAGCCCTCGGATAGGTTATCCCAAAATAGTCCCCTTATTTTCCTAGTCTTATCTCCCTCTATACGTAATGTTATCTCGTATATCTTGTGAGGTTTGCTAACTCTGGTGTCCGCAGTTTCCACTTGAAGATATTCATTCGTGTCCACTGTCTCCAGATGATTCATAAGGACTTTGCGAGCTATGCTCACTTCTGCTGCACTGTCTAGCATTGTCTGAGCCCACTCTCCGTTTTTCAGTTGTGTCCTCAGTATTCTCGGCATTGTTAACTACCTTGATACTGGCTACCTTCTTTTTTGGAAATTGTAATTTCTTTTTTAGCTGAGCAGGTTCCTTGTCTTTGGATTTGGCGTGCTCTTCTCTTTGTTCTGATCGTCCTCTTCTTTCCGATTTCTGCGAGGAAGTCTGAAAAGATTGAGAGGGACAGGTATCAAAGTCTTGATATCTATCAGGCTTTTTTATATTATCCCTATTTCTAAGGTTATATCTTTTCCCAGAGGGGTCACTCTAGGGTGACCTGTGTCTTTGGTTCGGAGATTTCTCTCTTTGCCTAGGAGACCTTCCTCTGGACTGGAATTTCTTTTCTTTAGGATTGGATTGTTTGTTTCCATCCCAGTTCTTTTTTGGTGAATTATTATTAAAAAATATTTTTTCTGGACTTTCAGTCAGTTGTGGTTTTACTGGTATTCCACCTAAACTATCTCTACCTAGTTCCTCATAGGATTTTTCTATGATTCTGGCAATTTCAGCTGGTTGGTCTGCTATATCTGTCTCTTTTAACCTCTGGCGGATCGCCACGTTTGCTGCTTCTCCCTTTATGTTGGCTAATAATATAGCCGAGACCTGCTTGAAGTCTTTTAGTAATTTCATACCAAGAGTTAAAGCGGGTTCAGGACCATATTCATCTTGAATTTTAGCACATCTGGTATTACCGAAATGGATGGAACACCGTGCGTTTTTGTGTAGATGGAAGCAAAGACTGTACCCCAAGTGTCACAGTCCTCAATGTGTGGTGCGATTCCCATTGGGAGACAGATAGTCAGAATCCTGTGTTTTTCTAGCGGGGTGGTGTCAGGAAACACCGCCTCTATTTGGGTAATTTTCTGTGCCAACCAGAATGGTATTTGTTCCCGTTTAGCCGGTACTTTACCTAGGCAGGATTGGATGTTCTGTGGTGTAATTTTATTTGTGTTCCCCTGGTGAGGGGTCAGCTGTGGAAGTTTAATCGCTGGCTGAATTGTTGATGTCCGCATCACATACTGAACTAATTGTCTATGAATTTTTATTAATTGTTTTAGCTGTGTTAAAAGGTTTGGTGCAGACATCCCATCGATGTCTGGATGTGGTGTGTATCCGGCTAGGACCGGCCACGTTGCTCCTGGTCTACCTAAAGGACCGAGCCTGGTGATGTGATTGTTATGTTTTAGGGCGCCATCAAATAAGAGCAAATGCTCTTGAAATTTGAGTGGTACTTCCACCTCCTCGAAAGGAGTGTACTCATTAGGAGGTTCCTCTATTTTGTAATAGTGGAAGTACTTTGTTACAGCATTTGCTGCTGGAAAATGTATCCATGAATAGTATACCTCTGTCTGCCGATATTTGTGTGCCTCAATTACGAATATGACTGTGCCACCTCTAGGTGTCAGTCCATTTTCTATAAGTTTCAGGGTTATAGATCTCCTTTTGATGACCGGAATGAGTATTATATCCCCGTCCGCATCTAGTGCTGCAGCATCAGCCGCTGCGAGTTCAGCTGCTAATCTAACTGCCTCTCTTTCTTCTTCATTGTCTGACATTTTACTGTCCTGAAGGTTATTTCTTTTGTTTGCAGATCAGGTTTCTTATGGAAACAAAGATTAGATGCACAATATTTTGGAACAGTGTATCCTTCAACGTTGACTATACCAAGAACCATACATAGGAGTTCCCTCCTGCGAGGTCTGGCGGATATAACCTTTCACCCACTCCAGACGTCTTTGGAGTATTTGGGAAAAGGGGTCTGAGTGAGAAAGCACGACTGAGTTACTCTAAATGTCTTACGTTAGTTTTATCGCCCTTTCCAAACGCGTTGGGCGCCATGTAGTGTAGTTCCTATTATCCCAATAGGCTCTGCGCATTGGAATAATACCTACAGCAGTAAAGGCCTAGGCCAGACGTTAACTAGGTCTACTACTGTCGATACTAGACTTAAAGTTTTGGGTTTGCCAGCTTAGCTCAGAGTTCACTAGAAACTTTCTCGAATGTTCAGGAAAGAATTAACTCCCCTGATTAGACAAGAAGGGATTTAGTTTCTGACAACCATAGAACATGACAACTTTGCTCTCCCCTAATCAAGAGTATATCTCGAGAGTCGTGTGAACAAAAGGCAATTTATTTTACTCAGTCAGTACGTGCATTCTTAGTCCCATCAGAATGTAGAGAAAAGGAAGAGACGGGCATGTTCAATAAAAAGGTGTTATTTATTGATCAGTCTCTTTTCTCATACAAGAGAAATGGATCGATATTATTGCAATACTTATAGCTAAGTAAAGTGCATACATTAAAAGCAATAGTATAAAATAATACTGTAAAAACATTGATATGGTTTCTAAGCCATAAGATGTTTTAAAATGAATAAAATATATTACATACACATATACATTTGACTAAACGTACTCAACTGGTGTTTCTAGATACGCCTACCCCGTGTACCTGACCTAAGTCTAATACGTGGGCGGGAATAGAAAGTTACAGTTTAAGTTAAGTTTGTTTTTGCCAAGTGAATAACTAAAGAATTCTCTGTGAGGGGTCATTCAGTTCTGTACCTGGAAGTTAGGATGAATGAGGAATGGTATCTCTCTCTCTGGTCTCGATATTCCAGGCTGCCTGCGAGGGCTACCCAGAAACGCCGGTGCTGGATTCTCGGCAGGAGAAAGCAGCGCGTCTCTCAGCGCGTCAGGAAGGCGGGGCTGCTGCCAGCGGGGTCTGCTCTGCTCTTTGCTTCGGCAAGTATGGCTGCTCCGTCTCGTCACCACGCGTGTGTTTGCATAGGGCAAGATCGGTAATATTTATACCTTTAAGGTGCCGAGATTGACGTAAGGATGGACATAGATACGTCAATAAGGATGTCATACGACTTGCTCGTTAGCACATTCTTTTACTGAAGTTCTCGGTGAAATCAAAACAATGGCCGCAGGGTTTTGCCCAGGTTGTCATAGGTTTGATTTGTTATGAGAACTCCGTATGCCTTATCAGGGGCTGGAGGAATATCGCTTGTCTAATTAGATCGCAAGCGTTATGACCTAATCAGATAACACGTTCCTGTGCCGTAGTGTGACTGCGTCAGATAACGGTATCTGCATCATGGGGGTTTTCGGCCTCATGGGCTGACTGCTAGTTAACTTGTTGGTTTGTTTAACTAGAATAGGGTCAGGAATAGGGGGATCGATTCAGAACCTATAGGAATACATGACAAAGTGTGAGTCCTGAAGACTATTAAGGAGGTGTAGCAAACACACGTCTCTACTATTCCACCAGATTCTAGCGCCATACATACACCTTGCCCGCACAATCCTGTAAAAAAATCTGTAATGGTGACCGCAGCACATTTGCTTCTTGCGAAAGAATCAGTGGCACCAGTTCTGAAGTAAAATGAGGGGAAGCAATTGTATTCTATATTTTGCTGGTTCCCAAATCGCCAGGAGGATTCAGGCTGATTATCGATTTGAGAAGTCTCAACAAATGAATTCTGAAGATTATGTTCAAGATGGCTATTCTCTAGAGAATTATCCTTTTAATTCTGGAAGGGGCCTTTATGTTCATACTAAACCTGATGTATATTTCTTTCATATAGATTACTTCATTGCATGTTTTCCACTCCTCTGTTACTTTATTTATTAATTGCTCACTTTATCATATTACTCGAAGTTCAAGTGTAAATATTTCCAGTAGAATGGTGTTGATGCTGTTTGGCATGTTTGTATTTTGTTCTAAGTTGCATGTGCTTGAAGTAAAGTTTAAGAGTTGTACCTCACTCTTGTCGGTTATGTGACTGGGATATTTCTTTGATGTGTGGTTTCTGTATATGATCCTCATACATGTAATACACCTATCATTCACTCTCTGGTTGTCTCCTTCGGACTCATTTTATTTCATATTGGCGATGAGGATGAGCTCAGAACACAAGTCTAAAGCGCAATGGATTATTATAGCACATTCAGGACTTACAACAACTGTTTTGTTATTTTCCATGTTAAATGGCTATGGATTCACAAGTGGTAAGGTATAGTGATTTGTGAAAGGTTCTGTGTGGTAGGGAAGTATTATCTGTTCTAGGTATCGCCCATTAAATCAGATCTGCTCCATGGGTATTTATCAATATGCTGGCTCCATTAGTGTCTTTATTGCATTATCTCGAATGGTACGCCTTTCCTTACCAGGCTGGCTGGTGTCTCCATGCTCCCTCGCAGGAAGAGATTCTGAGAGGTTTAAAAGCAGTTTAGGAACGCCCCTTAACCTTGCAAACTGTCAGCTGATGCCGTCACACGACCGAGTCTTCTTAAGAGGTCACTTCAGAACAGACTTTGGTGTAGTGTTCTTTCCAGTTCTAAGACGGGAAAGACTAGGGTTGATCTTGTCATCTTTGCTATCCCATCAGCAAGCTGCAGCACACCTCTTTTAAGGTGCATGGATACACAACCTCATGTGTTACTGGCGTACTGGACAATATTGCATCTTGGGCCTCTGCTGGTAAATCTTCAAGTACTAAAATTCTTTTTCGTAAGACTTTGAGAGACTGATTCCAGTATCTGTTAATTTCTCCATTCAGCTTTATTGGTGGCTAAAACCAGATTCTCTGAACCGAGGTCTGCCACTCCGTCCTGTTCCCCTCTGATGGTTACGATCAATGCAATCGCAAGAGGATGGCGTGTAACTCGTATGTTCTTTACATCAAAGCAGATTGAGCTTCAGTAAATGTCACTTATCTTCGAACTGGAGTGAGTTGCCTGCAGTTCTTCGAACGCAAACATTCATTCTATTCTAGAACATCTGCATAAACTTGTTCGAACAGTTATATCAAGCTCGCTATGCCTAGATCTCACAGTTCAATAACGATGGCCAACATAAACAGACCGAGATAGGCAAGTGATCAACTTCTCTCATTCTGATGATAATAATAAAGTTTCATCCAGGCTCTTAACTTTGTTTGCTCTCTCTGAAGGCCTTGTACATCAAAGATCAGGACATTGTCCGAGCAGACAAGTTCATGAGAATAGTTCTCAAATCTTTTGCTCTGTCGATGAAGATCTTCAGGGCCACATGCTGAGGATCAGGAGACCCGCTCTAGATGTATTAGCATCAATTTAGACTGCTCAACCTCCCAGGTTTTTTCTCTATTTCCTGCTGCAGGGCCTTGGGGTGGATGTTCTGTTTAAACCTGGCGTTATCCTCTTTTCTATTCCTTTCCGCCGCTTCCTTGTTTTTTCAGAGACTTCAAGAAGTAGTAGTAGATGTGATAGTGGCCTTCCTTTCAGGCCATGCAGAACATGGTCCCCTCTTCAGTGCATGTCCCTTTCTTCTCCTTGGAAAATTACTCTTCCTTTTTCTTTCGGCTGTTGAGCGTCTTCCTCTCCTTTACTTGTTTGTCGTTCTGGAGCTTGCGAGGGTGGGTGTTCAGAATATGCATCTCCCAGTCCCCTTCTGTCAGACGTTCAGTGACCCAGATATCCATCCACTCTAGAGGCATATTCCGGCATTTGAGACATTTTCAGAACTGGCGGTCTTCTGGAGCTCTTTCATTAGGTCTGTCAATTAATTTCTTTGTGAAGGATTTGAGAGGAACATGGCTGTTTTTAGCTTTCTTACTACTGCTCAGTAGATTGGCACATTTTTTGTGAGCTTTTTTGAGGAGGATGGAAGGGAGTTAGCATCTTGATGAGGATGAAGCCCTTGATGCAAGGCTGCTTGGAGGATTTTTCTTTCTCAACCTATGATGGTCCTCTTCCCCCTTGGGACTTGCATCTTGTGCTAAGGTCTCTTCAGAAATCTTTCTTTGAACCTTGGCAAAATTGAACTTTTTGACTATGATAATGCTTTTACTTGTGGCAATAACTTAGACTCAGAGGATTGGTGGGCTAGGGGTCCTTCTGTGCAAACTCCCCTTTTCTTAAGATTCTGGATGATGGTCTAGTTTTAAAAACTGGATCACAATTACTTTCCAGATCAGTAAACTGTTATCTGTATTTTGTCCCTCACCTCAAAAGGACATTTTTCTGCACTCTTCGGATGTTATGAGTGCGGTTTTGAGATCATTGGATGGATCTTGCCTCTTGCTCAGATCTGATCTCCTTCTCTCATCTTTGGTTGTTCTACTCATGGAAGGAAAGCATTCTGAATTTCCATGAACAGGTGGAGTCAGTGCACTACTTCACTGACCCAAGCCTTGTGTGATAACTGTTCGTGATGTCGCTCACAGTACGTCCACCAAAAGTGTAACTCTGAGATTGGTTGAGTAGCCACCTGGGCCTCTCCTCTTACCTTTATGAACCACA
The DNA here is from genome assembly GCF_964261635.1 of Lissotriton helveticus. Classification (NCBI taxonomy): domain Eukaryota; kingdom Metazoa; phylum Chordata; class Amphibia; order Caudata; family Salamandridae; genus Lissotriton; species Lissotriton helveticus. The sequence goes on from NC_136065.1 coordinate 18,816,652, forward strand.
TCGAATCCAGGCTCTGGGTTTGGAAGGTTTCTTTTGACAGGAGTTTTGAGATGTGCCCTGTCCTAAAATATGAACATAATTGGGTTGTGTGTTTAATTTTGGACTTATTTGCCAAAAAATGATTTGATATTTGTGGTCTCCTGTATTTTATTTTTCATGCAGAGTTCGAAGGTCAGCATTGCTCTGGTATTCCTCATAACTTGCAACTAGAACGAGGGTGAAGGATGTAGGGATAATGTCTTGGTTACGTACCAGTATTCTTTATTATCCTTAGTCGTACTCATCCTTGTCACAGTCGTTAGTTCCCACCCACCTGCCCCTTTGCTGGCCTTTGATTGGTCTCATACTATGGAAGGATGTGGGGTACGCAATATATTTATAGCACACAGTTGGGTCGGCGGAGCTAACACCAGCATGCTTCAGGTTCTTTTCTCTTGTCCTGAAGTGAATACTCCTTGTAAGTAATGACTTGGACGAGAAGAATTAATGATATTGAGAATTACAGTAAATAATTAAGATGTCACTTCCCATGGACTTCTCTATCAGTCCAGACTGTTGCTTCATTAAAAGTAATTGTATCCCTTCCAGGCGTATTTCCTCATTTCTTTGGTAGTTATTGTATTCCTGTGTGGCATATTCTACTCCATAGAGAACATGTGTCTATAACATCACTTCCTGCAGATTCTTCTGTTACATCTGGACAGGTAGTCTATGACATCCAAGGAGGAAGGATGACTCTCTGCCTCCATGGAGTGGGCTCTTCTAAATGTTCTAAAAGGAGTTTTGTGTGACTTCCAGAGTCTATTTTGTCTCAGCAGCTGGAGGGTTGTTCTCTCTCTCTCTCTCTCTCTCTCTCTCTCTCTCTCTCTCTCTCTCGTGGACAGTGCTATTTTTGTACCTTCATGACTGACTAATCTGTCTCTTCTTGAGTGATGTGCCATCCTGTTTCAGAAGTTGTTACACTACTTCTTTCACTCCAGGGGCTGTTTCATCTCGGGGGCTATTCCATTGCTTGTTGGTGTTTTATTCTCTCAGTTCCACAGTAGGAGGGCTACTGTTTGTCTTGTTGAGAACTTCCCGGGGGCTCTTCAATCATTTCCCGGGTGCTCTTCAGTCATTTCCCGGGGCTCTTTCATCTTTATCCGGGGACTCTTCCATCACTTCCAAGGGTCTTCCATTATATCCAGAGGGCTCTTTCACCACTGCTAGGGTTCAATATTTCCTTGGGATTTCTTCCATCAATTTCAGAAGGCTGTTCCATCCCTTTGTGGGGCTCTTGCATCCCTTCTCGGATGCTCTTACATCACTTTACCTGGGACTTTTTCATCGCTTTCCAATGGGTATCGCCCATTGCTTTGTGATGGGCCTCTTACAAAGCATTCCTGGGAGTTCTTTATTTACTTTACGGCGGAGCGCTTCCTTCACTTTCTTACGATGCTGTTACTTCACTTTCCGATGGGGCTTTTCTTTCACTCTCTGAGGCTCTTCCTTCGCTTTCTGTTGAGGCTCTTCATTTACTTTCTCATGTGGCTTTTCCTTAGCTTTCCAGAAGGGCACTTCCTCTGTTTTCTGGTGGGGCTTTTCCTTCACTTTCTGGTGGGACTTTTTCCTTTGTTTTCTGGTGAGGCTCTTGCCTTTGCTTTTTGGTGGGGCTCCTTCCTTTGTTTTCTGGTGCAGCTCCTTCCTTTGTTTTTTGGTGCAGCTCCTTCCTTTGTTTTCTGGTGCAGCTCCTTCCTTTGTTTTCTGGTGCAGCTCCTTCCTTTGTTTTCTGGTGCAGCTCCTTCCTTTGTTTTCTGGTGCAGCTCCTTCCTTTGTTTTCTGGTGCAGCTCCTTCCTTTGTTTTCTGGTATGACTTTTTCCTTTGTTTTTTGGTGGGGCTCTTTCCTTTCTTTTCTGGTGGGGCTCTTTCCTTTGTTTTCTGGTGCAGCTCCTTCCTTTGTTTTCTGGTGGGGCTCTTTCCTTTGTTTTCTGGTGGGGCTCTTTCCTTTGTTTTCTGGTAGGGCTCTTGCCTTTGCTTTCTGGTCGGACTTTTTCCTTTGCTTTCTGGTGGGGCTCTTTCCATTTTTTTCTGGTGGGGCTCTTTCCTGTGCTTTCTTGCAAGGCTCTTCCTTTATTTTCTGGTGAAGCTCTTGCATCGCTTTCTTGTGGTGCTCTTCTATCACTTTTCAGTAGTACTCTTCCTTCGCCTTCTGGTGGGGCTCCTTGTACGTCTTCTAGTAGGGCTCTTCCTTGGCTCCCTAATATCACTCTTCCATCACTTCTTCCTAGGAGTTTCCATTGCTTTTCTGTGGGGATCTTCCATCCTATCCTGGGTTTTTTTCTGTCTTTTTTTCTTAAGTCTCTTCCCAGATAAAATTAAGAATTTTATGAGGTCTGTTCTATCACGCCTTGGAATTTGTATACATTCCTTTGGGTTCGATACAGGGACATTATTCTGTGTCACTTCCACCTAACTCCTTCGACACTTTTAGGGGCTAGGAGAAGCAGTCCGTCTTCCTAGGGGCAGTATATGACTTTAGTAGAGGTAATTCTTACTTTCTCTTAACGCTCTTTCTCATCACTCTTAATCTGACTATTCATTTCTTCCACTCAAACTTTCTTGGCCTTTATAACTGTAATGATGTATAGCCAAAATGGTAGATTATTTGATTTGACTTCTCATGTGAAGTTAGTATTAAGTGTTATACATTTTCTTGCTAGATGTGTTTGAATAAATGTTTTCCAATGTAAAATACTTGGTGTAGGAAAGTGCTCCTTTTTCATGGCTAAACCCCACTTTTTGTCTGACGCATGATGCCCTTTTGACTTCATGTGCCCAGGGTCTCTGACAATCAGGTTCCCAAGGCCTGTGTTCTTTTTCAAGACTGTACCTTTGTACCCACAATTGGCACATCTCTGGCTACAGGTAAGCCCCTTGTAAAAGGTACCATAGGTACCAAGGGCACTCTGACCAGGCAAGGCCTCTAAGAGCTGCAGCACCTATTATGGCAGCCTTAAAGGCACTGTACCATAGCACCCACACACTGCAATTGCAGGCTACATGCTTTGGTGCAGAGGAAAGTGAAGTCAACATGGCACACATCCCTGTGTAAATCAATGGTGGTGAGATGCACACCGAAGTACTCCATGTTTACTGTCATCCATATTTACGGTACTCAATTGCTTCAACACCCAGTAGGAGTGCTCGCTTGCTCCGCGCTCCGCCCAATAGCGCCGCTATGTAAACCGAACACGAAGGAACCACATTTGATTCCCATTCAAGCTGCACAGCCACAACCATCGCGAATGAATCCAATGATTTGAATTTATGTATAGCTCTTATATTCTTCCACTTCTTACTCCAATACTTTTCACCATTTATTCCTTTGTTTTCATCAACTCATTTTACTCCTGCTCAAGTTTGATCGCAGTTTTTCATAAAAACACAGGAGAATTAAATGTTTCCACATGTCACGATTTTATTTAAAATCACCCAATGCATTTCTGGATATTCCCTTCGTCAGGGGTATATAGAATACAAAAAATTAATAACCATCCGCTCGGTTATGACATTTCTAATGCAATAGACTAACTGAAAACATCCATTTAACTCTGAATTAATGAGACTTTGAAATGCTGCTGCATCGTGTCTCAACTGCTATTCTATTTCAACAATCGTCGACTTAAACCACAACACCCCATGTTCCACACCCCAACTAGCCAAACACATTGCATATCTCAAGTCCAAGCATCCAATGATTCCGAGATGTTTATGACTCCGTATTCACCCATGAAACCGTTATTTTATCTCAGTTGCAACAATGCTTTACAGTGTGCTTACCGTGACATGTGCTTGTCTGCCTCTGCACAGGAAAAAGCCTTACTCGATTTCAACACCTTTCTACAGCACTATGCCATTATATCACACAGTTTTCCTGTAGTGTGCCCCCGCACATCTTTCCAGCTGCCTAAAACTGGAAGAGCCCTATTGGAGTAAAAAGTGGAAGAATAGAAGAGTTAAACATAAATTCAAATCATTGGATTCATTCGCGATGGTTGTGGCGGTGCAGCTTGAATGGGGATCAATGTGGACACATCTCTGTGTGCCATCCTTACATCCCACTGCCTGAGGCCTATGTAAGCCACCGACTAGCAGGGTGCAGTAGCCCTCCGGCGAGGATACAGGGTATGAGCCCTGTACCCCTACAGGGTCTAAGTCCATTCTTAGACATTGTAAGTGTGCAAAAGCCATAAAGAGTGTATGGTCTGGAAGTTGGTCCCTACGAACTTCACAATGGCTTTACTAAAACCTGGAAAGTTTGGTAGCAAACTTCTCAGCACAATAAACCCACACTTCCAGTGTGGGATTTAATGTAAAATGCACTCAGCGGGCATCTGAGAGATGCCCCCTAAAAAATAACCAGCACTGGTGTGGTTCCTGAATTGCTGCCCGCCACTCGCCACCACCAGACCGGTTTCTGGACCCCTGGGTAGAGCACCTCCGCTCTCTGGGTCCAGAAACGAAGGCCATCCTAGGCAGAGGTGTCATGCCCCCTCCCCCAGGATGGGCTGGGTCCACGGAGGGGAAGCTTCAAAGGCTTGCGGAGTATATAGACTATAATGGACTCCATACCATCTTGCAGAGAACCATTGTTGCAACAAACTTTTCCAAGACTTTTGCCCCAAAGAAGAGTAGAGAAATAGGCTGATAGTGCTTGCGTACAGTTAAATCCAGCCTGGCTTTTTCAAGAGCAGGCAGATCGGGGCCTGTTTGAAAATATCTAGAACTGTGGCAGTCTCTGTTTTAAATGTTAATTATTCAGAATTAAAGATGATAAATATTACTTCAAAAATCAGTTCAACACCTTTTCCATAAAATGTCTGAAAGCCTAACTATTGAATATACTTGGCCATCAGTCATATTCTCTCTAAGTGGTTACCGAGCCACTTACCAACCTTCTGCCTCCGCATCAGCGTTCGCTACTCGCCTCATGGTCTCCCAGTGTTCAGGGTGGGTTGCATTCACTTGGAATTAACAAGAGGGGTCATTGAGGGAGGTGCTTGTAGGACTGGCTGCTAATGATAACACACTTAGATTCTGGTCAGAGATGTTCCACACAAGGAGTCTGTGCCACACCTTCAGTTCTTGCTCGGATTTAGCTGCTGGCACACTGGTTTTGGGTATTAAATCTTTGTTCTTAGGACCAGCTTTTCTCTTGTTGATTCCATGCACACTTCTGCTTGTTAAGACGTTTCTACCCAAGGGTCTCCCACTCACTTGCATGGTTCCTACATACATTCAGGGTGTCAAGCACTGACTGTGATAGTTGCATCAGTTTTCCGAGTATGGTGTCACCTGTCATGATCCTTTAATTCAAACTGGGTCTCCTTCTGGGTGTAAGGGGCCCTCAGCCAGGTGACAATTGTCCTGCGCTGTCCCGTCCAAAGTTCTCTGAAAGAATTACCTTCTAATCCACGGCTGAAACATCTAGAAAGTGTCTCCCATTCGCCTCCACCAACACCATGTGCCGAGGTCTCCAGTGTCATGCAGGAGGCATGTGAAGGAGACGTCTCAGCCAGCCTGTGGCCCACTGACCCCTGCATCAGATGAAATCATTCCTACCAACCTACACTCTATGTTCCACAGTACACGCACTCCTCTCGCACATCGATGGCAACCCACTGCTCACTGGAATTCCACCAGCACCCCTGAACATGTTTATTACGCTGCTACATTTCTCCCCCCTGTGTTGCCCATCAAGTGTGGGGCCGATGTCTTTTACGGGAGACCCCTAGTAGAGTTTTTACCAGCATGTGAACACCCTTTACCATAAACTCATTCATTTAATTGGAACTTAAATGAAAATCTAATCTAGCCGAGCTGTGAATTTCACCTGCACCTTCAATAAGGGGACAATGCCAAGCACCCTACGTCACACACAACAGTCAGTACATAGTGCACAGTAGGGATGACCTACAGCGGCTTTGATAGCCATGTCCCTGATGGCGACAAGCTCTGCTCCTCATGGCTTTCTGGTAAACGCGCTCTCTGGGGCCTTTTGTGTCTCTGCTGACAGCATCATGAACTTTGGTGGTTGCAGACTTCTTTGACAAACTTGAATAAAATATATATCACATGAAGTGAGACTCCACTGTCGAAATGATCCTTTACTTCTCTGGGGCAGCTGTAGAGGTGGAGCGGGGACAAGACGGAAGAGGTAGAAGCTGGGGCAATGATTTTTTACCTTTAAGTGTGCTATCTAAGTTTGAACTGTTGGTGGATAGAGAGGTTCCAAGTGGTGGAGCTGCGAGAGAAGGAAAGGAAAAGAAAAACTATGAATGTGCCTGAAATCTCGAAAATGTCATCACTTTTGCAAGTAGTTGATAAAGCTGCGAGAAGAGGGCAGAGCCTGGAAGGTCTCCACAGAAGAGGAGGAGATTGAGCTCTTTCGAACATGCAGATAAAATGTGTCCCGAAAGATGAGTCCAGCTACATCCAGGAAGAAAAAGCGCGAAAAGAGTGTGCAATCAACTGCGGCCAAAGCAGCTGCTGAATTGAGCAGAACCAGGAGCAAGCGTCTGCTACCCCGCATACTGAGAGCATACTCTTCAGAGTGACTGCTTGAGTGAGAGCTTCATTCAAGAAGAGGAGCAAACTCATGTGGACTAGCAAGAAACCGAAGATAGACTTATTCTTTCCAAGAATTTGAGAATGTAATGGGACGATACCAAGAGATTTGGGAGGGATCTAGCAAAAGTTATTCGAAAAAGGGGATTTAAAAGCTGAAGAGAAGCATCTAAGATCTATCTGACCTCAGGTGCGACTGATCTGAGTACAGTTTACACCGGGCGCGCTGCTGCTTCGAGTGGGACTTGCACTGGTGTTCTACTGACTTATCCTGCTCAGATTCTGCACCTACTCGAACTGCCTCATATGAGTCTTCTGGCGACTTTTGCTCGGCTGTCATTGTGCATCCAGAGTGGCTTTTAGGATGTGATTCTGCCTCATATGTGAGGTATTCTGGTGGTACGGTTCTACCTCGCATATGATGGTTTGGTATACTTTTATGCTTCATTTCTGACTTGCTCCAGTGTGATTCCGCTGTTGGTATTGTTTGATTGAGCGTGATTCTCCCTCAGCTGTGATTAGTTCAGGTGTGAGTCCATCTTTAGTAAAGTTTCTTTGGGGCGAGAGTACGTTGAGTATAACTTGTTTGAGTGTTTGTGTTCAAGTGCTGTTCCACATTCCACAACAACAATCATGTTATCAGTGTGACTTGTGTGTGATTATGCATTAGATGTCACTTTGTGTATGATACTGTCTCCATTGAGAGCTGTTTGCACGTGACTTGTAATACTGCTTTGAAAATGACACTAGATTGGTTCCATTTTAATACTTGGTCTAAAGTTAGATGTTGCAAATGGAATGTAGTGCAAATCAAGCCTTTGTAGTGTGCTAGGGGGATGCACTGGTCTTTTAGTGTTTTTGTCTGTGACAGAATTCCATCCTGTGTAGGGAACAGATGTGCTCTGACTGGTGTAACTATCAGAGGACTGCTTCAGGATCCACTTGTGATCTTCTCTCGAGTAACTTTAGTTCTAATGCCATCATCTTTCTTCTTGTCTTTCCAGGTGGTGGTAGTGGGATAGGTCGAGCTGTATGTCAGAGGTTCGCCCGAGAAGGTGCGTCTGTCGCAGTTGTGGACCTCAATGGGTCAGCAGCCAATGAAACTGTACAGATGCTGACACGTGATCAGCAGGGGCAGCAGCACGCCGCCTTTACAGCTGACGTCAGCTCCTTGAAGAAAGTGACCGCTCTCATGTCCAAGATTGAGGTAAGAGCCAGAGTGGGCAACGCAGTGAGATGTGGGAAGAAGGAAGCATGCGTGGGGGCATCAGGATGGATCTGGTGAAGGTAAAGGGAGGGTCTAAGGAGGAAGTAGGTTATTACATGGCAAAGTGAAAATGCCCACCTTCAAGTTTGCGTGAATGGTAGGACTTTCATGAAGAAGCATGATGCGTGGTTAAAGCTAAACACACAAGATGATGGACGGAATGTTGCACAATGGCAAAACATTCACCCCCAGTCACAGATCTGGGTTTAATCCATCGTTATTTTGCTCACCAAGCCTCCCCAGTTCAGACATGGCCATATGCAAATCAGTCTTGACCCTGTGCCTCATAATGGTCAGCAAAATAACGATGAGGCACAGGTTCAAGACTGATTTGCATATGGCCATGTCTGAACTGGGGAGGCTTGGTGAGCAAAATAACGATGGATTAAACCCAGATCTGTGACTGGGTGGTGAATGTTTTGCCATTGTGCAACATTCCGTCCATCATCTTGTGTGTTTTGCATGGTTAAAGCTCTCATTGCCGCTCCTATTGACAGAAGCCTTGCTTGCTCTGCTGTGGAAAAAGCCTTCCGCAGACCCTCTTAACATTAACTAGCTTCCATTCTATCTCTTTTCTTCTTTTTGCTTCTCAAATCTTGGAAAAAGAAGTCCATGTGCAACCTTCTGTCTTCAGAAAGAGTAATTGCATTCTGGCCTCTTTGCAGGCTGGCTTTCCCCAACTCCAAGTCACCGAGATGCCTCTGCTAGATGCCACGGATAACATTTGTGTAGTATCCTTGCACTATCCCCTTTTATTATAGAATATTCTGGCTATGATGCTCTGTGGAATGTTGGCAATCTGTGGGCTGAGTCTGGCAGTTGGCTTGGGGCTGAGCATAATTACTACAATTTGCAAGATGTTAGAGAAGAGTGTGTGCAGCGAAGGCGCTTTTAGATCTCATAACCACTTTTGATACTGTCTCCCACTCTATACGTTGCCAGTGGTCTCAATCTGTGGGCGGGCGAGGAAGTGCATTTGAGTGTCTATCCTCCTTTCCTGGAAGATGGTTTCCAATCTATTCTGACTCCTTCTGCTCGGTCTAAGCCATTTGTGTGTGGGCTTCCACAAGGATTTTCACTGACCCTGACACTTCTATTTTTCTCTTATGTCCATACATATGGCATACAGATTGCCATTTCTTTCGCAGATCAATCTTATGCTTCTGCCAGTGCCTTTCAAGCCTATCAGCTGAGGCTTGTTAAATGAGAAACCACTCGCTTAAATTAAAGAGGGATAAAACCGAGCTGCCTTGTTTTGGTGGGGCCTCTCTGATCTGGTATCTCTGATGGTGGCCTTCTCAGCGGGGCATTGTCCCTTCTAGAGATTCTGCAAAGAGTTTGGGAGTTCTTCTTGAAGTGATTCCTTGTCCATACTCTGTCTTACCTTTACTATCTACGCATGTTACACACAAACGTGTGGACTCTTGTTGTTAAGCTGTCCAATCATTTGTCCTATTGCATATTGATTCCTGCACCACTTGCATTTAGGCATGCCCAAACGACTAATGCAGCGGGTGCGGCTGGTCCACAATTTAGCAGCCAGGCTCCCACTGGGCCATCCATGACACTGCTCCATTTGTTTACATCTCAGGGCCCTTCACTGGTTACCTATGGAGCAGGGCCTGGTCTTTGAGGCCTTCTGCATCTGTCACAGAGCCCCTTATAATCAGGGTCCTAATTTAATTGAATGTGCACCCTAAAATTGCAAGCTGTGCTCTGCTGATGCTTCTTTGACCGCAATCTGTCAAGTTAGTTGATCCGAACTTGGAGGAAGCATTTTTCTGTGTGCCCCCCTAAGCAGTGGAGTGTTCTTCCCCTCCACCTGTGACCAGATCTGACATTACTTTAAGTTTTGCACGGTCTTGATAGCAGGCCACCCCTCAGAAATGTCAGTCTGTTCTTCCAGCTTCAGCGCGAGGACTCCCATCCTTGGGTCGCTGTTCACGCTTTATAAATATTCATTATCATCAAAGCCATTGTGGAAGCCTCGGCTTACTCGGTTATTTCATGGAGTCCAGTGGGTCTTTGCTTGGCGAGCCTTCTCTTTCTTTTCCTGACCATGTCTTTATTGATATTATATTCACACAAATGACAAAGGGCATCAGTACCGTACCAGCCCAGAGTCCAGTAAAGCACAATGTGTCAAATTATGAAAAACTAACCAGTGTCGTAGACCTCAACTGGGTCCATTTTCCCAAAGGTGGTGTGAGTGGCCGACATGTCGGCTCAGCAGGCCCCTCCCACCATAGCAAGAGAAGTGAATATGTGCTGTGGCTTTTAGGAAACCCGCTATCGGGAACAAGATAGGGAGGATTAGAGGGTGGGCAGGATTTACTTCGACCACCAAATGAGGTGGGGGATGGCAAGTGGGTGAATGGGGTAGGGGTGCAAAAAAAGAATGAGGCCTCCAAGCCCGAAGCTGTGTTGAGGGTTCGGGGAAACATGGGAAGATACAACTGTGGAGGGGCGGCATAGTAGACTCCTCTTGCTTCGATCTTGTACTCACCTTGATTGTCTACTTGGATTCGCCGCACCACAGTATTCCTCATAATGTGATGGAAATTTGAGAAATGCATGTCTGCTTTGCACAGTAAGGGCCAGGAATCCAAACCCCAGGGCTTGTTTCCACTCTTCATCTCAGCTCTGTCCTTGCTTGTGGTCTCAGCCGATGTGAGATGGGCCTCTTGTATGGAGGGTTTTCCAGTTCGACTCACTGCAAGCTGTCTGATGGTTCCTCCTCCGTTACTTAGTCTCTGCGGTACCCCACTTCTCGTGATAAACTCTCCTGACACCGATCTCTAGCTCTTTACATTTTTGTCTGAGGCGGCCAGTTTATCCACGCTCGATACGGGTGCATGCCTCCTCCCTGCCTTCGTTTGGTGTCCAGATACCAGTTGCCAGATGCTCCCCTAAGGGGTTGGGGGTCTCCCAATGCTGCTTGACCCTGCATCCTCTGAGACACCCGGTTTCTTATAGTCGATCTCTCTTCTTCCAATCGCAGGCTGCTTTCGTACTTCTTTCTTCGAAGTCTGAGGGGTGATCTCCTGCACAACAGCGCACTGACTTGTGCGTGCCTTTCAAATAACAATCATTTGCAATGCAATCGGTCTCGCCTTTGAGACCTTATATGCATTTAGCTATGCAGCCCATTAGCCTGGGTGCTGAAACATCTACTGTTCTTCAACATGGAGGGAAAGTAAGCACCAAACTGCGTGGCACGCCAGGTATGGGAACACATGGAGAAATATTGACTTTCAGCGGGAAATGGTATAGTCCAAAGCTCTGTTTTTAATATAAAATCAGGGCCTTTGGCGGTCATATTACTGAAAGTACAAGATTTAAAAAAAATATTATTGTCTACGGGTGTTCGTGGGAGACCATTTTATGGACTGGAATCTAGAGAATGCTAAAGTGATTCTGATATTTTACTGACCTCTGCTGGTCGTTTTCTATCAAGAAAGTTAAATGGAGGCAGTTGCCTGAAAAATAAAATATAAAGTGCCTCAGCAGAAAGCAATTGTGGTACTTTACTGACCTCTACTGGTCATTTTCCATAAAGGCAATTAAACAGAGGCAGTTGAACAGAAAAAAAAGTCCCTAAGCGGATGCAGACAAGTCCTAGGGCTGATCTCCAGAGCCCACAAAATACATACACATATATTTATATACTAAAGTATACACAAGAGGTCTCGAATGCTCAACCTAAAAACTAGTTCGGCCCATCAGTGTGTCCCTCAGGGGCCAGAGATGTATCCCCTGTGGCAATTTTAGCAGCAGGAGCACCCAGGCGGCTCTCTCCATGTTGCCTGCTTAACTATGTCCCACCCCATATAAATCATAAAATGTGAGGTGTTTGTGTCGTTGTAGCATTCACCCTTGCATCCATTTCTGTTTGTTACATTTGTAGGTACTACAACTTCTTTTATGTTTTATAAGTTTAAGAGACCAGAGTATTTTGCAGTACTTTGTTGATCACACTCACTTGTGCCTACAGGAAAAGATATCGTTTATTGACTGGGAGCACCAGTGCCGTCAAGGCTGCAGGGTCAGTCTGTCCAGAGATACCCCCTGTCAGTGTCCTTACTAAAGCAGTTTGAGGTCCGTCTGTCCATGAAGACCCTGCGCCAGTGTCCTCCTGACCAAGGTAGCCAGTCAGTCAGCCCATGGAGACCGCACTGTCTGTCTTCCTGACCAAGACAGCAGGATCAGTCTTTTCAGGGAGGCCCCCTGACACTGTCCTGCGAAGGGAGACCTAACCAGAATACAGCCTGCTGCCTCAGAGAGCCCCTCAGACGCCCCGCCATATCCTTTTTCATTCTCTCAATACCTTTTGGCATTCAGAGCCTTCTAGGCACTAGCTCTCTTTGGCCTGCTACCTGCACCAAGGATGCGTGAGCTATGAAGCTGATAGAGCGCGCGGGTCACCCGACCAATAATTTCGCCACTTCCGGCTTCGGGCCCATATATTTCAAATCACCATATACATTGATCGGATGACCTCACGGTTTACTATCAATAATTTGTGAGTTCCTTTCGTTATTCTTCAGAGTACCCGACTTACCATCCACCGACGCGGGTACCTATGACCACAATGGATCAGGGAGCTAGTTGTAAAAGGAAAGGCAGCAAAATACAAACCCAACAAATAACATTCAATACTCTTTGTAAAATGACCACGGACAACTGGAAGTTTTAAAGTCTTTATCTAATTTAGTAAAATTCAGAGAGTATCAAATTCACAGTAATTAAGTAATCAATAAACAGAATAACATACAGTACACAGCTGAATAGCAAATAAGTCAGTGCAACCATTTATAAACTAATGGAACCAGGACACATTCAAAATGAAGGATCAGGAATTAGAACGTTTTAAGATGAATCACTAAAGATGGGATAGGCTTTGATTAGGACTAGTATTCTAGAATTATCTCAAAGAAAATGAGACAGGAGTTCGGGACATTTATATAACTATAGGAGAGTCTATGAAGAGAGACACGCTATGCTTTAAGGCAAAAGTTCTTTAGATAGTTTAAGTAAGGATGTTCTAGACCATATCAGGAAATGACAAACTGCAATGCAAAATATAATTTCTAACAGGTAGGGTAACATAGGAACACGTTACGAAACAAATGCAAATGACTTTATGATTCAATGGTTGCGGAAAAAGGCATGGAAAATTAACATATGCAAAGGTATGTCTTTATTTAAAGCAAAAGACAGAAATTCAGAAAGGTGCAAGATTCAGAGTTTTCAGAGTGATATTTACCTAGACTGGTGTGGAAACCAAACCCTGGCCACGGGTCAGTTAAGGACAGGAACCCCTCAAGGAAGGATACCCCTCAATGGACAGCAGGTGCAGAATGGACACCCAGGACAGGACAGGAAGACCAGATTAGAATCAGGACAGGACCGTCAGGACAGGACCCTCAGGACAGGACCGGCACCCGCAGTTCGGAAGCAACGCCTGCGCTCCACCCTCTCTGCAGCTATCGATCAAGACCCCGATTGGGTCAGCGAACTCCCAGCAAAGTGCTCCGCCAGCACTTTTAAGGTTTAGTAAAACCTTAGTCTATGGTCAAATTTCGGACAGAGTGCTCCGCAGCGCTCTGTATCTTCAGTCACCTATTGAGTGCGTTGGGTCAGTGACAGGTCAGCTAAACCAGACAAGTCGGACAATTTCCCTAGGTGAACCCAGGGTAGATATACTGTTTTGGGACGGTGTACCACCCCCCAATGTTGCAAAGTGTCAGAATCCCTCAATTTGGATTGGTCCTAAGGTAGGATTTGGTTAACACACCAATCAGAACAGACTATTTGGAGGCCTACTTTGCATCTCTGGGTACCGCCTAGCGAGATTGGGGTTCCCATGGGAAGCTGTACAGCAAACAATAGCGCAACACACAATGTATCATATAAGGAGCAACTTTCTCCATTCTCGTAGGGCAGAGGTGGCTTTCCCATGAGCATCTTGACTGTGGCTGCCAGCTGGCTGAGTTCCACTGTCCAATGTTGCCACCTTTCAGTGCACCACGAGTCTGCGCAGAAGGGACCTTCAATATGGCTCCCAACCGGTTCGGACCCCCATTTCCCGCAGTACATGAAAAGTAAGCGAGGACAAATTAAAACATAGAAGTGAATGCATGAAAAACACATCATGGTTTTGTACTTTAACCTTATCCTTATAAAAATATACTACGCAGTTTAAATATTAGCAACATATACACGTTCACAAGAGCATCACCACGTTATTCACGAAAGCTGTGTATTATGCATGCGCACCCTTTCCCACCAAACTTATAACTACGTCAGGTCACGTGAGTTTGACTGACGCATGCGCAGAAGCAATTTTCCAAGCGGCGGCCATGTTTTAGGGACATGGATTAGTTGTATTAGAAAACACATAAGCAAGCTTCATCTACTTCGTTCGTATATAAAAATAAAAGATTAGTAAGACGTACAAATTTTATTAATTGATTACACACGGGCGAGGTTTATGACTCGAGCAAGTCGCGATGCGAAGCTTGCTCTATCAATCCCCTCTTTGATGATATTTACTATCATCACAAAAATTAATGGAACCAGATGCCAACTTCTCACACTTTATACAACTCTATCTCTTCCAGCAAGCGATTCCGCTTCTCTTTTTCATTTTTGGTAGGGTGAGAATTTTTCACCTTTTTGTATATCTGATTATTCATTTCCTCTAATTCAAGCTCATCCACACTCCGTTTCACTCCTCTGGCATTCACTTGATGCTTTCTGGTGTGCTTACGGCATTTGCAACAGACAAATATGAAAAATAGGATAAGACCTATAATTCCAATTGGCATCAGTACCTTGAACAATAAGCTTTTACCTAAGCCAGCAAGCCAATGACCTACATTTGAGAGACCATCTACCAGTCTCTTCCAGGCACTGTCAACCTCGAGTGGTTTGAGTTCCTTTTCCAAATTAGTAATGTTTTTCACATATCTTTTGAGCTGCATACTTTTGTCCGGAATATAAGTGCAACAATGTTGCGCCTTCAACATCCGGCAGACTCCGCCCTCTTTTGCCAATAAGGTATCAAGAGCAAGTCTGTTCTGCAAAACCATTGATCTGATCGCAACCATTTCGGTATTGACCAGCAGAAATCCATGAGCTGTGTCCGTAGACAACACATCTACTATGGTGGACAATTTGCAAATTCTGTGAGTGTTCAGAACCACTCCCACTCCAGGTATCAGTGCACTGAAAATACTACCCATTATTTCACCTACGCTTTCTCTTTTACTACGCACTAAGCCATTAGTATTTTCACTGCTTCCAGCAACTTGTTTCACATGGTATATTTTCGGGAAGACAATGCCAAAATAGCAGCTTCCATACCAGTGATCCGGCAATTTGAAATAAGCCTTGTCTCCACATATATAATAGATTCCAGGAAACACAGGCTCTGACCCATTTTTGAAACCCCATCCTCCAATTACCTTGTAATTATGTTCGCATTCACTGGAACCAATGAAAATGTTATTATAATAGCTAGTCTTCTCGCGGTGAAGACATAGCTTTCCCTTCCTTTCAAAATCCAGCAACAGAGCAGGTCCCGCCCCACCCTTTGAGGTGCCTTCCATGTCCTCAGCCCATTTTGGCGTTTTCTGTCTTTCCTCATCTGCCTTTCTTTGTATTTTTATTCTCCTCTTCTCTGCCATGTTCAGGAACATCTTTTCCTGCTCACGCAAAGAGCAGGTCAAGTTATCTCTGTGTGCGTCACCTATGTCTATATTACCTATAGTCAGGAAGTATTCGCCCATATAGCGAGTAACGTCACTTTTGGTATGTACAGGATTCAGGTTCCCACGTATAGGAAGTTCAGAAAAGATCACGTCATTGTTAGAGTAATAGTACTGTAATGGTCCTCTTTTGTAAAATAAGCTTGCTAAAATGCTACAGGATATTCCGTATGTCAGGGGCAGGTGATGGTATGTCACGCCTTCAGCTACAGAGGTAGGTAGCTTCATGCAGACATAGCAATCCTCAATTTCCATAGTCTCTATATAGTGTATTAACAAGTTTGCGAAAACATTTAAATGTGTC
This sequence comes from Lissotriton helveticus, assembly GCF_964261635.1. NCBI lineage: Eukaryota > Metazoa > Chordata > Amphibia > Caudata > Salamandridae > Lissotriton > Lissotriton helveticus. The sequence goes on from NC_136065.1 coordinate 18,832,602, forward strand.
TTATTCTTAACTCCATGATAATGTAGTCCTCCCTCATCTGATGCTTCTAGGTCTCGTTTTGTTTGTTTGAGTGCTCTCTCATGTCTTGCTACACTCTGTGTTGTCAGCTCTTCATTGTCAGTATTTACAATCTCAGTAGGGTCAACATTAGTATTTTTGCTCACCGCAAAAGGAATGAAAACTGTTAGTCCTATCCAAACTAATATCACTATAATTATACTACATACACATACCTTGCAGCATGTTTTGCAACAACTGCGACTAGGTCTACCACTCACGTTTGAATCAGACATTTTGGCTCAGAAGAAGTTTCTCGACCCCTCTTTGTGTCTCTGCACGAGTAGCTTACTTTGTGCAATTTCACGGTGGCTCGTCTTCTTCTTCGGCAGAGTACTCAGCGACTGGTTCTCCGTCGCTTTCGTCAGTTATATCAAGATCTTCAAATTCTTCCAAAACGAGCGTCCATTCAGGAGACTTGTACTTTTTGTTTTGTCTTTTTATTCGATCGCTCCTCCTTTTGGAAGTGTCTTCTGGTTGCTCGGCTATGCGAGAACTCCTCCTTTCTTCTGCATGTTTTTCTTCTACCGTTTTTATCCTCAGCCTCAATTTCTTTATGACTCCAGGCTCAAGGTGCTTTCTTTTCTTAAGTCTTTTAGTTGGCACTGGGATTTCGTTTTCTTCTATTGCTCTTTTATTTTCATTTGCTTGTTGCAATTCTTCTTCCTTTTCTTCCCTTCCTATCTGACTAGTTCCAGGGCTCGTATCTATTTCTTCTGCCTGGTTACTAAACTGGCCTTGTTCAGGAGAGTTTTGTTTTTGCTTTTTAAATGACTCTGCCTCTGTTTCCTGAACACGTTCTTCTAATCCTATCTGATCCTGTTCGAGCACTTCGTTCTCTTGACTTTCTTCCGCTCGAATCTCTTTACTAGGTCTAATCTGTTGTTTTTCGATTTCTGGAGTTTGGGGAGGTGTATCAATTATTTGCTCAGTCCCTGTCTGACCTTCTCCTTCCTCAGTTTTGATGTGAATCTCAATAGTCTGAGGTTCTTCGCCTGTGCCTTGCTTTTCCTCTCTATTCCACTCTCTACCTTCCCAAATTCGCTCCCTTGTTCTGATGGGGTCTTCTGTGAGGTCAATCAAGGGTATCCACTCATCTGGCCATATGCTTGGCAGCTCGTCATCAGCTACTTCTGGACCAACTTCTGGGAACCCCTCAGCAGGCTTGACTCTTGGTAGCTCGTCATCAACTACCCCTGGACCAACGTCTGCGGACCCCTCAGCTTGACTGGTACTGGACTGTACGTCGTCAGTTACTTCTGGTCTTGCTTCTGCAGGCCCCTCTGCTGGACGGCCTTCTTCTCCAGGCTCCTTGTCTGGTAGTACCTTCTGGGTGTGGCTGGCGTGGATCCAATGGGGAACACCTGCACACTTCACTGCTGTGGTCGTTACCAGGATTACTTGGCGCTTCTGTCCCCACCTTGGTGCCAGGCAGCTCGACCGAGTATGCTTCTTTATTTTGACCCAGTCCCCTGGAACCAGTTTGTGGAGAGGGGTCGTTGGATTGGCGACGGCGTCTTCTCCGATCTGGCGAGAGATATAACGCACTTGGTCACCTAATCTCTTGCAGTATTCAAGCACCAAATCATCAGTAATACTCAACAGTTTGCTTCCTGGTACCCACGCTTGTCTCATCACTCTTCCCATCAGGATTTCATGGGGGCTCAGGCCTGTCTTCCGGTCTGGAATACTTCGGAGTCCCATCAGAACAAGAGGCAGGGCCTTTACCCAGGTCATGCCAGATGCATCACACAATTTCGCTAGTCTTGTTTTGATAGTCCCGTTTATTTGTTCCACCACTCCAGAAGCCTCTGGATGATATGCACAGTGGAGTTTTTGCGAGATCCCAAAGGCCTTACAGAGTTGATCGATCACATCATTCTGAAAATGTCGGCCTCTATCTGATTCAATAGTGACTGGAACCCCGAATCTAGGTATCAGTTCTTTCAGTAAACACTTGGCTACTGTCAGTGCGTCACTTTGGGGAGTAGGGTAAGCTTCCACCCATTTTGAAAATAGGCAGACAATGACAAGGACATACCGCTTCCCCTCACAACGTGGCATGGTGATGAAATCAACCTGTATTCTCACAAAGGGACCCCCTGACCTCCCAATTCTCCCTAGTTCCACCATTGTTCTCTTGCCTGCATTGAACTGTTGACATGACAAGCACCTCTGGCAGAGGGACTCTGCTACTTTCCTGAACTTTTTGCTGTACCAAGTCTGTTGGAATACCAGAATCATGGCGTCCCTACCAATGTGTGATCCCTCATGTATCAGTCTAGCCATTGTGCCAAGCAAGTGTCTGGGTAACACAGGCATACCATTTGGGCCCAAGATGACACCATCCTCACGTCTTGGTCTACAACCTTCTTCCTTCCACTTTTCTCTCTCTTGCCATGGTGTCGCCTGCTGCCATTCTCTCACTTCATCCCATGTAGGCACTTCTTCAAACACTCGAAGTTGGCAGCTGTTTCCGGCCCCCCCCCCGTTTCGGATTGATTATCAGTCGATCCCTGGCGCATAATTTTGCCACTCGATCAGCGAAATCATTTCCCAAAGATACAGGGTCAAGGCCCTTCTTATGAGCAACACACTTGACCACTGCCAATTCCTTTGGTAATTGGATTGCCTCTAAAAGGTCTTGAACAACTTTTCCATTTCGAATAGGGGTACCTGATGAAGTCAGGAACTCCCTCTGTAGCCATAATTGGCCAAAGTCATGCACAACTCCATAACAGTACTGACTGTCAGTATACACTGTTAGGCGTTCGTTTTTCCCCAATTTGCAAGCTTTTATCATAGTGATCAATTCGGCTACTTGTGCAGACTTTACTCCAAATAAATAACCTGCTTCTTCAATTTTGGTTAAGGAGACTACAGCATAGGCAGCATTCAGGCCTCCTTGTTCATGTCTTAGGCATGAACCATCCACAAACAATTCCTTGTCATGTTTAGGCAAAGGTGTTTCTTTAATGTCTGGGCGGGGTTTTGTGCAAAATTCTGTTAAATCAATGCAGTTATGCTCATCTTCCTCCCCATCTTCCATATCCATTGAGTTGGGAAGCAGAGTGGCGGGGTTCAGAATGTTGCACCGAACAATTGTTATATTTGCAGCACCCACGAGAATCCTCTCGTATTTAGTCAGCCGACTAGGGGTGAGATACTGAGTTTTCGTTCTTGTTAGTAAAATCACCACTCCATGCGGAACATACACAGTTACAGGATGTCCCATGACAATGGATTCACTCTGCTCTAAACTTGTGCAAGTAGCAGCTACTGCTTTCAGACATCCTGGTAATCCAGCAGCCACTGGGTCCAGGGTGGCAGAGAAATATGCCACTGGCCTTCTGGTTGTGCCATGCTCTTGTGTTAGGACTGACAACGCGCAATTATCGCGAGTGTCACAGAACAGGGCAAATTCCTTGGAATAGTCTGGCATTCCCAACGCAGGGGCTGTACACAGACAATCTCGCAATTTTGTGAAGGCTGTTAAGCTTTCATCATCCCATTCTACGATATCCGGTGTTCCTCTCTTGGTCATTTTTATCAAAGGCCTAGCTAGGACTGCAAATCCCACAATCCATTGCCTGCAGTATCCTATCACCCCAAGGAACATTCTGATTTCCTTCTGAGTACGGGGTAACTGCATCTTTTGAATTATTCTCACTCTTTCTGACGTTACTTTCCTGATGCCTTTCTCTATCTGGTGCCCCAGATATTTCACTGATTTTGCACAGAACTGTAATTTTTCAGGGGCCACTTTATGTCCCTTCTCACTCAGGTGATTCAGTAGGGCAATGGTGTCAATCACACAATCTTTATGACTTTTGGACGCCACCAAGAGGTCGTCAATGTATTGCACCAGAACAGAATTTCCAGGTAAGACCAAAGTTTCCAAGCATTTTTTCAAGATCTGATTAAAGATAGAGGGGCTCTCTGTGTACCCCTGGGGGACCCTATTCCAGACATACACGTGACTGTTGAAAGCAAATGAGAAAAGAAATTTGCTGTCTGGATGCAAGGGAATGGAAAAGAATGCATGACATAGGTCTATCACAGTGAACCACTCAGCATCCCAGGGAATCTGATACAGGATCACTGCTGGGTTCGGGACAATAGGGCAGCAAGGAACCACTATCTTGTTTACCTTTCTTAGGTCCTGAACTACTCTGTACTTGCCACTAGGCTTTTTGATGCCCATAATGGGTGAATTGCATGGGCTACTCATTACTTCCTGTATAATGTTTCCTTCTAGCAGTTTCTGTATTTCTAGGGCAACACCTGCTCTCACTTCTGCATTCATTCTGTAGGGTTTAGTATTAGGGTATACTGCATTGTCCTTTATTGCTATCTGTATGGGGTCTACGTTTTTCATTAATCCTACATCTTTCCCGGTAAAGTCCCATACCTCTGGCTTCACTGTTTCTTGGAGTTCTTTCGGCAAATCCTGCATAGTCATTCGTTTAATTTCTGAGTCGGGTCTGATTAACATTAATTTATAAATGCCATCTTCAACTGGGGTCTGAATTTCAACACCCTTTGGTGTGCAAAAGATGGTACAGTTCATTTTGCACAGCAAATCACGTCCCAGTAAGTTCACTGGACTGGTGTCACAAACGACAAATCTATGCATTTCTTTAAAGTTTCCAATTGAGATCTCCATGGGCTCGGTAACAGGAGTACTAATCAGTTGATTAGATACCCCCACTACTTGGATTGCTTCCCCCGAGAGGGGTAGGTTTGGAACGTCCACTGTTCTTACAGTAGAACGGGTAGCGCCAGTGTCCAACAGAAAGGTGACATCATTTCCGTCAACCTTTCCTTCAATGTATGGTCCTGACTGGTCTACCGGCAAGGAGGCGCCAAGTACGCACTCCTCGTCCTCCCCTCTCAGGCCCCGTCAGTACTGGTCATCACAAAGGAAGGTATCATTTAGTAAATACTGCGAAGTTGCTGCATTTCTGTTCTCATTGCTCCCCCAGATTTCTACGTCCTCACCCTGCGTGGATTTTCCCTTAAATACTGGCTTTGGTGCTCGGGGCAACTGAATCGTTTTTACCTGTTGTTGGGTCTTTCTTGGTCTTTCATTCTGCGTCTGTGGAGTTAAAGCAGGTGTTTGGGAGTTATCATCCTGCAAATAGGGACACTCGTCTCGCCAGTGTCCAATTTCTACACACTGGTGGCAGGGAAATTTCTTCTTAGCCTCCTCCCTGCTCATTTTGGGCCGGGGCTTTCCTCCACCCCCACCCCCAGGACCTGGATTCTGAGTAGTTTTGGCCATTTTATTCAATTGTTTTTCCTGCTGTTCTGCGAGCTTCACTTGAGCCCACATAACCTTCTCCTTGAGAGCCTTTTTCTTTTCTGCCATCTCGTCCTCGCAGTACTTTGCGTACCGTAGGACCTCATCCATCTTTTTAGTATGCCAACAGATCTTGTTATCTTTTATCCATTGACAAATTTCGGGTCTTAAACCGTTTACAAACCTGTAAATAAAATGTGTCATATCCTTCATCTCGATGTTATCTATACCACTGTATGTTTTGAACACTTGCAACAGCCTTTCATAATAGGAGTGTACTGTCTCGTCTCTTTCCTGCGTGGTTCTATCTATCCGGGTCCAATCAGTTTCCTTTGCTGGCACTTTTAGTTTCAGATGCTGAATTACCTGATCATATTTTCTCATTACTTCCTTCGATGGTTCCCCTGTTTTTTCATCTCTCGTGTATTCCTCACTAGGCCAAGCTATGGCTATTTTACACTCGGTCCATAGATCTACAGGGACCACGATGTCGAAGAACCCATCCAGGTCCTTCCACAGGCATTTTTGCACTTTTACGAATCTTTCTACCTGCCTATACCAATCCACGGGCTTTTCTCCCTAATTTCGGAAAATCATTAGTAAAGGACACAATATCCTGTCTGGACCATGGGACGTGCACATATTTTCCACCTGGTACTTCGCGCATAGGGCATAACTGTTCTGGTTTGCCAGGTTCCCTTAGAACGAATTCGGGAGTTGCCTGCCTAGACCTGGCCTCATCCTTTTTCTTGGTCCATCTGGCTTTCCATCTTTCCACATCTCCCCATTTTTGCAATACTGTCAATAGTTCTTTGACCTGTGCTTTCTTCCCAGAAACATTCAAGTTTTCCAAATCCTTGTCTGAGAAATCTGCCCTATATGGTTTCTGCAGTGGTTTTGATTTTGAAATATCTATTCCCATGCTAGCAGCAGTGTCTGTCAGTTTTTCATGAAGCACTCGGGTATTTCGGGTGAGACTCTTGCAGATAAACAGCATTTCGTCTTCGGAGTAGGTATTTAATCTGTCTAATCCTACGTTTCCTGCCATCAATTCCTCTATTTCTATTCTCAGCTTGTAGAGATCTAAAGGTTTCGTTGGGGACGCTTGTTTTTCAAATTCTTGACTCCATCTTTCGATTTCTTCAGGAGTCACCAATGTGACACTCTTCGTACCTGAGGTCGATTCCATCTGAATTTCCCTCGCGTTAAAAGGATTGTCTTTTCTGTATCCTTTTTCCTGTATTTCTAACGGGCAGATCTAGAAGCGAGACCTCCGACTCGCACTCACTTGTCTGGTCATCTACAATTAATGGTTCTGGTCTGGTCGGTGCAATGACAGGAGTAATTACTGGAGTTTTCGGACTTCCTTGACGGTCCCCGTACAACGGAACCACCGGTCCGATCGTTACTGGGATCGTTAAGGCTTCAGGACTTGCATTTAGCTGTGACATTTTCTGTATTATCTCAGCTCTCTAGTTTGCTAGCGCTTCCCGCTCTTTCTCTTCTAATAACCTGTCCAAGGATTTGTCATGTAACACCTGCGGGGTTAGAATGGGAGCATAACTCGGGGCAGTGGGATGTGTCTCACTTGGTCCTCCGCCATAATTAGGTTTCTGAAACAAACTTCCTGTGCCTAGAATTCTCTGATCTTCCTCATCCCGGGGCTGTACTAACGGCAATCCTAAACCTAAGGACCTCACCTCACCTCACCTCCGTAGGGGGGACGAGAGCAAAAATCTCCTTCCCGTGAATGTCCCATCTCCCCACCAATTGGTCTCCTTGGGTAAATACTTCTGGTTTCTACGGGTCCTAGATTCTCAGTATAAGGAGGAATTAGATAATCCCCTCCTACACTTGCGGACCTGACCTCTTCCCTTTGTAGGGGTCTCCGGGGAATATCTCCTGCACTCGAAGGTCGGTGTCCCTCATTATAAGGAGGCGGACTTCTCATGCATATGTCATCTAACAACTCGTCATCTGATTCTCCGAGGGGCCCCCAGTGTTTGGATTTCTCTGTCCTTTTTCCCCCCCCAGGAGGATCCTCTGCTGGCATCATGGGAAACAGTCCCTCAACAATCATGCTCTGTCTCCATTCTTTCATCTTTTTGTCTCAGGTTTCTTGTTTCAGTTTTGGGTAATACTTTGTCAGCCCTTTGTCCATTCGGGGCTTTTCTCTTTGGAAAGCCTCAATCTCCCATTCCTCTAATGCCTCATACTGCGTTAGTCTCGGTCTGGGATGTAATTCATTCATTCGGGTTCTTAAAGTGAATAAGATCCTACCATTAAAGGTACCTTCTAACGGAAAGGCCATTATTCCGTCATCTTGTGTGTATTTCGCCCAATTTTCTAACCACACACATGTATTGTACCCTCTGTCGAACATCATGAAAGAGGCGGGAGTATTTGGTGGTGGAATAACAATGCCCTCTCTAGTTTTGATCGGTTTGTCCTTTTTGAAGTAATTCTTTACCTTATTTACAAGGGACAATTTTCGCTTATTTCCGTACATAATGCCGTATCTATTAGCCTTCCACTGATCCCTTTCAAACCCTAGGTTTCTTGGATCGGGTCTAGTCTCTGGAGTATACGAGTGCCACATACGATTCCTACGCTTAACTTTGTTTACAAAATTACCTCCAATCAGAATGCGTCTTGTAATTCCGTGCGACCAATGTGGTGCACGAGTTCAAATATTTTCGGCCAATGGGTGCGCGGCCTTTTCGCGAGACAGTTCTCACGCTTCGGCGCTCACCCCTCCTTCACAATTCCAGCCCCGCTACCCGCCCGCTGTTTCTACCAATCCCAGCGCGGCACAGAGTGACGTCAGAGACGCTTCGCGACTGACTCCCTCCCTTCACAAGGTAACGGAAACTTTCTTTCTTTCTAAAGTGCTTAGTACTTGGTTATTTTACGACGAATACACATTCGCCACAGTGCTCAAGTGTCTAGACAGGAAAGAGTTGTTTTACTGCAAGTAAACTACTTCCATTTACTTTTCACACACTACGGGTAGATCTCTTCCGCCTACCCTTCACTCTAGCATCAGTGAACCTGTTACTTCCCTAGACCCATCCACTCTTTCCGGGATATATCCGAGTCTAAGGTTTCCCAGCGGACCCCTTTGCTTTCACCCAAGCTCCGATGAACCTGCTACTCTTCCGATGTGACCCTTATTAGGTTACGCCACTATGGGAATTTTGCCAATGAACCTCGTTACTAACATTTATTCACACATGTATTCAGAAAAAGCCCTAGTTAGTGCTTCCGGTTCTACCTAACCTGCACCTAACCTTCCTTGAGCCTGCGACCTCGAGGCAAGTAGATTCTATTCACCACTTGCCATTCAATTCCCCCGGGGATTTCCGACAACACTTAACAAACCGTTTTACATACGCATGGATTAATACATATAACAATATAAGAACAAGAATAACAATTTTCAAACAATTCATAAATTTCAAAAGCAACGCATCTCAAGAGAGTGATCAAGTCCCCGAAATGGCCGCTCTTATAGCAGCAATAATGTTAGCAGCTACCGACTTGGCTAGCTTAACTAGTCCTACCTAACCTTTAACTATTCCCTAACCATAACTCTGCTACCAGAAAAATACTGATAGAGCGCGCGGGTCACCCGACCAATAATTTCGCCACTTCCGGCTTCGGGCCCATATATTTCAAATCACCATATACATTGATCGGATGACCTCACGGTTTACTATCAATCATTTGTGAGTTCCTTTCGTTATTCTTCAGAGTACCCGACTTACCATCCACCGACGCGGGTACCTATGACCACAATGGATCAGGGAGCTAGTTGTAAAAGGAAAGGCAGCAAAATACAAACCCAACAAATAACATTCAATACTCTTTGTAAAATGACCACGGACAACTGGAAGTTTTAAAGTCTTTATCTAATTTAGTAAAATTCAGAGAGTATCAAATTCACAGTAATTAAGTAATCAATAAACAGAATAACATACAGTACACAGCTGAATAGCAAATAAGTCAGTGCAACCATTTATAAACTAATGGAACCAGGACACATTCAAAATGAAGGATCAGGAATTAGAACGTTTTAAGATGAATCACTAAAGATGGGATAGGCTTTGATTAGGACTAGTATTCTAGAATTATCTCAAAGAAAATGAGACAGGAGTTCGGGACATTTATATAACTATAGGAGAGTCTATGAAGAGAGACACGCTATGCTTTAAGGCAAAAGTTCTTTAGATAGTTTAAGTAAGGATGTTCTAGACCAAATCAGGAAATGACAAACTGCAATGCAAAATATAATTTCTAACAGGTAGGGTAACATAGGAACACGTTACGAAACAAATGCAAATGACTTTATGATTCAATGGTTGCGGAAAAAGGCATGGAAAATTAACATATGCAAAGGTATGTCTTTATTTAAAGCAAAAGACAGAAATTCAGAAAGGTGCAAGATTCAGAGTTTTCAGAGTGATATTTACCTAGACTGGTGTGGAAACCAAACCCTGGCCACGGGTCAGTTAAGGACAGGAACCCCTCAAGGAAGGATACCCCTCAATGGACAGCAGGTGCAGAATGGACACCCAAGACAGGACAGGAAGACCAGATTAGAATCAGGACAGGACCGTCAGGACAGGACCCTCAGGACAGGACCCTCAGGACAGGACCGGCACCCGCAGTTCGGAAGCAACGCCTGCGCTCCACCCTCTCTGCAGGTATCGATCAAGACCCCGATTGGGTCAGCGAACTCCCAGCAAAGTGCTCCGCCAGCACTTTAAGGTTTAGTAAAACCTTAGTCTATGGTCAAATTTCGGACAGAGTGCTCCGCAGCGCTCTGTATATTCAGTCACCTATTGAGTACGATGGGTCAGTGACAGGTCAGCTAAACCAGACAAGTCGGACGGTTCCCTAGGTGAACCCAGGGTAGATATACTGTTTTGGGACGGTGTACCACCCCCCAATGTTGCAAAGTGCCAGAATCCCTCAATTTGGATTGGTCCTAAGGTAGGATTTGGTTAACACACCAATCGGAACAGACTATTTGGAGGCCTACTTTGCATCTCTGGGTACCGCCTAGCGAGATTGGGGTTCCCATGGGAAGCTGTACAGCAAACAATAGCGCAACACACAATGTATCATATAAGGAGCAACTTTCTCCATTCTCGTAGGGCAGAGGTGGCTTTCCCATGAGCATCTTGACTGTGGCTGCCAGCTTGCTGAGTTCCACTGTCCAATGTTGCCACCTTTCAGTGCACCACGAGTATGCGCAGAAGGGACCTTCAATATGGCTCCCAACCGGTTCGGACCCCCATTTCCCGCAGTACATGAAAAGTAAGCGAGGACAAATTAAAACATAGAAGTGAATGCATGAAAAACACATCATGGTTTTGTACTTTAACCTTATCATTATAAAAATATACTATGCAGTTTAAATATTAGCAACATATACACGTTCACAAGAGCATCACCACGTTATTCACGAAAGCTGTGTATTACGCATGCGCACCCTTTCCCACCAAACTTATAACTACGTCAGGTCACGTGAGTGTGACTGACGCATGCGCAGAAGCAATTTTCCAAGCGGCGGCCATGTTTAGGGACATGGATTAGTTGTATTAGGAAACACATAAGCAAGCTTCATCTACTTCGTTCGTATATAAAAATAAAAGATTAGTAAGACGTACAAATTTTATTAATTGATTACACACGGGCGAGGTTCATGACTCGAGCAAGTCGCGATGCGAAGCTTGCTCTATCATAGCCATGAGTAAAAGGACAACCACTAGTACCCTGAAATATCCAAGTTTCAGAAGCTAGATATACTTGAGAAACATTCCCACCATGACAGAAGCTCCCTAGATAGAGTGGAAGGGTTCTAGTGCTGGCGGTGGAGCCCTGGCCATGTTTACTCTGCATTGCATCCTTTGCCTCCATTCTTCTGTTACTCATCAGCAACGCTGAGCCCTACAGGAACCAGATGTTCTTTTTTGTATATATTTTACTATGCATGTTATTTTTAACATAATCATGTCCTGACTTCATTCAGAAAGGCCTCTAAGGACCTTGATGATTTGGATCAAGGGAAGCAAACCAAGACTACAACTCCCAGAGTGCATTAGGTTGTCACATGAAAGCCTAGGACTGTAATTCAGCTATTCTTACAACATGGAGCCGGATCATAAGGGTGGAATTACCCAACACTCACTTCTATTTGTAGGCAGGCAAAGATCTCTCTTCCTCTGTAACCCACATGTCCCTTTACCCTCTGTGTCCCTTGCACCCTCTTTCCATCCCTATAGCCATAATGTCGTCTCTGTGTCTCTCTCTCTCTCAGGCCCAGTATTCCCGGCCTCCCTGCATATCCGTGAACAGTGCCGGCATCACCCGCGATGAGTTCCTGCTGAAACTCACAGAAGAGGCGCTTGACGCAGTCTTAAACGTGAACGTAAAGGTAAAAGTGTGATCCTTGCTGTGATAGGATCATGGCTCATTGTACCAGGATCCCGACTGGCTATGCGTGGAGCCCGACTGTTTGTGTCTGCATTTGGTGTGTCCCTGACTCTCTTGTCCCTGGTTCTGACCCTGACATGCCTCTGACTCTCTTGCCTCTGACTCTCTTGCCTCTGGCTCTCTTGCCTCTGGCTCTCTTGCCTCTGGCTCTCTTGCCTCTGGCTCTCTTGCCTCTGGCTCTCTTGCCTCTGACTCTCTTGCCTCTGACTCTCTTGCCTCTGGCTCTCTTGCCTCTGGCTCTCTTGCCTCGGGCTCTCTTGCCTCGGGCTCTCTTGCCTCGGGCTCTCTTGCCTCGGGGGCTCTTGCCTCTGGCTCTCTTGTCTCTGGCTCCCTTGTCTCTGACTCTCTTGTCTCTGACTCTCTTGCCTCTGGCTCTCTTGCCTCTGGCTCTCTTGTCTCTGGCTCTCTTGTCTCTGGCTCTCTTGTCTCTGGCTCTCTTGTCTCTGGCTCTCTTGCCTCTGGCTCCCTTGCCTCTGGCTCTCTTGCCTCTGGCTCTCTTGCCTCTGGCTCTCTTGCCTCTGACTCTCTTGCCTCTGACTCTCTTGCCTCTGACTCTCTTGCCTCTGACTCTCTTGCCTCTGACTCTCTTGCCTCTGACTCTCTTGCCTCTGACTCTCTTGCCTCTGGCTCTCTTGCCTCTGGCTCTCTTGCCTCTGGCTCTCTTGCCTCTGGCTCTCTTGCCTCGGGCTCTCTTGCCTCGGGCTCTCTTGCCTCGGGCTCTCTTGCCTCGGGCTCTCTTGCCTCGGGCTCTCTTGCCTCGGGCTCTCTTGCCTCGGGCTCTCTTGCCTCGGGCTCTCTTGCCTCGGGCTCTCTTGTCTCTGGCTCTCTTGTCTCTGGCTCCCTTGTCTCTGGCTCCCTTGTCTCTGGCTCCCTTGTCTCTGGCTCTCTTGTCTCTGGCTCTCTTGTCTCTGGCTCTCTTGTCTCTGGCTCTCTTGTCTCTGGCTCTCTTGCCTCTGGCTCCCTTGCCTCTGGCTCCCTTGCCTCTGGCTCTCTTGCCTCTGGCTCTCTTGCCTCTGGCTCTCTTGCCTCTGGCTCTCTTGCCTCTGGCTCTCTTGCCTCTGGCTCTCTTGCCTCTGGCTCTCTTGCCTCTGGCTCTCTTGCCTCTGGCTCTCTTGCCTCTGGCTCTCTTGCCTCTGGCTCTCTTGCCTCTGGCTCTCTTGTCTCTGGCTCTCTTGTCTCTGGCTCTCTTGTCTCTGGCTCTCTTGTCTCTGGCTCTCTTGTCTCTGGCTCTCTTGTCTCTGGCTCTCTTGTCTCTGGCTCTCTTGTCTCTGGCTCTCTTGTCTCTGGCTCTCTTGCCTCTGGCTCTCTTGTCTCTGGCTCTCTTGTCTCTGGCTCTCTTGTCTCTGGCTCTCTTGCCTCTGGCTCTCTTGCCTCGGGCTCTCTTGCCTCTGGCTCTCTTGCCTCTGGCTCTCTTGCCTCTGGCTCTCTTGTCTCTGGCTCTCTTGTCTCTGGCTCTCTTGTCTCTGGCTCTCTTGTCTCTGGCTCCCTTGTCTCTGGCTCTCTTGCCTCTGGCTCCCTTGCCTCTGGCTCCCTTGCCTCTGGCTCTCTTGCCTCTGGCTCTCTTGCCTCTGGCTCTCTTGCCTCGGGCTCTCTTGCCTCGGGCTCTCTTGCCTCTGGCTCTCTTGCCTCTGGCTCTCTTGTCTCTGGCTCTCTTGTCTCTGGCTCTCTTGTCTCTGGCTCTCTTGTCTCTGGCTCCCTTGTCTCTGGCTCTCTTGCCTCTGGCTCCCTTGCCTCTGGCTCCCTTGCCTCTGGCTCTCTTGCCTCTGGCTCTCTTGCCTCTGGCTCTCTTGTCTCTGGCTCCGACTCCCTCGTCACTGGTCCTTATGCTCGTGGCTCATGTCTCTGAGTGTGATGTGCATATTGTTGTAATTCATATTGGATTCAGTCTTTTCCTTCCTCCTTCCCAGGGCACATTCTTCATCACACAGGCCGTGGCCAGGGCACTGGTTGCCAGCGGAGCCAGCAGCGGGTCCATCATCAACATGGGCAGCGTTATAGGGAAGGTAAGGTCAGAGGTGACGCGAAGCAGCAGGTGGTAGGTGCAACAAGTGTTTGCAGAGGGAGTGGTGCAGTCCATGGACAGCCCACCATTTCATGGTTCAGACGTGAGGGTAGCCCGTACCCCTTCAATTACTGTCCATCGTAGATCAGAGGGTTCAGATTAGGCAAGGTCAAAGTTCATGAGGTCACAGTGAAGAGGGGGCAGTAATGGCACTTTGTCTCTGCCTTCAGTTTTGGACAGTAGCAAAGGTGTGCATGAATGTGTAGGACTCCCTCACCTCTCCTCCTTGACTCCCCCAAACATGGAAGCTGTTACCTCTCAACATTCCACTTCCCAGGGAGATTATTGGATTTATTTGGGAATATTTTGGTGGGTTGGCTTAGCAAGAGTTTCAGGTTTACATCCATTCTCATTTTAGGTCTGGCTTGGCAGTGCTGCAGTGTTGAGACTTGCGGTTTACAACATACATAGTTGTAGTAACTGAGCAGACATGAGAGGTAATTTCTTAGTTCCTTTATTTACATTACATCCTCTTCATGCAGTAACCTCCAGCAGTATGACCACTCCAACTGCTATTTCACAGAACCACAATTCTAAATACATCATCAATGCCCAGAAGAACATAGGACATCTCCACACATTTCCCCCCCTAATAATACTATGATAATCTAACCGGTGAAAAAATTCTAAGCGCAAAGAAAACATTAAATAAAAAGTACAGATAATAACAATTCACATTTGGGATGGAAAAAAAACAATTATGAGTGAGTTGCATCAACAGGGCATTTGACCTTACATAGGTTGTCTTTACTCCAAACTCTTCCATCACTCAATTGGATAACTAGATTTTTCACCTTAACCACTCTGAGGTTGATAAAATGTACTTTCTCCTTTCCTTACATAACCAGACTTACTCACAACCACCCAGTCCCCACAACTCGCATCCAACTCTTTAAACCCTTTCCTGTTGGCATATATAATATTTTAATCCACCTCTGAGACTCCATTCCTCTTGCGGACATGCAGTCCGATCTATCTACACTTGAACTTTTTTACACAACCACACAGGTGATTCCTGCGTTGCAGCCTCCCTTCCCTTGAGAGCCACAAATGGAGACACACCTCTCTTAGAATGTGGTGTAGCTCTAAGGGCCCAAACCACTTTGTCCAATTCACACTTCCATGCAAGACCATTGGCCAAAGATAACTGGATAATAATTCTCCATAATTATTCTATTGACGCGCTCCACCAATCTATTAGCTTGTGGCCTAAATAATGCAATTCTTTCATGCTTGATGCCAAGACCCTCAAAGAAACCCGCCATGACTGTAGAAACCACCAGTTGCACACCGTTTATCAGAAACTAGCACCTTAGGAATCCCTTCTTCCAAGAACACTCCCTGTTGAAATTCCACCACACTCTGACTTGAAATTTCCCTCATGGACCTGAACACAAACCACTTACTGTGGTAATCCACAATAACTGCCAAACACCTGTCTCTTACAGCCAGCTTATCCACGGAACCAACAAGGTCCAACGACAATCTTTCTCAAGGGTGAGTAGGAAGTTCTATACATCCTAACTGTGGCTGCCTGACCACCTTGCATTCGTCGCTATTTCCACAAACAATACAATCAATGACTACTTTTGTGTAGGTTTACGATTGTTTACTATTCACAAACGGATTTACGAGTGGGGAGTCTCCACATATAAATAGACCTCTTTTTATGTACGGAGACTCCGCACTCGTATACATACTACTCATAAATCCCTTTGTGGATAGCAAACAGTCGTAAACTTACACAAAAGTGTCCGTCTACCTTTGTGGGTCAGGCCCTACGTGACCATCGTGGCCGCATTCATTTGGCGTTACGACGGTGTGTAGTGCAAGTTCCAGGCTGCTTCAGTTGTGATGCAGAAATGTCAGCGGTGTCTTTTCCGTTTCCTTTTTATTCATTATGAGCGAAACACAGACAAAGGTTCTGCTCCTGTCAAAGCCAGCCCTGATTTTACCTTGACTAACTGCTCATTTAATCTTGGTGAACAGAAGTACAAACTGTGCTATAGAAGGTTTCTTAATATAGAAATTCGTTCTATTGAAGGCTCCGCAATCCTAAAAGAGATGATTGCGAAACACAGGAAGGAAGAGACAGGTCCTGGACAGGTATAACATTTAATATACAGAGCTCTCCCTCCGAAGGTCCGGATCTTCTGGAGGTGGGTCTGCTTGCTCGAAGCCCACAGGTCAGAGCCGTCCCCTCCGGCTGCTTCTGGATCCTTCGCGTGCATAGGACGGTTCTTCCTCACCTTCTCAAAGAGCTGATGGCTGCACGCGTGCTAGTGCCCTGACGAGAACAGTTTCACCGTTTCGATGTTATTCAGCGCCTTCAAATCCATTCTTTTTGTTAAGTGTCCACAAGGTCTAGGTTCTTTGCTTGGGTTGATAGAGTTAAGTGCTACCTTTCCTTGAGTTAGTTCTTAAGTGCCACGAAACAAGGTGGTATAAGTGTACTTCATGAGATTGATCAAATCCTGCGGAAGTGCAGCTTCGCCAGAGCCATGGTGATCCTGCCTTCACCCTCAGATGCCAGGAAGGATTCAGTGCCCCTTCTTGGATGACCACTGGCCTGACATACAGCCGTGCACCGCTTGCCTCTGGATAAAGCTGGGTCCAGACACTGCTTCTCGTTCAAGGGTCCAGTCTGCAAAAGGTGACCCAAAGCTAGGCTAGTTGTTGGCCAGAGACCCTATTAGATGGAGCCCACAGCCCACGCAAGCGAAGGAGGTACTTGTTCTTTTTCACCTGACAGTGTTAGGTATCAAAGTGTTTGGATGTAGAGATGAGGGGGGAGCGACAAGACTAGGAGGATGAAAGTATCTCGCCCAAGAAACTCCCCAAGCTGAGGAGGCTTCTCTGAAGAAACATTCTCTTGCTGTCTTTGTATCAAATATTAATACATTTCATTATTTTTTAACAAAGCAGATCAGGTTTTTCAACTAAAGGTCAGAGGTTATGATGGAGGTCAGAAGGTACTTTAAAGGCAGGGTTCTGATTTAAAGTGCTGTGAAGTTTGCCTTTGGCCGTTTACAGCGCTACGCTGCCTTTTAGCTTGGTTCACACTATAGAAATGCCAGATACATACAGGAGGTCAGGAGGTCAGTGCTTTCAGTGCATCCATTATCTTGTGCCCCATCCCATGAAGTCCACCCATCACCCACACCTTCCTCTTGTGAGATGTTCTACAGGGAAGTTTAGAGGTTCTACCTCACTCCTCCAACCTCTCACACTCCACTCTTTGCATTGACCCCTCCTCTAGTCCGATACTCTGCAGGGTTCCGTGCGGGTTCTAAAACAGATAGACCTAAGGTTCTGTCTCCTGTGCAGTCGTTCGTCTTCCTTAACCAGCTTCGTGATGAACTAGTGCAAGGAGAGCTCAATACTGTGACGGCCAGAGGTTACCGCTAGGTCTCACTGATGTTCTTCACTCTTGTTTCCATTCCTAGGTGGGAAACCTTGGGCAGGCGAACTATGCAGCATCCAAAGCGGCTGTGGAAGGGTTAACGAAGACGGCGGCAAAGGAGCTGGCCAAGTATGAGCGTGGAGGGGTCCTTTTGGGAGAATGGGACTCTTGGATGTGTGCGGTGGGCACCTGGACTGGGGATTGGTGGTATTATCAGGTGTCTTTGCAGGACACTGCAGGCAGTTTGGGTGTTTTCGGGAGGTCTACGCAGGACACCGTGGAGATTGGCGGTGGTTTCAAGAAGTGTTTAGAGCACACGGCAGGGATTTGTGGTGGTTTCAGAGGGGTTTTCACAGGACATTGTAGGGATTGGTTGTGGTTTCAATAGGTGTTCAGGGAACTCAGCAGGATTGGTGGTGGTTTTAGGTCTTAACAGGACACTGCGGAGATTGGTGTTTTTTTAGGTCTTCACAGGTCACTGCGGGATTGGGGGTGGTTTTAGGTCTTTGCAGGTCACTGCGGGATTGGTGGTAGTGCTAGAGATCGCGGGTCACCCGACCAATAATTTCGCCGCTTCGGGCCCATATATTTCAAATCACCAGATACATTGATCGGATGACGTCACAATCTACTACCAATAATTGTGAGTTCCTTTTCTATTTTCTAGTGTACCCGACTTACCATCCACTGTTACGGGTACCTATGACCACAATGGATCAGGGAGCTAGCTGTAAAAGGAAAGGCAGCAAATAATATATACTTCAATAAATGACTTTACTTTTATAAAATGACCACGGACAACTAGAAGTTTTATAAAGTTTATATAAAGTTCAAATCAGTGTGAAAATACCACTTACATTGAGCAGATAGTCAGTAAGCAAGATAACAAAACATTTTTGGATTCAAGAGAAATGCGACTGGGAACCTGCTAAGCTAGTAAACTAATCATGTAAGAGTCAAAAATGGGTGATGAAAAAAATAACTAGGGCAAGAATCATTTATGCTATGGAATGGGAAAACTTAGAAATCTAAATAGTTCGATTAACGTGAAAAATAGGACCCGCTATAACTTCAGAAAAATCTCTTCATTCAGTTTAGTGAGAAAATTTATAGAACCCATCAAACCAGTTATAAACTGTAAACAGGAAAATTATTTGTAAAAGGAAGGGTAACATAGGAACACGCTATGAAAATAAATGCATACGTTTCATGAGATGCAATGAGTTGCGGAAAAAGCATGGAAAAATTTATCATATGCAAAGATATGTCTTTATTAAAGCAAAGACAGAAAAATAGAAAGGTGCAGTTTCAAGAGATTTAGAGCAATATTTACCTAGACTGGTGTGAAAAACCAAACCCTGGCCACGGGTCAGTTAAGGACAGGAAACCCTCAAGGAAGGATACCCCTCAATGGACAGCAGGTGCAGAATGGACACCCAGAACAGGACAGGAAACCCTCAGATTAGGATCAGGACAGGACCACCAGGACACGACCAGCACCTGCAGTTTGGAAGCAACGCCTGCGCTCCACCCTCTCTGCAGCTATCAGTCAAGACCCCGATTGGGTCAGCGAACTCCCAGCAAAGTGCTCCGCCAGCACTTTTAAGGTTTAGTAAAACCTTAGTCTATGGTCAATTTCGGACAGAGTGCTCCGCAGCGCTCTGTATCAAGTCACCTATTGAGTGCGTTGGGTCAGTGACAGGTCAGCTATTCAGACAAGTCGGACAATTTCCCTAGGTGAACCCAGGGTAGATATACTGTTTTGGGACAGGGTACCACCCCCCAAATGTTGCAAAGTGTCAGAATCCCCAATTTCGATTGGTCCTAAGGTAGGATTTGGTTAACACACCAATCAGAACAGACTATTACAAGCCCTACTTAGCATCCTAGGGTGCCACCTAGCAAGATTGGGGTTCCCACGAGAAGTCGCAGAGAATACAATGGAAAGAATACAATTTGATACAATAGAATGCAATCATGATGCCTTGGCTGGGTGAAGGTGCACGTTCCCATGCTGGCTCTGGCATCAACCTTCTTTGGCTTGGTTTCAATGTCACCGCACCATCGAGTGATTCTGCGCAGAAATACCCTCCAAGATGGACTCCCCAGCCCCGTCACCCCTCAGTGTCGAGGATACATGAAAAGTAAGCGAAAACAAATTAATACATAGAAATGAATGAATGTATTATATGTTATAAGTTCGTACTTTAGTTTCATCATTATAAAAATATACTATGCATTAGTGAATACGTGCAACGAATAACATCACAGGAGCAGCAGCACAAAGCTTCAGCACGTTATTGCTATTACGCATGCGCACCTTTTCCCTCTCGAATTCTGACTGCGTCATGTCAGCTGACTATGCCTCACGCATGCGCAGAAACGAAAAGCCAAGCAGCGGCCATTTTAGGGACGAGGATTAATCGTATTAGTAGAACACCTAGGCAAGCTTCGCTACCTTTCACGCATCTCCAAAATAAAGATATTAATAATAACGTACGTTTATTATGAGGTTATGGCAAAATCGAGGTTCATGAATCGAGCAAGTCGCGATGCGAAATCTTGCTCTATCAGTAGTTTTAGGTCTTCAAAGGACCCTGCAGGGATTGGTGAGGGTTTCAAGAGGTCTTCACAGGACACTGCGGGATTGGTGGAAGTTTCAAGAGGTCTTTACAGGACAGTGCTGGATTGGTGGTGGTTTTAGGTCTTCAAAGGACCCTGCGGGGATTGGTGAAGGTTTCAAGAGGTCTTCACAGTACCCTGTGGGGATTGGTGGAAGTTTCAAGAATTCTTCACAGGACAGTGTGGGATTGGTGGTTGTTTTAGGTCTTCAAAGGACCCTGTGGGGATTGGTGGTGGTTTTAGGTCTTCACAGGACCCTGCGGGGATTGGTGGTGGTTTTAGGTCTTCACAGGACCCTGCGGGGATTGGTGGGGGTTTCAAGAGGTCTTCACAGGACCCTGCGGGGATTGGTGGGGGTTTCAAGAGGTCTTCACAGGACCCTGCGGGGATTGGTGGTGGTTTTAGGTCTTCACAGGACCCTGCGGGGATTGGTAAGGGTTTCAAGAGGTCTTCACAGGACCCTGCGGGGATTGGTGGGGGTTTCAAGAGGTCTTCACAGGACCCTGCGGGGATTGGTAAGGGTTTCAAGAGGTCTTCACAGGACCCTGCGGGGATTGGTGGGGGTTTTAAGAGGTCTTCAAGGAACACTGCGGGACTGGTGGGGTTTCAAGAGGTCTTCACAGGACCCTGCGGGGATTGGTGGGTGTTTCAAGAGGTCTTTACAGAACACTGCGGTATTGGTGGGGGTTTCAAGAGGTCTTCACAGGACAGTGCTGGATTGGTGGTGGTTTTAGGTCTTCACAGGACACTGCAGGGATTGGTGGGGGTTTCAAGAGGTCTTCACAGGACACTGCAGGGATTGGTGGGGGTTTCAAGAGGTCTACACAGGACCCTGTGGGGATTGGTGGGGGTTTCAAGAGGTCTTCACAGAACACTGCGGTATTGGTGGGGGTTTCAAGAGGTCTTCACAGGACAGTGCAGGGATTGGTGGGGGTTTCAAGAGGTCTTCACAGGACAGTGCGGGATTGGTGGTGGTTTTAGGTCTTCACAGGACCCTGCGGGGATTGGTGGGGGTTTCAAGAGGTCTTCACAGAACACTGCGGTATTGGTGGGGGTTTCAAGAGGTCTTCACAGGACACTGCAGGGATTGGTGGGGGTTTCAAGAGGTCTTCACAGGACAGTGCGGGATTGGTGGTGGTTTTAGGTCTTCAAAGGACCCTGCGGGGATTGGTGGGGGTTTCAAGAGGTCTTCACAGTACCCTGTGGGGATTGGTGGAAGTTTCAAGAATTCTTCAAAGGACCCTGTGGGGATTGGTGGTGGTTTTAGGTCTTCACAGGACCCTGTGGGGATTGGTGGGGGTTTCAAGAGGTCTTCACAGGACCCTGCGGGGATTGGTGGGGGTTTCAAGAGGTCTTCACAGGACCCTGCGGGGATTGGTAAGGGTTTCAAGAGGTCTTCACAGGACCCTGCGGGGATTGGTGGGGGTTTCAAGAGGTCTTCACAGGACCCTGCGGGGATTGGTAAGGGTTTCAAGAGGTCTTCACAGGACCCTGCGGGGATTGTTAAGGGTTTCAAGAGGTCTTCACAGGACCCTGCGGGGATTGGTAAGGGTTTCAAGAGGTCTTCACAGGACCCTGCGGGGATTGGTGGGGGTTTTAAGATGTCTTCAAGGAACACTGCGGGATTGGTGGGGTTTCAAGAGGTCTTCACAGGACCCTGCGGGGATTGGTGGGGGTTTCAAGAGGTCTTCACAGAACACTGCGGTATTGGTGGGGGTTTCAAGAGGTCTTCACAGGACACTGCAGGGATTGGTGGGGGTTTCAAGAGGTCTTCACAGGACAGTGCGGGATTAGTGGTGGTTTTAGGTCTTCAAAGGACCCTGCGGGGATTGGTGGGGGTTTCAAGAGGTCTTCACAGGACAGTGCGGGATTGGTGGTGGTTTTAGGTCTTCACAGGACCCTGCGGGGATTGGTGGGGGTTTCAAGAGGTCTTCACAGGACCCTGTGGGGATTGGTGGGGGTTTCAAGAGGTCTTCACAGGACACTGCAGGGATTGGTGGAAGTTTCAAGAGGTCTTTACAGGACACTGCGGTATTGGTGGGGGTTTCAAGAGGTCTTCCCAGGACACTGCAGGGATTGGTGGGGGTTTCAAGAGGTCTTCACAGGACAGTGTGGGATTGGTGGTGGTTTTAGGTCTTCACAGAACCCTGTGGGGATTGGTGGAAGTTTCAAGAGTTCTTCACAGGACAGTGTGGGATTGGTGGGGGTTTCAAGAGGTGGTTTTAGGTGTCTTCACAGAACACCCACTTTCCTGCGTACCCACACTCTTGGTGTGTGTGGCAATTTAGAGTCCACCGGCTCTAAGTGCCGGCTCTTGGTATGCAATAGGGCTTTTGCTACTCAACTTCTGAAGACTTGTCAGATCATCTAAGTGAATGGATGCTGGTCCTGCAGCAGTGCTGACTGTTGCTCGTCTCTGAGGTGTGAGTGAGAGACACAGGTGCCTGGTCCTCTCTTCCCCTCGTCCTTTCTCCTTCTCCACCAGTGTTTCACTTGCATCCCCTCCTGTCTGCTCTATGACCTCCTCAGCTGGATACTTCCATTACACCCAGCCTCCTCCCCCTTCCAGTCCACTCATTGAATGCCTGGCCCTCTGTTCTCTAAGGAGAACCAGCCTGTCCTATCGATACAGGTTTGACTCTTCAGACACCTTCCTGGAATGCCAGTTTGGCCTCTCACCCGCCTACATGTGGGCTGTCTGGCACCTAGGAGGACTCCACTGTTCTCTGGTACACATTCTGTGAGGTGAAAGTTATTGTAGTTAAGCTCCACTTGCATAGGAAGCTTTCTCCCAATGCGAACAAAGATTCATGGTGTAGGGAGCTACCCCCGACAGTGAGGTCAGAGGTCCTGCCTTTACCTGCACGGTCTTCGGAATGTGAGGTCTTGGAAGGGGCTAGAAGGTGATATGGGGAGTGGTGGGTGCGGTCTGGCCTCTTAGCCTACTTGGGGCAGAGGTGCAGGAATCCGTAAGGTACGGGGGCTCATATATCCTGGAGTGGAGGGACCTGTAGAATCCCAGGTGGGGTGTGTTGGGTTAGGATTAGAGGCCACCATCGGGCATTGGCCAGACGTCGTCCTCCGGGAGGGCGGAGCTTCCCTGACTGAGTACCACAGAGGAGGGGCTTCAGATCTGTGGAATGTGAGGGCCATAGTGACCCGGTAAACGTCGTTTACACCGCATGACCTTTACCACGCTGCCATTACAACGCAAGTCATTACTACAACTTGCGCTGGATGGCGCTCTTGGTTAAGGAATATTGTGATTTTCTATTCCAACACCTTCCCTACTGTTACGTGGGCTGGAGTTGGAATAGAAAACCATAATAATCCTCAATCCGCACCCTCCAACGCAAGTCGTTGTAACGACTTGCATTGTAAAATCCGCGATGTAAAGTACCGCAATCAAAATGATCGCGTTGTACTATCATACATCCTAGTGAGCTTGTGGCGAGGGAGCATTAAATACTGAGTGGATAAGTAAATGTGAGACTGGGGGCATCACTAGGTGCAGGTGACCTCTGACCCTCTCACTACTCCGGCTTTCTTTCCCTGCACAGGTTCGGGATTCGCTGCAACACCGTCATGCCTGGGTTCATCGCTACTCCAATGACTGCCGCCGTCCCGCAGAAGGTTCTTGACAAGGTAACCGAGATAGATGTGCGCGTGGACACGCGCGGTGTCTTTTTATTAGACGTAGCATCCGGTCCAACCACTATAGCCACAAACTAAGGGATCACACAGTCACATACCGATTAGTTCCACGCATGCGCAGCCATACATTCCTACCTAAATTTAACAAAATAGAACTTAGTCTTGCTAAATCTGACCCCCAATGTCGATCGCGTGCTGCTCGGCTCCACAGTATGGGCAATCCTCATGGGTTTCGATTGGGTTTTTATGAAGCGTTCTGTTTCTCCACATTTGTGTGTGATCCGAGACTTCGAAAAGAAGTGAGGCGATCCGAAGACTCTTGACCCTGGAGGGCAGGCCATTGTCAGTCCTTAGGTTTACTTTACCCTTAGGTTGAGGTTGACCTGTTTTTTCCATGCTTCATGGCGACACATACTCCACCCCGGTCATTGTCTGCCTCCTCATTGGAAAGCGAGTTTGATGGCCTCTCAACGCTGCTGACTGCCTTCGTCGCGGTGTTTTCTCCCTGCAGAGCAAGCAGTTAAACATTAGCTGGATGAGTCAATTTGCTGCAGAATGCACACTTCTTCCCCTGAACAATGCATTCTTCTAGGTGCCACCACCGCTCCAGCAGGACAGTGGTGACACTCACAGGCTCAGTTATTATCGAGTCGCTGAGGGAAGCTTCCATGTGTGATCCTTGGCCCTAGTGAGTTGCAGAGACTGGCCTGTTGTCAATATACTAGGTAAGGATTTTCCTGGTTCTTTCAGGATCTGACAACGCGCCCCTCTGAATGAATTGTTACCAAGAATTCGAAAGGGGTGATGTCAGCAATAGGTTATATGGATGTTTAAAACTCCTTGGCAGTGCAAATGCAATGGTGCAAAAAAGAGAAAATGTTGGCTGTGTCTTAGGTAGCAGAGGTGTAAGCTCAAAGAAGCATTGTAAAATGTAGGGGGTGGTAGTTGGTAATAGCCCAGGGGGGTAGTTAAACACTGCAGTCACATAGTGTTGATGAACAGCATTTGTGCTAATAGTTCATGCTCTGTCTCTGCCAAAACAAACTGTAAGCTGGATAGGTGTCTGGCGTCACCTTGTATGTGTTCACTGATCGCGGTAGCCTGGTCGCTGAGGACTATGCAAGGTCCGTGCTGTGCTTGACACGTGGATGCAGCAGTGGTGGCAGAGAATGACCTCGGTTGCATGGGTCGGGCAGCAGCGTGTTGAGGACACCTGGTTCGTGACTCAGTGCTGGACCCTTGCTGATCTTCGGGTTGCCTGCAGTGAGACTGGGTCAGGGGAGCACGGCTTGCAAAGACATCGGGAGCTCCATCCTTTGGCAGCACCGCATGGGCCATGTGGTGTCGCACGGCGTGCGGAAGACCTAGCACAGTGGATGAATACAAAGAAACGCACATGGGCCGCCTGCACGAGTGCTAGAAGGCAGGGCCTGGACTCTTTTTATCAGACCCGTCACCCATGACGTAGCATCAGGCCAAACCACTATAACCTCAAACTAAGGGGGATCCATAGGCATATGCCTATTAACATCATTATCCATGTCCACTGCTACCGTAACCTGGAATTAATACCAAGTGGACAAATTCAAGCTTCATTACTATGAAATGTTGTGACGCAGCTTCCCCCACCTGGGATTTCAACACAAGGGCCAAGCCACTCTCTCTCTTGTTTTGTTTAAACTTGATTACACCAATAATCTGTAGAACGGATCATCGTTTATCAACTATGAAAAGGCTGCAGAACTCTACTTCCAGACTACTACTACATGTAAAGCAACAAGCCCACATCTCCCTTGGCTTGAGAGCCCTGCATTGGTTACCGGTTGCTAGAAGATCTACCTTCAAGCTGCTTGATCAGGAATAAAATCACCAAATACATTCGCTCTAGTGTGGCCCCTCCCCTCAAAATCCGCCCATACAAGAAAAAAACAATGTGTGGCACATCCTTCTCTGTTCAAACAGCTGAACTATGAAATTCATAACCCACAAAAATAAGAGCAACAGAAATTTACCTTATCCTAAGACTACTCATAACCACCATACTCCAACATAAATGTACAGCATATCCCTGTGTATATAGGCATTTACTTTGATTATGTGAGTATTTAGATATGTGTTTTTCTTGATATTAATCTTTATAATATGTACCTATGTAGCTATATATGTATTAATTTACTCCTATTTAAAAAAAAAACTTTGACTTTCTCCAATGCACTCCCCTATATTTCACCCTATACCTCTCTCAATATATCCTCTAGCTTCTCTCTGACTCATCTCTAACCACAATCTACTACTATGAGCTTCAAAATTGCCCTTTCTAGACTCTTCCCTCCTTTTAGCCCTCCTTGGATGACCCAAACCTCATTTTATTACTATGATCTACAAACAACCCTTCTAAATTCTTCCCTCCTCCACCTCTCCTTATACTCACCCCAATCCTCCCCCTACTGCTATTGTCTCCCAATAAACCCTTTCTAGACTCGTCCCTCTTCCATTCCCCCCCCCTCATTATCCTTTTCAATCCAACTAACAGACTTGCGTGTCCACTGCTCAAATTAACTACAATTTCACTGTTCTAATCCAACTCTAATCCTTTCTGGGTTCTGGAGTAGCGTGCAACTTGCTGAAAAGCGCTTGAGCGCCTCATCAGGGGTAGTAAGCACTTTATAAATACAATTCTAATAGAATGCAGCTATTGGAATTTGTCTGCCCTCGCTGGCCCACAGGCAACAGAGCTGTGTGTCGCTGCTAATCCTTGTGGTGTAAACTACACCCCCCCTCCTTCCCCAGGCTTCCCAGCTATTACTGACTCCTGTGCTTTATACCTGCCTCACCACACAGCAGTCCACCTCTGTGGAATGCAACTGCCTCCCTCGTCCTGTTGCTCGTTGTGACCCCTGTTCTGTACAACCAGGTTTCCCCCTGTACCTTGAGCTATTACTGTCCCTCCCAGTCCCTCTGGCTGTAGCTTCCCCTCCTGCCTTTACCTTGCTCCTTTTCTGAAATGTAACCTCACCTCTGACTATAAGGTGGCCATGGGCTATTATTTCTCCCCCGGCTTCAGCCTGTTCACCTCCGGCTACAATCCCCTTACTCAGGCGAGAGCATGCACCTCTAAAATACAATTAACCCTTTATTCTCACTTAGTAACTCTATAACCTACAATGTAATCCCCTCCCACCCCCTAACTGCAAACAGACTTTTGATTTCTCTTAGCGGTACTAACCTGCTGCTTTGGCTCTAAGCTGCTGCTCTGTAAATTGCCCCTGAGGAGCCCTCTTGACTAAACCTGCCCCGCTAGTGTCTTCACTGCCCATCTAGGATCTAACTTGCCTCCCATGGCTCTCTTTTTGTGCCCTCACTCTGACTTGTTCCTCTAGATTGGATAGTAACTTGCTTCCTTCGACTGTAACTTGCCCCTCTAGCCTTGATCTTACTCATCTTATTTGTAAGTTGGCTCTTTGTTGCCCCGCGAGGCTGTAATCTGCTCCTTCAGCTCCCCCTTTATCTTGCCACAGAGGAAATTGTTCTCTGCAGTGGTCAGATCTGGGAGGTGCCAGATGGAGGCTGGGAGGAGGTGGGTAGTGGTCTCTGTATAGTTGCCACAGTCCCCAGCAGCCCTGATGCCTGGTCCTGTTCCCTCTGCCTGGTGCTCACTCTCGTCTCCTCTCAGTTTGCAGGGATGGTGCCTCTGGGACGACTCGGAGACCCCTCAGGTGAGTGAGGCGCTGATTGCGTCTTGAAGCCTCTGATGCTGGAGGAGTGTGAGGGTTATGTTATGTTATAAGATAAGTTATGTGCTATGTTGTGTTGTATAGTATGTTGTGTAAATTATGTGTTGTATTAGTTGCTTGTTTACCAATTGATGTGGCTCTCAGAGTCCCTCAAAGTGATGGGGGAGTGTGGAGGGAGAGAGAAGGGGCCATGGGAGAGGGAACGCAATATAGGTCACCAACCTGAGGAGTCTGGTTGGCTGTAGAAGGTGGAAGCCCATGAGCGATCATTGGGCCAGATGTGTGAAGCCGTTTTGCAGTCCTATTTGGCCTTATTGGCAGAATCGGGCAGTTTCCAAACGCAAAAAAGCTTTCTCTAATGTATCAAACTTAAATAGGGATTCTGTAAAACATTGAATCGCAATTTGGGTTTGACACCAAATTCCGATTCGATATTTGGAAAGGACGGGTTTAGGGTGTTCCTTCCAAATGTTGAACCGTAGTATATGTATGTATGTAGGGAATTTGTAAAGTGCAGGAATCACCCCCGAAGGGGTATCTCTGCGCTAGCATAGAAAACAGAGCAGACTGGCGCATATTTCCATAACTCAAGCCTTGAATAATTCTGTATTCAGAAGTTTTCTGAAGCGAATGAAGCTAGAACATTTACGAAGTTCCTCTGGCAGGGAATTCCAATGTTTTGGGGCCAGTTAGGCAACTGTTTTGCCTCCCGATTGAATTTTCTTAAAACGAGGGACCGCCAGCAGCCCTTTGCCTTCCGATCTAAGACACCGGTTCGGGCAATACAATTTAAACTTATCCGCCATATAACTCGGGCATGTGCCAAAAACAGCTCTGGGCAAAGCAGCAGAGCTTGAACTTTATTCTCTGGCGAATCGGTAGCCAGTAAAGAGACTTCAATAATGGCCCTGGGGTGGTACGAGGTGGTTTGCATTAATGTTGTGCGACTGGAATGCATTTGCAAAACATTAATATTTTACGGACACCTCAAAGGTGGGACCCTTCCCCTTTCAGAACGTTACAAAAACATTTTAAGAGTGCAGTAGTCCCACAGACCACTGCTCTCAGTAATATTCATAAGGTAAGTCGATTTGCAACCCACTAGGAATCGGTAATTTGAAGAAAAAAAAAGTTTCACACGTTAGGAATAGTGATTTCCTAATTGTGATTCACAAAAAATTGCAATTTAGAATCTGCTATCCTAAATGTCAGTACATCTGGCCCATTATTCCCCAAGTCCTGTGTGTTTCAGGGCCCCACGCATTTGCTAAATATTTTTGTATAGATTTTAAGCATAAATGTCCTATTCATTAGTGAAAGGGCTGCTAACAGAACTAATATTACAACATTGAGTCAAATGCTGGGCTTGTTTTCTTTTGCTGTGGAGCATTATATTTTTAAAGCCTTGAAACTGCTCCTCATCCTATGTGGGACCCACTTCAGGGCTCGATAAATGTACTCGACCGCTCGCAAATGCGAGTGAATTTCTTCAAGGGCGAGCCAGTTTTCAAGCCTACTTGACCGGCCTGGCGAGTGATATCTGCCGCTGCAGTGCCAGGTGCCAATTTGTGGGTCGAGTGCAATTGCTGTTAGGTCGAGTAGAAAAGTGTACTTACTCAACCTGCAGGTCAAGTAAGATTTTTTAAGATTTGTCGAGCCCTGCACTTGAGTTTGTTGACAGCGGTGCCATACACACTTTTGAATTTCTTGCTTAAAAATGATAACCAGGTGTAGAATTTTGAAGTGTTCTGTCCCCAGTTTAAAGGGGGTTTCAGTTAAAAAACCTCTGATGTTCTTTTAGGTATCCGCAAAGCGGTGTACCCTCTCTCTCTTTTGTTGTTTGCCTTGTTCATCGAACTCCTAGCTGGGCCGTTAAGAATTGATCGAAAGTGACTGAGATCAATTCAAGCATTCCATCCATCACTGTGTTTTTTGATGCTCGAAGCGTGACGTGTATGCCCAGGCGTGGGCCCTGTGCTCACTGTACCACTGGAATCAAGCTGAACCCAGTTGGTGAACCCTAACTAGGGCAAGACCAATCCTGGGTAGCTTGTTTTCTGGTGCAGGGAGGACCCGGTCTGGCAGTTCGGGCTGGACTGTTCCCATTGGAGCAGGGTCAAGACTGATCCGCATATGGCGGGGTCCAAACTGAGCTGGCATGGTGAGCAAAAAAACAATGATTGGGATGAGGCCAGAGTAATTACCAGTGGCTGAGATGAATTCAAGCATTCCGTCCATTTCGTTTTGCATACTTAAGTAACTCTATGGACAATACGTCCACCGTCTGCACCTCTCGCATTGGCGACCAATCGTCTCTTTTACCACTGTGGAGCATGTATCAACTGGCTGCACCGCCTACACTGAGGGATCGCTCGCCTCTGTATTACCTTTACTGCAAATGCGTCCCACCAGCTGCAGCGCCTACTCTTAGGGATCGCTCACTTCTGTATTTCCTTAGTGAGGGATGTGTCCACCGGCTGCACTGCCTGCACCACCTGCACTATGGGATCACTCACCTCTGTGCTTCCTCTATGGAAGATACGTCCGCCGGCTGCACGGCCTGCACTAGGGATCACTCGTGTCTTTTTACCTCTGTGGTAGATGCGTCTGCCTGCTGCACCGCCTGCACTAGGGACCACTTGTGTCTGTTTTGCCTCTGTGGCAGATGCGTCCGTCGGCTGCATGGCCTGCACTGGTGACCACTCGTGTCTGTTTTACCTCTGTGGTAGATGCGTCCGCTGGCTGCACGGGGCACCACTCGTGTCTGTTTTACCACTGTGGTAGATGCGTCTGCCGGCTGCACGGCCTGCACTGGGGACCACTAGTGTCTGTTTTACCTCTGTGGTAGATGCGTCCGCTGGCTGCATGGCCTGCACTAGGGACCACTCGTGTCTGTTTTACCTCTGTGGCAGATGCGTCCCCCGGCTGCACGGGGGACCACTCGTGTCTGTTTTATCTCTGTGGCAGATGCGACCGCCGGCTGCACGGGGGACCACTTGTGTCTGTTTTACCTCTGTGGCAGATGCGACCGCCGGCTGCACGGCCTGCACTGGGGACCACTCCTGTCTGTTTTACCTCTGTGGCAGATGCGTCCGCTGGCTGCACGGAGGACCACTCGTTTCTATTTTACCTCTGTGGCTGATGCGTCCGCCGGCTGCACTGGGGACCACTCGTGTCTGTTTTACCTCTGTGGCTGATGCGTCCACAGGCTGCATGGCCTGCACGGGGGACCACTCGTGTCTGTTTTACCTCTGTGGTAGATGCGTCCCCTGGCTGCATGGACTGCACTAGTGACCACTCGTGTCTGTTTTACCTCTGTGGTAGATGTGTCCATCGGCTGCACGGCCTGCACTAGGGACCACTCGTGTCTGTTTTATCTCTGTGGCAGATGCGACCGCCGGCTGCACGGGGGACCACTTGTGTCTGTTTTACCTCTGTGGCAGATGCGACCGCCGGCTGCACGGCCTGCACTGGGGACCACTCCTGTCTGTTTTACCTCTGTGGCAGATGCGTCCGCTGGCTGCACGGAGGACCACTCGTTTCTATTTTACCTCTGTGGCTGATGCGTCCGCCGGCTGCACTGGGGACCACTCGTGTCTGTTTTACCTCTGTGGCTGATGCGTCCACAGGCTGCATGGCCTGCACGGGGGACCACTCGTGTCTCTTTTACCTCTGTGGCTGATGCGTCCACAGGCTGCATGGCCTGCACGGGGGACCACTCGTGTCTCTTTTACCTCTGTGGCTGATGCGTCCGCCGGCTGCACGGCCTGCACTGGGGATCACTCGTTTCTGTTTTACCACTGTTCATTGAGGAAAAACAAGGGGAACCCAGTCAATGGCTCGGGACCATGGGTATCAATTATTTATCAAAGTAACAAGTGGTCCTTAGCATATAGAGATAAGAGAAATCCAAGATATTGTATAGACCACATGGGCTTGGATGTGTGCCACATGGCACTTTTAAAAAAGCAAAAAGTTTTTTTTTAGAGGAAAACGCTACTTACCACCAACTTGAAGTTGGTGGTAATTAGCGATTCCTTAAGGCTGACGTGCACTATTTTTACTGCTATACTTGCATTGCATTTAAGGAATCACTATTTCTGATTCCTTATTTTGCAAGTAGGTTGAAACTCACCTACATTGCTCCCAGCCAAATATGTTATGTTATGTTATTAATTTCTATATCGCGCACAGCTGCCCCAGCGAAGGGGCGTCCTGGCGCTTGAACAGGTACTGAAACATAACACAGAACCAACGAAAGGATCCTAGGCGGGTACAGAAAACAAGAAAGTTTTAATCATACGTCTAAAAACAGTGAATTTCTGCGAATTTCTGCGTTACCGCTCGGTATTTGGCCACCTACATCTGGCCCTTAGTGATTTGCCCAGAACCGTACCGAGGCTCGAACCCTGGTTTCCAGCATTTTGCTGTTCCTGTCATTGCATCCAGATGTATGATACAATAAGTAAAATTATACCTACAAGTCAGGACTGTTAGCTTTGTCAGTGGTTGTTGGTTGCATAAGATAATTAATTAGCAACTATGGAATATGGTATATAATATTGAAAAAGCTTCCACTAAAGCCCTGGTGACAACACCACAATGTTGCTGCTCCCGAGTTTTAAAAAGAGAAGGGAAATCCAGAGAGAAAATGACTCTTTAAAGGATTTCCCCTCCCCTACAATGCGCACATGATGTGCCGGCTGTCACGTCCGGGGAAAAAAACCCGGACCGTCTGTGCCAGGGCACGAAACAGAGCCCGATAGAGACCTGTTTCGAGGCCCCCTTTAAAAAACTGCCGGTGCTCAGCACCGGCGAGACCCGGCCCACTTAAAGCCCTGATAGTCACAGATGCACAGCTCACGTTCACTGAGGCAGCACGTGGCTTCAGCTGCTTCAGCCACAGCCTGGGGAATAAACCGGGAATTATCCTTTACAACGAAGCTTTTACAACGCAGTGTTTTTACAACGCAGGTTTTACAACAAAAACCATTACAACACATTGCGCTGGGGGGCGCTCTAGGATAGGGAATAGATTTAATTTACTATCCAACACCTTCCATAGTGTCCACGGGGACTGGAGTTGGAATAGTAAATTAAACTATTCAATATCCAGCACCCCAAAGCGCTATGCGTTGTAAAGATTTGCGTTGTAAAGATTTGCGTTGTAAAGATTTGCGTTGTAACAGCATGCGTGGTAAAAGCATGCGTTGTAACGTCATACATCCGAATAAACCTGGCAAACAAATCAAAGCTAAAAATAAAAACATCCAGGCCTCTCGCAGCAGTGCGCGTCGCCGCGCTCCCGTGGGGTCCGTGGCTGCCGGAAGGAGCGGAGTGGACACACAAACCAA